>NC_060160.1:10119431-10158068 GCF_021292245.1 Micropterus dolomieu | reverse complement strand
GAAGCGGCTTTGATTTGGATCACACTACCTTGTTTCTTACGACCCGCCCTTCTCTGCTTCTGATTGGCTAGTAGTCCTTACCTGGGAACTGCGCATGTCCAACTCCCAACAAAGACTTTGTACAAGTAAGATGCATCACTCTGTGGCTCAAGAGCGGAGCGTACAACACAGGTTGAAAAGAGGAGCTGCAGCAATGTGCAGTATGAGAAGAATAAGGTGTATTTTGAAAATTTACCTGTTAAAAACCCCTAATTAAGATTTTGAACCTGAAAATGAGCATAATACCACCTCTTTAATGTGAAGAAAATGCAATCTGTTTGCTGAAATTAGGAAAACTTGGAAGCACGAGGATGGCTACAGCGTTATAAACAAGTGCAACTTTTCTTCCGCTATGGCCAAAGACCGTCAACATAACACTTTACATAACATAACACATTCCTTTACTTAAGTGAAGTGATACCACAATGTAACAATAATCCGCTATGGCCAAAGACCGTCAACCTGCATTAAAAACAACTCAAGTAAAAGGGTAGACTATCAACAAAAGCAGATGGACCACTCTCAGTGTGTTATTATTATATAAATAGGCCTAATAATATTCTGCAAGTTTCACAGCTCTCTACTCAGTGTTTTAGTGTGCATGTTGCTTTCTAACACTGATCTTCTGCATATTCTTCTTTATGTTCTTTAATTTTCAAATTAAACTGAATATTATCAGTTTCTCTCCAAAAGAAACTGTTAATTCATAAAAAAAAGTGCATGAACTTTAAACTACCATTAAATAAAACTGTGGAATAGAATGAGTCAGTGTCTTGTGTATTTGTTTCATTATTTAAAATTAAATCTTGATTGTCTCAGCATCATACCCAGTATTATTCTATACTTGATAGTACTCGAGATAATTGTATTTTCTTACTTGACACTGACAGGACCCTAAGTTTAAAACTTAATTTATAGTGAGGCAAAACTTTATGACTCAAATATCAGTGATCAGGCAACATTTGTCTAGCTGAACGTAAATGAACACAATTGTATTAGATTTTAGAGAATATTTTTGATTAATTAATTTATTAGCAGGAATTTGTAGTTTGCTTTTCATATTTTTGGATAGATATGAGAATGGTATTGGTTTGCAACAAAGCCAGTGTTTAAGGTTACAGTTTCTTCAGATATTAATGTTTATGAGAAAAAATACCATGGATTTCATAACACTTTTACTCTTTGACATGGCAAGTCAAATAATATTAAAAATACAAACTTTGTCAATATCTTAGTGTGAAACTGTAGTTTGTGCTTGGTGAGGTTACTGTCAGCTCTGTGTTCAGTGGTCTGTGTCAGAGTCTCTTCCTCTTCAGCAGCTGCAGTCAGTTCCTGCTGTAACAGCTCAGTGTCTCTGCAGTCTGACTGTGGGAGGTTTTTGTATGACTACAAATCACTGTGTGAACACTGGGCCACTGTGTACACTCTTACAGTAATAAACTGCTGCATCTTCAGCCTGAACTCCACTGATGGTCAAAGTGAAGTCAGAGCTGCTTCCACTGCCACTAAACCGAGCTGGTGTTCCTGAGTGCCTTATGCTGACATGTTTTATCAAAAGCTTTGGAGGCTGTCCAGATTTCTGTTGATACCAGAATATACATAAACCAACATTGTTACATATGTAAACAGGTTGGCTAATTTTACAGGTGAGAGTGACAGTGGATCCTGGTGTAGATGTCACTACTGCAGGCTGAGTCACAGTCACCTGACTGCTGCATCCTGCACACAAAAACAAATCATTCATTTATCAGCAGAAAGAAATGAGAGAAAAGGCAGCACATCATGTCTGAAATGTTTCAGTGTGAATGAACCTGTAAAACAGCAGCAGGCCAGCGTCCAGATGAGGATGGTGATGAGAGTCATGGTGGTTGTGGTTTCTGCTGTGTTGACTGACAGATCTGAGTCCTGCAGTGTTGAACTCACAGGACTATAAACCTTCTCACTGGAGGATCAGCTGACAATGCAAAGCCTCCTCTCTATGGAAATGATTTCTCTGCTCTCAACAGACTGAAGGCAACATGGTACACAAAATCAGGAGGAATACTGCTTGGATTTACACCATCTATCATCTTAATGGAACAGAAGCAAATATTTATATTAGAAGTGCAGTTGAGGATTTAAGGATAGGTTTGTGTCCACTGTGGTTGGTATTATACGTCTGTTTGTCTGCCTTTACATACAGGGTTTACTGTAGATAAATAACATATTTCAGTTCTGCTAAATATAAGTTTGGAAATTCTCATAATTTTCAAGTGTCATTTGACCATATTAAATGAGAAAAAAACTTAAGAAAAAAATCTTTTTTTACAAAGGAGACTGTAATTGTTTCTTTTTCAGGTTTAGAAACATAAAGCATTTAAAAAGTAAATTGCCATTTATACTATAATTTCTATCCATATAATTAAAAATGCTGTGTAGATTTAATGAAGTATCAATATTTCTGTTTTTTTAGAAAAAGCAAGGAGTTTATTTAGCATATATATGCTTGATCACAGTGCAGGAGGTTTTTGTACGGCCACTTAATGAGTTTGTATCACTGTGGTACACTTTTGGTGGAGGAACCAAACTCATCATTTACTGTAAGTACCAGAGATTTCTAATTTCTACAACATAAAAAATTTAACTAAATTTTGCATGAAAATGTTATAAAAAAGACTTTCTTTGGATATCATACATGTTGTGGATTTTTCTTTTTACATTTATGACTTGGGTTATATTTAAGTTTATCATTACAATAACATTGCGTATTGAATAAAATGTTCTAATATTATAGATGATCTAAAGGACAAAAACCTGAATTTTGAATCAAAGTTTTTTTTTCACAAATTCTTGTTATAACGTATGCCTCAGGAACAGTTTCAAAATAAAAAGATCATGTTTCTTATCTTTTAATTTGTTATTTTCAAAAATCTCCTATTTATTAAATCTGATGTGAGTGTCGTCAAAACAAATAAATGTGTTTATATGAACATCCAGTATAACTGCTGTTGTGCGTTGACAGTTTGTTAGTTTAAAGTTGTGAAAGGGAAGTGAAACAGACAGATGACAACATTTTTAACTGAAACAGACATTTACATTTAAATAAGAAAACAATTGCAAGGATGAATTATTTACTGAAAAACAATATAAAGCACATATAAACATTTTATATGATGATCATTGATTACAATTGTTGATTACATTTACCAGTTAGTCGTGTTGCATATTATTCTCTATGTTTTAGTGATTTATGATGAGTGGCACAGTAAAAGATTCATTACTTTAAAGTACATCAAGTTTTACCATTTTGTTTTCTTTATTAAACCCTCATTTCCTCTCAATTCTCACCTCCTCTCCTCTGTCTGATCACAGTATCATGCACACAGCTGATCCACAGTAGTGTTAACCGCTGTCATGTATCATAAGTGTCTCATGTTCAGCTGTGATTCCTACAGTGGAAGTTGATCTGCTCCTTGTGTGTCTCTGCTCTCCCCTCCAGCTGGCCCCATGGTCAGGCCCTCAGTCTCTCTGCTTCCCCCCTCCTCTGAGCAGCTCTCTGGGGGCTCGGCCACGCTGGCCTGCCTGCTGACTGGCTACTCTCCTCAGGGAGCCGTGGTGAGCTGGGAGGTGGACGGTACAGAAGTGACAGAGGGGGTCCTGACCAGCTCAGAGGAGGAGAAGAGCGGACGCTACAGCAGCAGCAGCACCCTGAGCCTGAGCAAGGAGCGCTGGATGGGAGGAGAGCTGTACTCCTGCAAGGTCCTCCATCATGACCACAGCCAGACACAGTCCCTCCACAGGAACCAATGTAAGGGTTAGAGGGGCGGGCTGAAATCTAGGACAGGAGCTCTGTGTGTGGGGAGCAGGAAGAACGCACCTACTGCTCTGATCAATATGACTTTTAATGTTTGTAGAGGAAACTAAAGCTTTGTGTAATAGAGAACAACACATTACTCTCTAAGTTGCTGCTGGATAACAACAACTTAGAGAGTAATGTGTGTAGCTCAGCAACTAGATGTGAGTGTGCTTAATAATTGTCATGTTGATGACTAATGATTTTGCTAATAAAGCTTGCACTGATAAATATCTTTATGAAGTGTTTGGTATTTTATCTTCCAAAGAGCAGAAAGAATGAAGTGGTTTCATAACAGCGACTGATACTCTTCTCAGTGGAAAATATTAAGCTGATCATGTAAATATCAATGTCTTTTATTTTGGAATTGGTAATAAATGTAACGTTATGAAGAAATGAAAAGTAAAGGATACACATTTTTATGAAGATAAATGTAGACAAAACGTCATTTTTAATTAGGTAAAAATCACAGCTGAAATATGTGATCAGGCAACATTTGTCTGGAGCAGAGAGTAAATGTTTACAGAACATATCGTGGTCTCATTATGTTGATAGACAGATAGATAGTTTGCTTTCTTGTTTTATGAAAGTGGTAGCAAGAAAGCTAAGAAGAGCTATTGTTATAACTCTCCCTAAAATAATTATCATGAGATGGTGGTTATCGTAACAGTTTTACATGGTGACTAAAGAAACATTTCATTCATCATAAATGTGGTATGAACATTAATGCATCCTTAAAAAACAGTGGAATATAATGAGTTATTGGTTTTGTGTTTCTTTTATATCATCTTAGCATTATTCCTGAGGATAAATATGTAGTGCAGGAGATCTTTGTATTTTTATTGTTGTGTGATGTTGAAATAGAAAATGCTACATTTAGAGTATAAATATATTTTGCATTTTTTAAATTAATTGGAAATGTTTGTTTCTGTTAGGGCTGTTGTTATGTTAAATTGTTTTGTGCAGCTATCAGAGTCACTGTTAAACATTTTATTTGTATTAGTGTCTATAGTCCCACAAGAATATTATTTACTTTACTAATACTTTCCCAACTTACTCAGAAAGAGATTTGCTGAACTGATAATATTATAAGTTTAAAACTGTAATATGGAAGAGTGTGTGTGTGAGTTTGTTTCAGTTTTATTTAGATTGATTGTGCTTGTGCTTGATGACTCTTGAGTTGTGTTCACTGGAACAGTTATCCTCATCGCAGTCTCTTCACCAACCCTCTGCACCTGCAGCAGGCTGTTTTCACTTCAGTCAAACTGAAGGAGGTTTTTGTACGGCTTTAAATCACTGTGTGAACACTCCACCACCATGGGCACCCAGACAGTAGTAATCTCCAACATCTTCAGCCTGAACACCGCTGATGGTCAGAGTGTAGTCAGAACCAGATCTACTGCCGCTGAATCGAGAAGAAGTTCCTGAGAAGCGAGTTGATGTATCGTATATAAGGAGTTTCGGAGCCTGTCCCGGTTTCTGAAGGTACCAACTGAGATCATCACCAATGTCTGAACTCCCTGTGGCGCTGATGGCCACAGTCCCTCCAAGACTAACAGACTTGGATTTGTCACTCTGAGTCAAAAAATTATTTGCAGAAGACTCTGAAATGAAAAATGAAATACAAACGTTGAGAATTTGCAGTGTAGATTACAATAAATTAGACATCAATGATTTGAGGCAAGAGCAAGGTAAGTGATATTTATGCCAAATATGAACTTTTGAGAATTTACCAATGTTGGCTAACTGTGAAAAATTTCTCACCCTGACTCAGAAAACCCAACACTACAAGCAGAGTTATTGGCAACATCATCCTGATGCAGTTTCCAGTGTGAGTGCATGAAAACAGTTCAGACTCTCTGTGACAGAAGAACTTAAACTCTGAGGAGCAGTGACGCATAAAAGTCATGCAAAATATATTTAAGGCAAATACACACCTGTTCTTGTGAAACAGAAAGCAGAGGTGAAATAGAGGGGAAGTTCATCTTCAGGATCATTCGGCCATTTATTCATAGAACTACATTTAGAAAATGTTGACTTTTTGTGGCTTATATTGTTTCTCTTCACTGTGAACATTCTTCTCTTACTTGTGTCTTGTGCCAGATGATTTTGGGCTCATTAGCAGATGAACTCCTTTTGGCAAATAGCATCAACACTGGACTCACGATAAACCAACATCGATTTTGAATTTCCTTATTTTTACATTCAGTTTCTCCTCCTCATTCTGGTGAAAACACACACAGATTTCAGAACCTGCTCAGAGTTTTAGGTGATGAACCACCTGATGTTTCCCTTCACACATCATAACAACATCATAACAGGTATAAACTTTAAGTGGCATATAATATACTGTCTGTGAAGGTTCTCAGTCAGCCAGGTCACTGTTATTCTATCCTCAACCCAGTCCAGTAGTTCATGTGAAGTAAAAATTTGAGTTTTTTTCTTTTTGGCGTCCAGTATCTCAGACAGTCAAGTTCAAGTTCAAGTTCAAGTTTATTTATATAGCACATTTAAAAACAACCCTAGTTGACTAAAGTGCTTTCCAGGTTCAGAATACACAACAAATATACACAAATAAAACCCAAATGTGTCTTAGTTGGAGCTGCTGTTTTATGCTGTAAAATGTTGGACAAACACAAGGAATAAGCAGCAAGATACGAGTGAGCTTAACAACTGTTGATGGTCAGGATACTAAAGTGCAGTCCGTTTTAACGTTTTAAAACACAATGTTAAATGTTTTTCTCAAATACATGTTCCACTAATTACTAACAAGATGAAGTATGATGATGTTTTAGTGGACAGAATTCAGATTTTACATTAATGCAAAGCATCTACTAATACTGCACTACAGTAAGAGTAGATGATGAACATATTGAGTTATATTTTAACTCCGTCATTTACCTGACGCTTTTATCCAAAGTTACTTAAAGTTGCTACATATGTCAGAGGTCACACTCCTCTGGAGCAACTAAGGGTTAAGTGTCTTGCTCAGGGACACAGTGGTGGATGTGTCGCAGCGGGAATGGGAATTCAAACTGGGAATCGAACCCAGGTCTCAAACGCCATGTGTCTTCTCCACTGCTTCATCGCCATGCCATAAATAAAAGTTTGTTTAAGTAAAATGTGAAACAGGATCAACATTTCGTTTGTGCTTGGTGAGGTTACCGTCTATTATAGATTTCACTGTATTATGTTAACCAACCTTGTACGTACCAGAGAATGTATCATAAGAGACTACACGATGTGTTTTTATTATTTCATTATGTTTTTATCTATTTACCTCTTAACTGTGTCACTTTCTTTTGCAAGGAACATATAGCATTGCGTGTTCCTTACTGACAACCATGTGCAGTTATTCACATAACTTGGGAGCTTCTCCAGATTTCTGCTGATACCAGTGTACTCTACTATCTCCATCTGACCAAACGTAAACTTTTGGGTTGGTTTTACAGGTCAGAGTGACTGTAGATAGAGCAATTTGAAGGACATCAATTAATGATAGAAAGCTTTTTAAAACATTTTCTGTCACATTTGTGTGTTTTGAGCTCAGTGCTGTGTGGTGGAGGTTTTGTGTTCTTAACCAGCTTGAATCACTGTGTTCAGGGTTCAAAATTAGTGAGGTCCAGATATTTTGTTTCTTTAATAGAGCTTATTTTCAATATTTTAGTGAAGGCTTGAACCGGGCAATGGGCGCAGCACTGTGTTTGGGTGAAGAACACTAACTACAGGCTGTTCATCATGGTCTTTCTCCTTCACTTTTAGGCTTTCTACAATTCCATAAAATAAGAGGTAGGGAGTTAAGTTTATTTTGTCACAATATAACAGGTTATAGAGTGAAACTGAGGTTGTTGCTCCCTTCTGCCACATAGCAGACAATATACATTAATAAAGAAATAAACAAAAATAAACTATATTCAGTGGAGCAGTGCTGAGGATGAATTTGAGTTTAAAAGTCTGATAGTTTGGGGGGAAAAGCTGCTCTCCAGTCTGGTGGTGTGAAAAATTTCTATATCTCTTCCCAGAAGGCAGCAGGGTGAACAGGCTGTGGCTGGGTGGGTACTGTCCTTAAGTATCCTTTGGGCTCTGCGTAGACACCTCACCTCACAGATATCACTGATGCTCAGGAGATGGGTACCAATGATCTTCTGAGCAGTTTTAATCACCCACAGCGGAGCCCTCCAGTCCTCTTCTGTGCACATATGCCAGTTTGTGATACTTTCTGTCAGGGTGCTTTCTATAGCTCCTTTGTAAAAGCTGACAAATACTTGGCACAGGAATTTGGCCTTCTTAAGCTTCCTCAAGAAATACAGTTGTTTCTTACGTTTCTTCACAAGCGTGGAGATGTGAGATGACCATGTCAGGTTCTCCCTGTTCACCTGCTCCACATCAGCACCACTGATGTAGACCGGAGTGTGTGTCTTTATCTCCTTTTTCCTAAAATCAATGATCAGCTCCTTAGTTTTGCTGACATTGAGCAGGTTGTTCCCTGAGCACCACTCTGCAAGATTATCAATTTCCTTCCTATATGAAGTCTCATCATTGTTTAAAATCCATCTGATGATGGTGGTGTTGTCGCAAAATTCATAATGGAGTTCTCTCCATGTCAGGGGTTGCAGTCATGGGTGTACAGCATGAACAGGAGGGGGCTGAGCACACAGCCCTGGGGGGCTCCGGAGTTGAGCACTAGAGTGGAGGAGGTGCTGAGTTTGCTGATCAGTTTCATGGGTGAGATTGTGCTGAATGCCGAGCTGAAATTCACAAACAGCATTCTGATGAAGGTGTTGTTTTTCTCAAGCTGTGTGGGGGCTGAGTGGAGGGCAGTGGAGTTGGCATCCTCTGTGGATCTGTTGGTTCTGAAAGCAAACAAGTGAGGGTCCAGGCAGACTGGGATGTTGTTCTTTATGTGCTGAAGAACTAGTTTCTCAAAGCCCTTCATCAGAATGGGGGTGAGTGCCACAGGGCAATAGTCGTTCAGACTAGACACTTCAGACTTATTAGGTACAGGAATGATGGTGGTTTTCTTGAAGCAGGTGGGAACACTCTCCTGAGACAGTGAGATGTTGAAAATGTCATTAATAACATCAACTAGCTGGTTGGTAGCTGGCACAAGTTTTCAGTACACGGCCACGAATGTTATCATGCCCAGCTAATTTACTCATATTCACTCTCAGCAGGACTCTCCTCACATCTGCTGTGGTCCTCTGGAGCTGGAGTAAATTTTCCAGCTGACTTTTTGTTGAGGACATCAAAGCAAACATAAAAGATGTTTAGCTCTTCTGGTAATGTGGCCTCACACATGATGGGGGAGCTCCTGCTTTTGTAGTTTGGGATGTTTTGATGGCCTGCCACGTATCTTTGGTGTTGTAGTGTTGAGGTGTTTCTCAGTCTCTGCTGAAATTTCCGCTTCATCTCCTTGATGTCACCTTTCAGTATTTGAGTATGTAATTTAAAACATGTTTGTATGTATTTGGGTGTCTCTTTAAAATATTTTTTTAAATGCACATAGTGGCATGTTGGTCCCACTGTGTGTCGCACTGTGCTTGGTGAGGTGACTGCTCTGTGTTCAGTGGTCTCTGTCAGAGTCTCTTCCTCTTCAGCAGCTGCAGTCGGTTCCTGCTGTAACAGCTCAGTGTCTCTGCAGTCTGACTGAGGGAGGTTTTTGTACAACTGCACATCACTGTGTGAACACTCCACCACTGTGGTCACTCTGACAGTGATAAACTGCTGCATCTTCTGCCTGAACTCCACTGATGGCCAAAGTGAAGTCAGAGCTGCTTCCACTGCCACTAAACCGAGCTGGTGTTCCTGATTCACGTGTGTTCACACATTCAATAAGGAGCTTTGGAGGCTGTCCAGATTTCTGTTGATACCAGTGCAAGATGCTCACAACCACCCGAGCTATAAACAGCTTGGTTGGTTTTACAGGTGAGAGTGACAGTGGATCCTGGTGTAGATGTCACTACTGGAGGCTGAGTCACAGTCACCTGACTGCTGCATCCTGCACACAAAAACAAATCATTAATTTATCAGCAGAAAGAAATGAAAGAAAAGGCAGCACATCATGTGGTTGTGGTTTCTACTGTGTTGACTGACAGATCTGAGTCCTGCAACTCACAGGACTATAAATCTTCTCAGTTCACTGGAGGATCAGCTGACGATACAAAGCCTCCTCTCTATGGAAATGATTTCTCTGCTCTCAACAGACTGAAGGCAACATGGTACACAAAATCAGGAGGAATACTGCTTGGATTTACACCATCTATGATCATAACCAAATAGAAGAAAACATTAATATTAGAAGTGAGGATTTATGGATTGGAAGTTTTGTCCATGTGTTTGGTATGATATGTCTGTTTGTCTGCCTTTAATTTACTTACACAGTTAACTGGAGATAAATAACGTTTCTTTGTTCTGCTAAATGTGAGCTTGTAAATTATTATTTAAAAGCGTCATGTACATTCAACCATGTGTGAACTGATATGAAACTCTAATAACAATTACTTTATTTCAAGCAGACTGTAATCGAAGCAAAACAACTGAAAATGTTCATTAATAAAATTAATTCAGTCCAAATAATTAGATAAGCTTTGTAAATTCAATAAAATGTTATTGTGCAAGTGCTATTAGAACAGAAGATTTTTTCAGTGTATACATGCTTGTTCAAAGTGCAGGAGGTTTTTGTACGGCCACTTAATGAGTTTGTATCACTGTGGTGGACTTTTGGTGGAGGAACCAAACTCATCATGTTCTGTAAGTACCAGAGATTTTCACAATTACAATTAAAACATATTTCACAAAATTACGTGACAAAAGAAGAATTTATTTTGGGTACCTTATTTGTTCTTTATATTTGTTGTTATTTATCAAGCTGTCTGATATTAGACTTTGGAATAGACCTTATGCAGAGATTAATGGTAATGTTGTTGATAATGTTAAGGTTAAACATATGGCAAAAGTAATTACATTTTCTCACGTTACATTTTCATTTTTATACTGCATCACAGAGCGTCGGACATTATGTGATTTAAGCTGAGATAGATATGGATATCCTAACAATAGGAGACAATTTAAGTATCTGAGAAATAAAAAGGCTTTCGAACTAAAAAATAAAACATTAGCCGCAAGACTTCAGGTCGTGTACACGATACGCAGAGTTTTTCCTGATCTGAGAACTTTACCATACCATGGCTGTTAGATAGACTGATGATTTTGATTTTAGACTACAACATCTTTTTAGTCTAATTGTGTCAGGTCCTTCAAACAGCGGTAAAACATATTTTGTGAAAATGTTGATTGAAAATGCCGATAAGCTCATTTCAAAACAGATCTTCTTTATGTGTTGATACATTGTTGCCTTTAGATAAAAATAATTTGTTGATTATTGATGACTTAATGAGTGATGCTAGCAATAACATTGAGGTCCAAAATGTGTTTACAAAATATGTGCATCATAGAAATTTAAGTTGTTTATACCTAGTTCAGAATTTGTTTTTTCAAGGCAAAGTTAGCCGTACGATTAATTTGAATACCAATTATCTTGTTTTGTTAAAAAATCCCAGAGATAAATACCAAGTCATGCTAATGGCTAGACAAATGTTTCCTGGGAAGAGTAATTTTTTTATGGATTGTTTCGAGGATGCCACGAGTGTTCCTTACGGTTACTTGATGATTGATTTTAAAGCTAAGACACCTGATGATTTCAGACTCAGAACCGACTTGCTTTCAGACCTGCCTGTTGTGTATGTGCCTAAGAGAAAGTAAATAAAAATGTCTGATTGCATTAAAAGAAACTTGTCTTTACTGCAAACTATGCACGGAGCATCTCCATCTCAGAGAGTGAATATTATTAAATCTGCATCACCAGACCTTTTGGTAGCTTTATGTGAAATAGCTTACAATGTTTTAAAAGGTAAAATTCCTTTAAAAATTAAAAAAGAAGAAGGCGGGGATTAGACTGCTCGCCAATAAAAGGGTTTGTGCTTCAAAGAAAAAGAAGATGTTGCTTAAACAGTCTGGCGGTTTTCTTCTCCCCCTCCTGAGTATCGCTGGGCCATTTATAACGAGTCTTATTGCTTCAAGACAAACTTAGATGACTATGGAGTATGCACAAAAAATGTTTCTGGTACCTAAACAACAGCTTGATCTTTTAAGAAGACCTCCGGCACACGAGTTTTTTCGCGAAACTGTTAAAAATGACCTGGATCGTACTATAAAAGACATTCTGGATCAAAAGACTAAAGATCTTCATGAAAAAGCAACAAAATATTCCATTGCATTGCAGAGATTTCTCACCATGGTAAAACAAGGAGAAAAAGACTAGAACACACTAATTTTGTCAATGCCGGTCGCTCAAGAAGGAAGAGACTTTGTTTTTGAAGAAGTTTTAAAAAACATGCCAAAAAACAGCAGGAATAAAGCCCAGCATATTTTGGATAAAATGTCCTCCTCAAAAAACATATCTGCATGGACTGAACGTGGGGAGTTTGTGTTTAACGGTCATGTTATTAAAGGGTCTCGTGTATGATTTGATAAGAGGAGTAACTGCTTCTCACAACGTGTCTGACAGCCAGAGACCTACAGGTTGGGATGAATATCTGCAATCGTTGGCTATATTGAATATACCTTTGTCAGTTGTACCAAATCAGCAGGTCAAAAAAAAAATTGACAAGATTAAGAGAAAGACCTCTGGAGAATCTTCTCCTGTTATTACTGGACCGCCATCTACACCTCTTGTTACCAGAGGACATCGATTAGTAAACAATGAAACAAGTCCCTTTGAATCTCCTGAAATGCGATTGAGTGATTGGATAACTTTTTAATTGTATATCGTTATCGGTTTTAAATAAATACATACAGACATAACTTTATCATTTCAAAGTGTTTTTATTTATATCACCATAATAACAAAAAACATTGTCGTACAAGTTTCTATCTATAAATTATTTTGATAATGAATGGCACACAACTTCTAATATTATTATACACATTTAAAAGAATCTGATACTTGGACACACTGGTTACATTCTGCATAATTATTTTGACCACATACAACTAAGGGTCGTATTTATTTCAGAAATTTGCGCGCCATAACATCATTGCAAGACCGTTTATTACTATATTTAGTCATTACATAGTCATAAGGTAATCCCTCTATCCATGTCTAAAGAAAAAACACACAATGCTGACCTCACTCTACAGAATCCACATCTTGCACTTGTCTAACAGAATGTTGCATGGACTTACAATTACTATTGAGAAAGACAGAAAAGGATTCAGGAAAATGTGAGTATACCGGAGAGTTCCCAAAATTGTCAAAGAATGATCCCACACCGTGCTTGTCAATATAGATAGCGACCCAGTGTTGTCCTCCCAGGTGGAAGGGGTCTGTGTTTACCACCAACATGGCAGATCTCTTTTTAATAACTGATTTAGGAAGCTGGTCACTAGCAAATACGCCAAGAAAGACGCTTTGCTTTACTACCTTATCAAGTACTTTCGATAGTTCTATTGTATTCATACTATCGTTATATGTGGCGTAAATAACCGCGTTTATACCTCTAATCTAACACTACCGTTTTTAATGAGCGACATATGGTCTCTGCATCCTTCATCAGGGCTCAGGTTAAAACAGAACAGACTATATCCATTACAAAACTCGTCGCGGGTTATGGCCATAGCGTTGTTTTTAAGATACTTTCCAGTTGCCGAGTACAATTGATGATACTCCCTGATGGCGTTCCCTCTGGTAAAGTTGGGTTGAAAGGGTTTTGAAGGATATTGCTGGCCATCAACTTATAAACATAAAAACTCTATATCATAAGGGTTAAATGTAAATTAATTACGCGCATAACTACCTGTAAATGCATCATGATCTACAAATCCTACTACAATAAAATTAGGTATTTGTCCCAAGAATACATTTTCTTGATTACAAACACGCATGCCCATTGGTACGCTAAAATTTTTCAGAAAGACTCTGTCTATGGGATATTTAACGTTGCCATGCGTTAATGGCTTAGCGTGTGCTTGCTTAACAGCCAGAGATACGGTGACTTTCTTTACAAACAGGCTTGCTGACATAATGTTAACCTGAAACTCATCTACAGTGTTGCGCATTAAGCAAAATTTTTAGATCTTATGAATTTTATCTTGAGGTCTACGCCATTTATCATTAACGTGCCTTGAAAAAACAAGACAGAATGTAAAGGGGATATTAGCTCCACTACGCGGCCGCCTTGTGTGTACTCCATTCTTTTAACTAGTCCTTCATTGCGTCCTCCAGCCATTGCGTCGTCCATATGACCTGCTGTATCCATGCAAAATAGTCCGGATCCAAACTGTGTCTGCAGAGCGTCCTTTCCGTAGTTCAAAAGGCACTCTATTATACCCCTGTAAGGATATGTGTTTGATGATTGCGTTATGAGTCGGTCCCCCAACGATATGTCGACCTGTAAAAATATTGTACATCCAGGGTAGTTGATAAAGCCCACTTCGTCTGCTTGATCCAGGTTTCCGCCATTAGCTTTGGTGATTTTTGTGTGCGTGTAGGGCGTGTCCGGCCTATTAGCGGGGTTGGGGGTCAATCACCAAAAGGTGAAGACGGGTGTGAAAAGGGGGGTTGTGTATATGGGATGTCCGGTGTTATCCTCTTAAAGCAGATGTTTGGGAGTGGCTTTAGCAATTGGTTGTATATATAGCGGGATCATTTTTTGACTTACATCTGACCGAGAGCGTGGAACAGTGTGACTGAATGATTTTTTGGGTGAATCCGTATCGGACAGAGCTATCTTTGTGCAGAACAGCGCACATAATCAATTAGGAGTAATGACTCCAAAACGACATATAATTATAGATCCTGTTGCAATGAGTATGGCTCCCAGAAAGAATACTCCCCCAACAACACTGGCTGATTTTCTGGACCGAAAGGCATGGGCGCCTCAGTTTGAATGGGCAGTAGAAGATTTTAGAATGTCAGGATTCTTGTTTGAGCACAAACAGTTCATCTTTATACAAGAGAGCTCGATTAAATTTTTCTTTGTGAAAGCACACCGCACATTAGTTTTATAGCCAAAGACTGGAATTACTTCAGAAACAAAGTCTGTAAAGATATGAGTGCTTCAAAAGGAGTCTATACCACACAATGGTGCGGGTCTGTGCCAGGAGAGCTCTATCGTGTAGAAACAGACCTTGAAGTCTACGACCCAGAATCCTACATCTTTTTTAGATCGTGCAAGGACGATTCTATCATTCAAAAGGCTAGGATGGGAACCCCAGAGCAACAAAAAGGCTAACCCATCACGTCTAAAGAGTGGGAGATGTGGTTCAGCACCGGCTTTGTGGTCCAGTGGGGAGAATGGGATAGAACCCTTGAAATCTTCTCACACTTTGATAAATTACTCAGATGGTAGAAACCTTATGTAAGCTATGTAGGGATCAAAAGAAAACTTTTTGGTCCTGAGGACAAGCAAGATGAACAACAAACAACACCGCAGACAACCTCAAACACCTCCACGACGGGGCTGACGGTGACATTGTTCTAATTAAAATGTTATCAAGCTCTCTTGTATAAAGATGAACTGTTCGTGCTCAAACAAGAATCCTGACATTCTAAAATCTTCCACTGCCCATTCAAACTGAGGCGCCCATGCCTTTCGGTCCAGAAAATCAGCCAGTGTTGTTGGGGGAGTATTCTTTCTAGGAGCCATACTCATTGCAACAGGATCTATAATTATACGTCGTTTTGGAGTCGTTACTCCCAATTGATTACCTGTGACGTCCATGATTGTTCTGCACAAAGATGGCGCTGTTGTTATGCACGAAGATAGCTCTGTCCGATACAGATTCACCCAAAAAATCGTCACACTGTTCCACACTCTCGGTCAGATGTAAGTCTAAAAACTATCCCGCTTTATATATATATACAACCGATTGCTAAAGCCACTCCCAAACATCCGCTTTTGGAGGATAACACTGGACATCCCGTATACACAAACCCCCCTTTTCATACCCGTCTTCACCTTTTGGTGATCGACCCCCACCACCGCTAATAGAGGATGAGGCCGGACATGCCCTAATACACACACCCATTTTTACACCCCCATGTCTTTGTTGTTCAACCTTGCTATGACCCCAATCCTTTTTTTTTTATATAATTTTATTTTTTAATTAATTTCTTATATCATTTTTAATACATTTTTTGATTAATCAAAAATGTATTCACGTGCACAACTATTACGCGCATCGCACTTCTAATGTAGACAAAACCTTATTTTTTAATTAAGTAAAAATCACAGCTAAAATATGGTGTCAGGCAACATTTGTCTGGAGAAGGGAGTAAATGTTTACAGAACATATCGTGGTCTCATTATGTTGATAGACAGATAGATAGTTTGCTTTCTTGTTTTATGAAAGTGGTATCGGTCAGCAAGAAAGCTAAGAAGAGCTATTGTTATAACTCTCCCTAAAATAATTATCATGAGATGGTGGTTATCGTAACAGTTTTACATGGTGACTAAAGAAACATTTCATTCATCATAAATGTGGTATGAACATTAATGCATCCTTAAAAAACAGTGGAATATAATGAGTTATTGGTTTTGTGTTTCTTTTATATCATCTTAGCATTATTCCTGAGGATAAATATGTAGTGCAGGAGATCTTTGTATTTTTATTGTTGTGTGATGTTGAAATAGAAAATGCTACATTTAGAGTATAAATATATTTTGCATTTTTTAAATTAATTGGAAATGTTTGTTTCTGTTAGGGCTGTTGTTATGTTAAATTGTTTTGTGCAGCTATCAGAGTCACTGTTAAACATTTTATTTGTATTAGTGTCTATAGTCCCACAAGAATTTTACTTTCCCAACTTACTCAGAAAGAGATTTGCTAAATGAACCTGATAATATTATAAGTTTAAAACTGTAATATGGTGTGTGTGTGAGTTTGTTTCAGTTTTATTTAGATTGATTGTGCTTGTGCTTGATGACTCTTGAGTTGTCTTCACTGGAACAGTTATCCTCATCATAGTCTCTTCACCAACCCTCTGCACCTGCAGCAAGTTGTTTTCACTTCAGTCAAACTGAAGGAGGTTTTTGTACGGCTCTAAATCACTGTGTGAACACTCCACCACCATGGGCACCCAGACAGTAGTAATCTCCAACATCTTCAGCCTGAACACCACTGATGGTCAGAGTGTAGTCAGAACCAGATCTACTGCCGCTGAATCGAGACGGAGTTCCAGAAAAGAGAGTTGATGCAGAGCGTATAAGGAGTTTGGGAGCCTGTCCTGGTTTCTGAAGGTACCAACTGAGATCGCTACCAATATTTGAACTCCCTGTGGCGCTGATGGTCACAGTCCCTCCAAGACTAACAGACTTGGATTTGTCAGTCTGAGTCAAAAAATTGTTGGCAGAAGACTCTGAAATGAGAAATGAAATACAAACGTTGAGAATTTGCAGTGTAGATTACAATAAATTAGACATCAAAGATTTGAGGCAAGAGCAAGGTAAGTGATATTTATGCCAAATATGAACTTTTGAGAATTTACCAATGTTGGCTAACTGTGAAAAATTTCTCACCCTGACTCAGAAAACCCAACACTACAAGCAGAGTTATTGGCAACATCATCCTGATGCAGTTTTCAGTGTGAGTGCATGAAAACAGTTCAGGCTCTCTGTGACATGAGAACTTAAACTCTGAGGAGCAGTGACGCATAAAAGTCATGCAAAATGTATTTTAGATGCAAACACACATCTGTCCTTGTGAAACAGAAAGCAGAGGTGAATCATTCAGCCATTTATACAAAGAACTACATTTAGAAAATGTTGACTTTGGGTTGCTTTATATTGTTTCTCTTCATTGTGAATATTCTTCTTTCACTTTTGTCTTCATGACTTCATCCACATGATTTCTGGCTCATTACCAGATGAACTGCGTCCCCTGCTGGCAAACTGCATCAATGCTGGACTCACGATGAATCAACACAACATTTGAGTCGATTTTGAATTATCTTATTTTCACATTCAGTTTTTCCTCCTCATACTGGTGAAAACACACACAGAGTTCAGATCCTGCTCAGAGTTTTAAGTGACGAAGCGCCTGATGTTTCCTGCACATTTCATATCAACATCCTGACTGATTTAAACTTTAAGAGACATATAATTTACTGTCTTTGAATGTTCTCAGTCAGCCAGGTCATTGTTATTCAAGGAAGTTTAAAATCAAAGGAAACTGGACTACGGTGAAGAGAGGTGAAACGTTTTGGAGTAACTTAAACCTAGTCCAGTTGTTCATCTGAAGTAAAAATTTGAGGTTTCTCTTTTTGGCGTCCAGGATCTTAAACAGTCATACAAATGTGTCTCAGTTGGAGCTGCTGTTTTGTAGTAATTAACTATTATTTTTAGTGAAAAAGGTAAAAAAAAACAAAACATGTAGATTAATTGTTTAACAATTAATTAAACTCCCTTTTCAACAAGGAATTCAAATAAAAGTTTTTTTAAGTAAAATGTGAAACAGTATCAAAATCTTTTCCACTTTTTTAAGTAAATATGAAGTTATTGCTTGGCGAGGTTACCATCATTTATAGGTTTCACTACATTATGTTAAGCAACCTTGTAGCATACGTACCACAGAATGTATCGTGACAGACTATACGAATCATTTTTATAATTTCATTATGTTTTTATCTATTTACCTCATAACTGTGTCACTTTCTTGTGCAAGGAACGTATAACATTGCTGTTCTTTGCTGACAACCATGTGCAGTTATCTGCATAAGTGAAGTTCAGTTTCACCTTCACTTTTTTTCAGCCCCTTATACATCAGTATTGCTTTAAAGTTTGTATAACTGAAAATGCTCAAAATTTTATTTATGTTAATACTGTATGTGCTTTTTTTGGGTTGTTCTGATTTTTTTAGCTTACCTGTCCTTATTAAACCGTCTTCATTAAGTCTACTAACTTCACATTTGTCTCATTGCTGTGTACACTGCATTGAAACATGTCACAGTAAATACCTTGAAATATATTCAACATGTTAGTGTGAATCTGTAGTTTGTGCTTATGTGACGGAAGCCAGCGAGGTCGTGCAGTGAGTAAACCTCACTCCCTGACACCTTAAGAGACACACTGGCGACCGACGCTAGTGCTCATGGGTTTTAGCCTCCTCGTCAGCGTGTCTGCCTCCAGTACCCGGGTGCCGATTCGAGTCTGGACCGTGTAGTAAATTCTCGGGGGCAGCCGGTAATATTGGTGAGGTTACTGTCAGCTCTGTGTTCAGTGGTCTGTGTCAGAGTCTCTTCCTCTTCAGCAGCTGCAGTCGGTTCCTGCAGTAACAGCTCAGTGTCTCTGCAGTCTGACTGAGGGAGGTTTTTGTACGACTATAATTCACTGTGTGAACGGCCAGTTATCATTTACTTTGTGTTGACTCTGACAGTAATAAACTGCTGCATCTTCAGCCTGAACTCCACTGATGGTCAAAGTGAAGTCAGAGCTGCTTCCACTGCCACTAAACCGAGCTGGTGTTCCCGAGTGCCTTATGCTGACATGTCTTATCAAGAGCTTTGGAGGCTGTCCAGATTTCTGTTGATACCAGAACATACATTCACCATCACCACAGTTGGAATAAGTAGCAGGGTTGATCTTACAGGTGAGAGTGACAGTGGATCCTGGTGTAGATGTCACTACTGGAGGCTGAGTCACAGTCACCTGACCTCTGCATCCTGCAGACAAAAACAAATCATTCATTTATCAGCAGAAAGAAATGAGAGAAAAGGCAGCACATCATGTCTGAAATGTTGCTGAGTGAATGAACCTGTAAAACAGCAGCAGGCCAGCGTCCACATGAGGATGGTGATGAGAGTCATGGTGGTTGTGGTTTCTGCTGTGTTGACTGACAGATCTGAGTCCTGCAGTGTTGAACTCACAGGACTATAAACCTTCTCAGTTCACTGGAGGATCAGCTGACGATGCAAAGCCTCCTCTCTATGGAAATGATTTCTCTGCTCTCAACAGACTGAAGGCAACATGGGACACAAAATCAGGAGGAAAACAGCCTGGATTTAAACCATCTATGATCTTAATGGAACAGAAGAAAATATTTATATTAGAAGTGCAGTTGAGGATTTAAGGATGACTTTGTGTCCACTGTGGTTGGTATGATATGTCTGTCTTTAATATACATACAGGGTTTACTGTAGATAAATAACATATTTAAGTTCTGCTTAATGTCAGTTTGTAAATTGTTATTATTTAAAAGTATGATGTACATTTAACTATCTAAAAACTCTCATAAAACTGTGAAAAAATTACTTTTTACAAGCAGACTGTAATCGTTTCTCTGTCAGGTGTAGAAAAGTGATGAAATAATCATCATTTCTACAAAGTTCAATCCATGTCATTTAGAAAGCTTTTTAGATTCAATAAAGTATAACTTTTTTATGCAATTGGAAAAGCAGAGCACTTTTTCAGTTTATAGATGCTTGTTCACAGTGCAGGAGGTTTTTGTACAGCCACTTAATGAGTTTGTATCACTGTGGCACACTTTTGGTGGAGGAACCAAACTCATCATTTACTGTAAGTACCAGAGATTTTTAATTTCTATAACACAAAATATTACAGTGCATTTTGCAGAATAATGTGATCAATGAATTTATTTTGGGCACCTTATATGTTGTGGATATTTGTTATTATTTACCAAGATGGCAGATATTGTACTTTGGAATAAACCACAGATTAATAATATTTTAGTATTATTGATAATGTTTTGCTTAAATATGTGCCAAATGAAATTATATTTTCTTGTATTAAATTTTAATTGAATTTTGTGCTCAACAAAAACTGGTTGCACAATTTGTCTGAGGAACATTTTAACGCTAATTTTTTTGTTTTTAAATTTTAACAGTAATTAAAATGAAATATAATATGCCTTTAAATCCATCCATCCATCGCCAACCGCTTATCCTGCATACAGGGTCGCATGCCTTTAAATCATATGCGTTCATATTAACAGTATACCTGCAGTTTGCGTTCACAGTTCGTTAGTCTAAAATGGTGAACAGGAAGTGAAACAAATGACACTGTGTTTAACTGTATACAGACATTACATTGTATCATAAGATCATTGCACAGATGAATTATTTACTGTTAAACATTATTAAGCAGATATAAACATTTCATTGAATGATAATGAATGATACTTTTTCATTACATGTACAGGAGTTCTTTAAGTTGTGTTGCATAACTCTTAGTGATTTATGACGAGTGACACAGTTAAATTACATCAAGTTTTCTTTGTTAAACCCTCATGTCCTCCATTCCTCACCTCCTCTCCTCTGATCACAGCATCATGCACACAGCTGATCCACAGTAGTGTTAACCTCTGTCATGTATCATAAGTGTCTCATGTTCAGCTGTCTGTGCTACAGTGGAAGTTGATCTGCTCCTTGTGTGTCTCTGCTCTCCCCTCCAGCTGGCCCCATGGTCAGGCCCTCAGTGTCTCTGCTTCCCCCCTCCTCTGAGCAGCTCTCTGGGGGCTCGGCCACGCTGGCCTGCCTGCTGACTGGCTACTCTCCTCAGGGAGCCGTGGTGAGCTGGGAGGTGGACGGTACAGAGGTGACAGAGGGGGTCCTGATCAGCTCAGAGGAGGAGAAGAGCGGACGCTACAGCAGCAGCAGCACCCTGAGCCTGAGCAAGGAGCGCTGGATGGGAGGAGAGCTGTACTCCTGCAGGGTCCTCCATCATGACCACAGCCAGACCCAGTCCCTCCACAGGAGCCAGTGTAAGGGTTAGAGGGGCGGGCTGAAGCCCAGGACAGGAGCTCTGTGTGTGGGGAGCAGGAGGAACACACCTGCTGCTCTGATAATATGACTTTTACTGTTTGTAGAGGAAACTAAAGCTTTGTGTAATAGGGAACAACACTGCTGTAAAGTGTTGGACAACAACAACTTAGAGATTAATGTATGTAGCTCAGCAGCTAGATGTGAGCGTGCTTAATAACTGTCATGTTGAGGATTAATGTTTTTGCTAATAAAGCTTGCACTGAAAAATATCTTTATGAAGTGTTTGGTCTTTTATCTTCCAAAAAGCAGAAAGAATGAAGTGGTTTCATAACAGCGACTGATACTCTTCTCAGTGGAAAATATTAAGCTGATCATGTAAATATCATTGTCTTTCATTTTGGAATTGGTAATAAATGTAACATTATGTAGAAATGAAAAGTAAAGAATACACATTTTTATGAAGATAAATATGGACAAAACGTAATTTTTAATTAGGTAAAAATCACGGCTCAAACATGTGATCAGGCAACATTTGTCTGGAGCAGAGAGTAAATGTTTACAGAACATATCGTGGTCTCATTATGTTGATAGACAGATAGATAGTTTGCTTTCTTGTTTTATGAAAGTGGTATCGGTCAGCAATAAAGCTAAGAAGAGCTATTGTTATAACTCTCCCTAAAATAATTATCATGGGACATCGTAACAGTTTTACATGGTGACAAAAGAAACTTTTCATTCATCATAAATGTGGTATGAACATTAATGCATCCTTAAAAAACAGTGGAATATAATGAGTTATTGTCTTTGTGTAATAGAGAACAACACTGCTGTAAAGTGTTGGACAACAACTTAGAGAGTAATGTGTGTAGCTCAGCAGCTAGATGTGAGTGTGCTTAATAACTGTCATGTTGTTTTTGCTAATAAAGCTTGCACTGATAAAAATCTTTATGAAATGTTTGGTCTTTTATCTTATTAAGAATAGAAAGAATTAAATGGTTTTCTGACTTTAATTGGTAATAGTGATATTTTATGGTCGACAAGATGATGAAAGAACACGTGTTTTATTGAAGATAAAAGACACAGACATACTTACATACATTTTAGTAATGCAAAACGTCATTACTCACATGTGTCATAAGGCCTTAAATGTCTCCAGCAGAGAGTAAATGTTAACAGAAAATGATGTGGTGTCATTAGATTTTTGAGAATATTTTGATAAATTCAATTATTTGTATGAATATGTAGTTTACTTTTTAAATTTAATGGACAGAAATGAGAGTGGTATTGATCAGCAAAAAAAGTTTCTGAAAAATAATGTATTTTTTAAATAATCCGCTACATGTTGGGTTTCAAAGCTATATGTTTTTTCACAAGTGCTCTTGAAAATTGTCTAGTATTTATGCTAAGATAAGCTACCCGGCTGCTAACTGTAGCTTTATATTTAATGGACAGGTATGAGAGTGGTACTGGTCTGCAAGAAAGAAAATAAGTGTAATAAGTAATCTAAAATGTTTAATGTATTTATGTAATGTATACAAAACATGTTAATGAATATTTGGGTTTCTAAGTTTAATGGGTTTTATTTTATAAATTCTGCGGAAAATAAATATAGTGGGACGTTAGATATCATAGTTTCACACTTTGTCATGTGGAAAGAATATAAAAATTATGAAATAGGCCATTATGTTAGTGTAAATCTGTAGTTTGTGCTTGGTGAAGTTACCGTCAGCTCTGTGTTCAGTGGTCTGTGTCAGAATCTCTTCCTCTTCAGCAGCTGCAGTCGGTTCCTGCTGTAACAGCTCAGTGTCTCTGCAGTCTGACTGAGGGAGGTTTTTGTACGACTACAAATCACTGTGTGAACACCCAAGCGTTGTTTATGTAATCGTATCTTTGACAGTAATAAACTGCTGCATCTTCAGCCTGAACTTCACTGATGGTCATCACAGCGTTCACTCCGTCTCCTTTGCCAGAGAATCTGGAAGAAAACTCACTTGTAGTATTTTTACCCACTTTGATGACCAACTTGGGAGCTTCTCCAGATTTCTGCTGAAACCAGTGCATTCTACTAGTTCCATCTGACCATGTCATAACTTTTGGGTTGGTTTTACAAGTCAGAGTGACTGTAAATTCAGGAGAAGATGTTACTACTGCTGGTTGAGTGACAGTCAGTTCACTACTAGATCCTGAAAAAGAAGGGAAACACTGAACATTAATTGAGTCATATTAACATGTAGACATGTGTTAAATCCTGCATGTATGTGAATGATTTTAGTGATCTAATTAGTTTCTAATTTTATGTAAAAAATAATCCTGACCTTTGAGGCAGCAGCAGGCCAGCATAAAAATGAGGATGGTGATGAGAGTCATGGTGGTTGTGGTTTCTGCTGTGTTGACTGACAGATCTGAGTCCTGCAGTGTTGAACTCACAGGACTATAAACCTTCTCAGTTCACTGTAGGATTAGCTGACGATGCAAAACCTCCTCTCTATGGAAATGATTTCTCTGTTCTCAACAGACTGAAGGATTTACACCATCTTTAATCTTAATAGAACAGAAGAAAATATTTATATTAGAAGTGCAGTCAAAGGTTCAAGGAACTGTTTGTCTGCCTTTAAGTTACTTACAGTGTTTACTGTATTTAAATAGTAAGTATTTGTATAGCTATCTAGACACTTTGACATGCAGACAGACGCTTATCCTGCATACAGGGTCGTGGGGGGCTGGAGCCAGTCCCAGCTGACATCGGGCGAAAGGCGGGGTACACCCTGGACAGGTCGCCAGTCCATCGCAGGGCCACACATAGACAGACAACCACTCACACTCACATCCACACCTAAGGACAATTTTGGAGACACCAATTAACCTAGCCTGCATGTCTTTGGACGGTGGGAGGAAGGCGGAGCACCCTAAAAATGACTTTGTAAATTAGTATTATGTAAAAGCATCATTTACATTTAATATATATCAACTGATTTGAAACTATAAAAACAATGACTTTGTTTCAAGCAGACGATAATTGTTTGTCATGTGTAGAAACGTATATAAAATCCTCACTCATTTTTTGATTCCAGTAGGTATAGTCCAAGAACAATTTAACTTTCCCAGCTAAATCAAATAGAGATTTAATAAACTGACAAGATAATTAGTCTAAAACTGTTTATGGAAGATTGTCGCCAACACTAACAGACTTGGATTTGTCAGTCCGAGTCAGAAAATTGTTGATTGCAGATTTGCACCTAATATTTTCTAAACTTCTCAACCTGACTCAGACGTCCAACTTGACAAGCAGAGTTATTGACAACATCGTCCTGATGCAGTTTTCAGTTTGTGTGTATGAAAACAGTTCAGACTCTCTGTGACATAAGAACTCTGAGGAGCGGTGATGTATAAAAGTCATGCAAAATACATTTAAGAAGGCAAACACACATCTATTCTTGTGAAACAGAAAAGGCAGAGATGAGGTGGGGTGACAGTTCATCATCAAGAACATTGGGTTATTTAAAGCCCACCTAAAAACTTATTTCTCTTGTTTCAAACGTTTCTCCTTTGTTAACATTGGTCTTAATCAGCATCTCATCAATAGGTGCTGCCTGCTGTCAAATGGATTCACATTGAACACAATAAGTGACTGATAAGTGAGTGACTTTTATTTCCCTCCTTGTTTTCATAATTGATCAAATAGATCCAGGTGCTACATTTATTTGGATAATTCAATACTGACAGCCATAAGTACAGTAACAGAGATGCAGGGATATAAATCGATCCTACACAGTATACTTGAACGTCAGCATTCATTTCTGACCCGAGCTGCCTTTTGTTTTTCTTAGTGAGGAAGACTGTGTGCATAATTTAACCTGGAGCTGTAAAAGGGAACAAACCCTGAGTGTCAGGGACATGAAAATCTGAGTTTCACTTCCCTTTTGACTGGGGGTGAAATTACAGAAGTTACTGTAGATTGTGGCCCTGCTTTGCGTGACTGTGCTATGTTCTGGTGAGCAGTGGTGCATATCAGAATATTCTGGAACAGGTCACAGCTGCCGTGCAGCAATCTGTACACAGTCTAATTTGATGGAGGTTTTTGTACGACTCTTTTTCACTGTGTGCGCAGGCCCACATACGCTCCCATACAGTAGTAATCTCCTGCATCTTTTGCCTGGACTCCACTGATTTTCAGAGTGAATTCAGGTTCAGAGCCACTGCTGCTGAAACGACTCGGAAAGATTAACATGTACTTATTTTGTAAAACAGCAGTTTGGGAGGCTGTCCAGGTTTCTGCAGGTACCAACTGAGATCATCATCAACTCCGTTGCTGGCTGTACAGCTCAGAGAGACTGTCTGTCCCAGACCTACAGACTTTGATAGAGGAGACTGAGTGACAGTTGGATTGGCTGTCGATCCTGCAAAAACATAAAACATTACTACTGCATGTAATATATTATATAAAGAACAATTCCAATGTAAAAATGTAACTAACTCTGTATCAGTTATAGAAAGTTTAGTTAGTGCACTCTGTATAGAGTCAAATCTATCAAAGCAGTATGTTACCCTGAAAGAGGGCTGCCAGTATTAGAAGGAAAACCAGCACCATCTTCAGTATGGATGTATGTCTGTGAGAAAAAACTAAAATTATGTGTTCTTGGCACAAGACTTGCCGCCTTAAAAACATCTGGTGTGCAAGAAAGCACAACCGATATTCAAATTATAATGTCTGGGTGAAGGCTTGTGAGAGCTGTCTGTTCCTGTCACATGAAGATGAATACTGCTCTCTAGTGTCATAACAGGAGAATGTAAATTAATTTGAATCATTTTCATCATCACGGATGGATTTGGAGATGGCCCCCCACCTCTCTTTTGTATGAGAAAGATCCTTAAACTGTTTGTAGTTGTATCTCTTTGTAATTGTTTTCAGTATCCTGTAGATCTTTTGTTTCTAAAGATGTTGTGTGTCTGTTTGTTTTGCATCTCTTTATGGTTATTTTGTAACTTCGTGTTGTGTCTCTGTGGTCTGTTTGTGGTTGTTATGAATCTCTTCATATTTGTCTTTGTGGTTGTTTTGTCTCTCTGTTGTAATTTTGTCATCATTCTGCATCTCTGTAGTTACTTTTTGTCTCTTTATGGTCATTTTGTATATCTGTGCTAGTTTGACTGACCTTCCAACAAGAACCTTTAACAGTCACTTTGAACAGAAGATCTGGCCACAGGGCCCCCTGACCAGTATGGAGGTTCAGTGATCCAGACACAAACCACTTAAGGTCCACCTTTAATAATAATTTACATACAGTATGAATTTTATTCAATTGCAGAAATTGTTGGTATCATGATGAACAACAACACATTTAACACTTCAATCGTTCATATTACACATACAACTGGAATGTGTGTTCTTGTCAAAAGCCACAAAACAGTGTTTTCCAGCCCGTTAACAGTATCTGAAAGTCCTCTGTATTTATGTAACCCTGTTGAGTACCATGCAAGTGGGTTTAAGGCACATTTACAAATGGCTTTTAAATGCTTTTCAGTGATTGTCTAAACTTGCTGTAAAATTACATATAAACCAATCTCATTTGGTACTCCAAGCAGGTTAAAAAAAAACAAATAATTGTTTTCAAATACTGCTTGACTCAGGTCTGGCTGGAGTGTCCAGGCTTATTAATACATTTCATGGTTGGGAGTTCATACTTGCACAGTTCAGGGAACTGAGGATGAATTGGTACAAAAAAGCAAGTTGAAAACACAAATGTATCTTCTGTTGTGTTAGTTACAAATATAAAACAACGATATACATACTTTGAAAAAGCTGTTAAAAAACACAGGACATCACCAATACATAATATACATAAAATATGCAAAGTCTTCCTCCAGTTCAACACATTTAGACAATTTCATACAGTATTTCTGTTGTACTTGCACCAACACACTGACAGTAGAAAGAAGAAGAAAGAAGAAACATTGTGATAGAAATGTATGAGATGTAGCCAAACTGAAACGTGCCACACAGGTTTTACCTGACGACTGGCAGTGACACGTTGATACCAGGCGCAGGTAAAAACTAAGACAAACAATAAGATTTTTTTTGACACAATTTGAAAATCATGGCCCATCTGTAGAAAACATCAGTGTTCAGATGGGTTTGCATAGTTTGTAGAAGAGCGTGCACTGAGAGTTTCACAGCAGAGGTGTATGAAATCTGAGATAGTGTGTTTTGGTGCCTGGTAACACCCTGAACTGCCACCAGGGGGTTGAAACCCTTAACAGAAATTTCATTTACATAAACAGAGTGAAAACAAGCTTAAATCCCATTTCTTTTATTGAAATGGTTAACTTTTCTGTGAGATACAGGGTCAAACAAGGACACTGGTATGGCTTTTCCACTGCACAAACACTGCACTGTCTCATGCTGGGCCACAGTACAGCACAGTATCAGTACACTTGAGTTTTCCATGCACATGTGTACCCATAGCTACAGCAACCACAGATACCAGTTCCAAAGGTTAGGGTCTCTCCACACACCAAAATTTTAGATTCCTCACGATCTTCATGTCTCACAACAAGTTTGCTTATTAATCAGATATTTGAGCTCTAAAAGTAGTTTTTTAATTGACTGTGTTAGAAGAAACTAAAAATGGTCCGGCAAGTTGATAAAGATCCAATCAGCTCAACATTAAATCCAAACAATCCAGTAAGACCAGGGGTGATGGTTTGCACAACTTGCTACAAACAAACTTATCTTGTGAATATCTTCAACCAGTGAGTAAGTTAATTCATTAAACATGATGTCATTCATAGCAACAGGTTAAGCTTTCTCTTAGTTTAGGCGTTCATTTCTTCAGCTTGCAGCAGCTTTTTGAGCAGGTTTTAAGAAGAGACTCTCAGGCTGGAACCTTCAGCGCATTTTAGGAACAAAGAAAAAACCTGTGTGAATATGGCCCTTGGTGTGCAAAGAGTCTTGAACCTTTGCAACAGTGATCCCGCATTCCTATGGCTGCAACAACTAGAAAACATTATGGCTGTATGCGGCTTTAGAACAAGGCACAATGGTAAGATACATCTGGCATCAGTAGAGAAACACTGGGAGGAGTAGAGAGGCATTTTGTGACCCTTGGAAAAAAACACAAACACTAGCAGGTTGTTGACGGTCATCATACATAGACCAATGGAAGATGCTGGCTGATTTGGCAGTCATAGGAGTCAGCTCTTATAGTCTTTAGAGACTGGGATTTAGCGGTTGCTCTTCATGGCCTCCTTGGCTGCCAGGATGAGTGGGGTGAGGCTGGACAGAGGCTTGGCCAGCTTCAGGAATGGGTGCTACAGACAGACAGACAAAGGAGTGCACACAGGAAATATAATAAGATGAGGAATGAAGAAGACCTTCACTTACTTACGAACACAAATGTCAAACATTTCCTGGTTCCAGCTTCTTGGCTCTAAGTAATCGTAATGGCCCTTTTCACAATTTTCTGACATTTCTTTAGACAAATAAATTAACTGATTAATTGATAATAAAATAATACTTCCAGCCCTAAAGTGTGGGATGTTTTTGAGAGGGATATATTGAGGAACGAGTTTGTAATCCTCTTCTACCTGCAGCAGTTCTTTGCCAGATCCTCGTTTCTCCACGTCCATCTCCAGACAGCGGGACAGGAAGGATCTGAAGACAGGAGACAGCTTCTCTGGACTCTGCAGCTCAGGAGTCCCATTGGTGGCAATTAAATACAACGCCTAAGACCAGCACAAAAGCATATAAGAAAAGCAGTCTAATGTAATTTTGAAGCATTTCAACATGAATTCATTCCTTCACAGTGCTGGTCTTTGTAGTAAACTCTTGCTTCTAACATCGGACAGATAAAATATTGCAATAATTTGTTAATAATAATGTTCAAATATGATAATGTGGAAGCAGAGACCGTAATAGAAAAAAAAAAAACCTAAACTGTCCACTCTAGTTTGTGGTCACTGTTGTGCTTTTATTTACTAATATGATCTAAATGCTGGTTTACCTTTGGAAGTAAAAAAATAGTTTGACATTTCGGGAAATACATTTTTTTGCTTTCTGGCAGAGAGTTAGATCAGACAATCAATACCACTCTCATATCTGTCTGTTAAATATGAAGTTAGAGCCAACAGCCAGTTAGCTTAGCTTAGCGCAACAACTGCAAACAGGGTAAATCAGCTAGCCTGGTCTATGGTAACCACCTACCAGCACCTAAAACTCACTAACTAGCTTTATATAATTAGTAAAGCAAAAATGACAAAATTCACTGGTTGCAGCATCTCTAATTTGAAGAGTTTCTGCTTTTATCTGTTTTATATTTTTTCAAACTAAATGTGTTTGGGGTTTGGACTGTTGGTCAGACGTCACCTTGGGCTCCAGAAAACACTGATTTTTCACAATTTTCTTGCATTTCATAAACTTTCTCCCAGCACACACTCACCCTGAGAGGGTTCTCGTTGAGATATGGAGGCTCTCCCTCCACCATCTCTATGGCCATGATCCCCAAAGACCAAATGTCCACTTTGGGTCCGTAGGCTTTCCTGGTCACCACCTCTGGAGCCATCCAGTACGGGGTCCCCACCATGGTGCTGCGTTTGCTCTGCTCTGGGGTGATCTGGGCACAGAAGCCGAAGTCAGCTGCAAAGAGAGAAAGAAATATCTGGTTAGATCGATTTATTCACAGCCCATCCCACAGTTAAGATCAAAAGTACATGTGCAAATTAAAAAACAGTGTGCCATTCTGTCAGATATGTACAATATGTGTCTGTGGATCTGTGCATGTTTGCGTGAGCTCTTCCTCACTGAGTTTGACTGATCCGTCCATCCCGAGCAATACATTGTCACTCTTGATGTCTCTGTGGATGACCTGGTTGGCATGAAGAAACTCCAGAGCCTGGATGACCTGGATGCAGAAAGGGAGGATGGTTAGGATACCCAAAAGTTTATGCACACAAGGCTTAAAGACAAATATAAAACATTAGATAAACATACAATTTTTTGTTTTGTTTGAATAAATACAAAGAGGTGAGAGAGTCGTGTGCGGAGAGGTAATTTCATGACATTTGTTCATAATAATAAAAAAGCTAATTAACACTAGTGTTATCCTTTAAAAGCCTGCTAATGCTGCAGATCAGTTTGCTAGATGCTAATTGGCTACCCCGACAATAAATCACTCATGGATGGTTATTCAGGTTTACTACCTAATGGCTACAAGATGTAACATTAGCCAGCGAAAGCAAATGACAGTTCAAGGTCTGTTTTTATCAAGCATCACGTCTCAAAACTAAAGGTGACCGTCCATTCCAGGTGGTGGCACCGACACTGTGGAATGCTCTTCCGTCACACCTGCACTCTGGGGTCTCAGTCGAAGCATTTTAAAATCATCTGAAAACTCATCTAAGCAGGCCTTTGTCTCCCAGTTAACTTTTAAATGTGAATATTCATGTGCTCTTTCAAATACAAAAATGGTTTGATGCTTATGTATGATTGTTTGATTGCTCCACTGCTTTATTGTTGCTATTTTTTAATATTGTAAAGCACCTTGTGACTTGCTCTGTGAAAGGTGCTATCTCAGAATCACACTGAACATTTTTTTTTTTTCCTCCAAGTGGGTCCCCGTTGGTTGTCTCGTGCATGATCAAGGTCAGTCACAAAATTTATGTTGTTGTTTCCCAAAACAGTATCTTTTAAGAACCTCATTGTGATCAATCATCATCATTTCTCCTCCCACGGTATGTATGCACATAACACTGCTATCTCCTGGCAATTCCTAACAGGTTAGCACACCTCTGGAGCTCTCCTAAATATTGGCTGAGATAGGACTTATTTCCAAAGTTAAGAAAGTCAATAAAATGCTTTTACTCGTACTACTAAAAGTAGAATAAAAAATGCACCACCATTGTTGGCCAGGTTAGATAAGTTTCCTACTCTGAGACAATTGACAAATACAGGACCTTGTCAATAAATGACATGAGGGGAGCTCAGTTGTCTGAATAGAATCCTACCTCTCTGCAGACGGCAGCAATCTGGGCCTCGTCCATGCACGTCTCTGTCACAACATCAGTTAGGGAGCCACCAGCCAGGTACTCCATTACCACGAAAAGCTCATCTCCTACGAGGAAACTAAAAACACACGCAAACACAGTCACATCCACAAAACAGTCAACTTACATTTGCTACTGACGTACCGACGTATACTGTATGTTTGTCTGTACAGTACGTGTTAGGTCAGTGTTACCTATCTACAAAGTTGACAATGTTGGGGTTCTTCATCTCCTTCATGACCAGGATCTCATTGATAATTAGCTCCTTCTTTGGCTGCTTCTGCAAGTTGATCTGTTTGATGGCCACCTGCAGAACACAACATCCTGTAAATGTGGTACCACCGGTGCATGCAATCTACCTGGCCAACTGCAAGGCACAATTCTCAGAATTTGTAGTTCAGTCCAACCTCTTCTTCAAGTTGAGGGGACACTGACATGTTTTTTTTTTGGTGGCAGAGGCACAAGATGAAGTAACCTTACCTCTTGCCCTGTGGCAACATCTATGGCTGTGTAAACTGTGCCAGATGCCCTGGAAGTGAAAAACAGTAAGAGATAAAATTAAAGACTTTTCCTTATTTTTTGCCTAAGATTATTTTTACGTTGCCCATACTACACTATTCAGGGTTGGTTTACCTTCCTCTTTTGATCAGTTTGGACCAGCCACCTTTTACACAGACTCCTTAAAATTCCTGCCAATTTTCAATGTTTACACTGTCCTAAATTCTGACTCACCCTTGGCCGATCTTCTCGTAGCGAGTGTACTTCTTCTTAGGATCTCCAATACTGACAATAGTTCCTAGGAGTTACAAAAAAAATTGTTAAGTCAGCTGTACTGACTGGAGTCAAGAATAGATGTGGCTTTGCCTGCAATGTGTCATTTCCAGTGTGTTTGACATACTGAGTTTCTCCATTATCTCTTCATCAGTCATCTTGCCTCCCTTCTTCTTCTGTTTGTCAGCTGCCTTAGAGGCGGAGTCTACATCTGGAGCTGGGAGTGGGTCTATCACCGACCTCGTGTACATCTGACAACACAGGAAAGAAAACTTTCAGGAATACTGACCATGGGTGATCTTGCCCTTTGTATTTTTAGCTGCTTTTAATTTTTGCTGACTAGATCTTCAGTTTAGTAACTCTGGGTAACAGTATCAACTAAATGCCTAAAAATCAAATAGTAAACCAGGTGACATTAGTATACTGTAAATAAAACTGATTTTATTTACAGTATTATTTATTTATTAGTACAAGTATTGCTCAAAATAACAATATGGTCTACGGTGCCGTTTTCCTGTGTTAAATAAAAAAATTAATAAAAATCACAATCTTTCCATCTTGACTCACAGATTTTGTGTGTTCTGGCCGTGGTGCCACAATCGGAGGTGGTGTTTCGTCGTCATCATCATCATCTCCATCCTTGCTACCTGATGGGGAGGTCACTGTACCCTGCTTGCCTAGCTGCAACAGCAAACATACGAAGGTTAAACAGAATGACAGTCATGTGTTGCTTAATGTATTCAATGTAATGCTATCAATGAGGGTGTAAAGGTTGAACGGAACTACTCACCGACTGTGAGTCTTTATCTGAAAGAGATAAAGTGTAAGGACAGACGAGTGAGTCATGCGCAGGTACAACATTGGACTTTAATTGATCTGTTGAGCAAAAGAAAACTGACCTGAGGCGGAAAAACTGAGGTATTTCTGTTTTCCACTGGTGGAGTCGTAGAACTTGAGAATGTCGAGGACGGCCTGAGGATTCTGTTTCTGTTCTGATTTACTGATGTTGGAGTACTGAAGGAGACGGGCCCACTGCTCCGGCATGCCCTGGATAAACAAACAAACACACATACTCATTGAAAGACATATACGTCTACAGAGATCGAGCCATTAAACAAAGAAAACAAAAATAAGACACTATGATCTGAGGTCATGCACCCAGATGGAACATGTTCCAGTAGCCAGGTGTCAACTTTAATAAGATAATTGGTAGCGTTCTTATTCAGGAGTCCATCCAATATCCCAACAGTTAAAAAGCAAAAAGACATTTGTTAATCACCAGTTTTCCAGCGTTGAACTATTACAATTTTAAGAATAAAATCTATATACTCACTTTGCATTCTGAATGACATAAAAGTTAGCTTGCTTGAACCACAACTGATGCCAGAAGAAGATTTCTGGGTTAAATGATGCATGTGTAAAAAGGATTCACATACGTATGCTCAGGTTGCCCTTGCTGGATTCACTAATACAATGACAATGTAACAACAATGGCAATAATCTTATGGCACAACTACAGCTGTAATTTAAGATCTAAAAATAACTTTTCTGACAGCGAAAGAATTAATCATTTCAAGCCTGTTGCACCAGCTTGTCATGAGTTGAAACTTGGCTTAGATATAACATGGGTTTATTAAATGGAGATTTACACATCACTAAATTAAAACCTGTTAAATAAAAATTATGTTTAATAATGACGTAAGCAGGGGAGATTTTAAATACGTCATATTACTGAACGTTAATGACCAAATTGTTTCAGCTAAGTTAGCAGAAATGGATATTTCCCCCTCTAAACTACTCTAAAATCTAAACTGTGTGAATACTACTAACTCTCCAACATAACATCATTTACAAAGAATTGACAGTTCATTAATGCATTGTTTTGCCCTGAAAACCTGTTTGTTTTTTGCAGTTATGTTACAGCTTGTCTGCGATGGACTGGCAACCTATCCAGGGTGTACCCCGCCTTTTGCCCGATGTAAACTGGGATTGGCTCCAGCCCCCTGCGACCCTGTACGCAGGATAAGCGGTTGACGATGGATGGATGGATGGATGGTTACAGCTTGTGATGCTACAGTGACTTCCTATTTACATAACGGATTATTTGGTTCGGACAGAGCTCTAGATGACACATTACACTTCGACCCTTTTGGAAATATGCTTTTCTTGCTTGCAGAGAGTAAGAAGAGCAGATTAATATGATTGTCATGTCTGTACGGTTATGGAGACTTTGGACAGAGCCAGGCTAGCTCTGCTGCAAGTCTTTATGCTAAGCTAAGAAGCTGTTGACTCCAGCTTCATTTTTAGCGTAATGGACATGAGATCTGTATCGATAAAAGATTTAATGGTGCAACACAATTTAGTCAATCACAAGTTTTAAATTAACAAGTAGTTATTAGGAACTTAGGAAAGAACGATGGATTTACACATAGCTGGTGCAAAATGTCAAGCACATTTTCCAGTTTTAAGGTTAGATACTTACAGTGAACTCTCCAGTGACAGCATCAAAACCCACATGGATGGTGTGTTCAAAGTCCGATGGGGAGGAGATCTCAGGCCTGTCCTTGTCCCGGTCCTTCTTCCTGCCTCCTGCAGGTAAAAGGTCAAGGGTCAGTGTTTTCGTCACCTACTGCAATTGCATGTGGGGTTTTTTTACGTATGTGTGTCTATGTAAATGTGTGTATTCTCCACATCTCTCACCCTTCTCAGAGGCAAACATGGAGATGATTTTGTTTCTAGACTTCTTCTCCTCTGGTACAGAGGGAAGTGGCCGAGAGTTGTGATTGGCTGACTGGGAGTCCTTGGGTCCTCCTCCTTGGCTGCTCATCCTGACAGGGGGGGCTGGGGGCTTGTCTTCACACACTCCGCTGTCACACATCTACACACACGTACACCTGCAAAAATGGGATGAGACACAAAATGACAATGCATTATAGAATTACAATAACTCTGTCGCTAGTTCAATCACTGGTTCTTCCTGTTTTTTTCATTTCACAATGCTAGCCTTACATGTTAGCCAAAAATGCTACTGAGAAACGGCTGCAAATCAAGTAAAACTTAGTCTATTATGCAGAGAAAGAAACAACTGAACAACAAGTTAAGAAGAACTCACGCCGACCTAACTAATCCATCCATGCCACAATCTGTGGGACAGCACTGAGAGTTGCAGCGAAGGGAACAGAGAGTGTGAACAGGAAGCAGCGCTGAACGGGCAAAGTGACGTGTTGAGTCTCGTTCACTGTTACAAATGAATGAGGAAGGAAAGGAGGCAGAGAGAGAGGCAGAGACAGAGAGAGAGGGGGGAGTGTCTTCGAATGACTAAGTGAGTGTATGGTATGACTACTGGAGTTAAAGGGAGAGGACTTAAGAACAACTCAGTGAGAAGGACTGGAAGAACTGTGCTGGGTAGTGTGAAACCTCAGAAGCATGATATAGACAGTCAAGTACTGCACTTAAGTGCAATTTTGAAGTACTTGTACTTGACTTGAGTATTTACATTACTTGCTACTTCATACTTTTAGTCTGCTACATTTCAGAGGGAAATAATCTAATTTTTACTCCACTTATTTATTATGACTTTAAACAACATATGATAAGTGTATATATTATCGTTATATACTAAACCAGTGGTTTCCAATCATTTTGGCTTGTGATCCCTTACCAAAAAAAGCAGTGTTTAGGGTCCCCTTGTCACATTTCAGATATCCTTAAGTCCTTGAGGCATGTTGTCTCAAAGCTTCTCAGATTTTATCATTTAAATAACACTTTGAGGCCCAAAGAGATTTTTAAAAATCTGACATTTCACAAAAAAGCAGTTCTGAGAAAGGTAAAAAAACAAAAAAAACAAAACATATTTGTGTAGCAGAATTGTTCTTCATTCCTTTCCTATTAATCTTCTCACCACCACTCAGATTTATCTTGTGACCCTTTGGAAGTGACCCCTACGTTGGAAACACTAACATGTTACTTACTCATTGATATGTCAGTATTAACAAAATAGTAATGTCACATATAATAAATATATCAATAATAGGATAATACTTCAGTGCAAGTTGGATTTTGAATTAGGAGACCTTTACTTATAATGGAGTATTTTAACATTGTTGTATTTGTTTTTCATTTGAGTACTTCTTCCCCCAATGGTAGACACATCTGTGTGTAATCCATTACCCTAATATGGTGAAAACTGAGATTGTAGACACACATGCACACGCATAAAAAAAACAAAACAAAAAAAAACACTTAACCAAAAGTGCACCTCTTCCAGTCTTGCAGAGAAAGCAGCGCGTTCGTCTCCGAGCTGCAGCCTGCATTCTTGGTGACATCACAGACAGGAAACAGGAAGCAAACAAAAGGTTTCCTCACTTCCTGTGTCTGACCGCTGATGACACAGCGGGTATTAAATGTGTATAAAAGAAGGGTACCAGGCAGGTATGCCTATGACCTCCTTTTCACACAAAATCCTCCTCCTTCGACGGCTCTGCTGATCTGACTCACCTTTCATACTACAACACCACAAAATCAATGAAATCAGGCTCCAGCTGTGCAGATTTCTTGATACAGACTCCTTCCCTTAACACATTAACCAACACACACACAGCATCAGGCCTTTGAAATGATCAAAAAAGCCATTCACACAAGCTGATTTGTCCCATGTAATAACCAAGTCCTCAGGTTGCAAGCTGAAGACACATCAGCACTAGTTTGACTCGAGGCTATATTTTTCCCCTCCCTGAAACATTCAATGTACTGTGATTTGACGCTCTGTTATCGAGGCTATCCCAGCTATCACTGCTGTGTGCTTACTTGTAGTAAGGCCTGTCACACCTCAGATCTTGTAAACTGTAAACTTCAAATTTTCCGATGTGGCGCGAGTCACATCATTATAAAAACACAACCCAATGAGACAGTCCACCCCCAGCAAATGAGACACGCCCCTAAATCTCTTTTCAATGGCTTTGCCTCTTTTACATAATCTGTTAAGTACTCACCTGTTTGTTGCCTCCAATGCGCCTTACAGAAGACAGGTAAACAATGAAAACTTGTATTCCCAGCAAGTGTATGCAGCTCTTTCTCTAGATCATCTGTCTACTTAGCTCTCGCTGCTCCCTTACCCCTCTTTCTCTCCTTTTCAGCCTTCTCAGGGCAGGTCTTAGCAGGCTGCCTCATTCCTCAGTGATCTTGGACTGGACAAGTGTATTCTTGCCCCGGCAGGATAAAATTAAACCTAGTCCAACCTTAATGTGCATGTTTAAAGTCTGTGTGTGTGTGCGTGTGTGTTGCCAAGGCTTAGACAAGTTGTCTCTCAGTAGGAATTCCATTGCTACAGGGCTGCAGGGGTTGGGCGTGTACTCCCGTTCATGTCACACATCTCACAGACACAACACACACACACACACACACACAAACAAACAAGGCTCCTCCTCATGCAGGCCCGTCTAACACACACGCATTCCCTGCCCTAAACACACACTCCCTTTGCCAACAGGGGCTCCATTGTGAGCACTTGAACTTCTTGTAGCTCCGGGCTACTCTTACTGAGCGCCCGCAAAAAGAACTTTGAGGGGAGCGGGCAGGTGCACACATCAGCGCTGCAGGCCACGCGCTTGTTGTTTGTATAACTGCACACTCCCTATTACTGCTGAACAGAACAAGATGAACATGACACATTGATCACTTTAAGTCAGTTATCAAGAACAAACGCCAAAGATTTGCTAGCTCCAGAAATGTCAACAGCTGTTTGCTGCTGTTCTTAATTTGATGTCATTATGCTATATTTGGATATATACAGTGGGGGAAAATAAGTATTTGACCCCTTGCTGATTTTGCAGGTTTGCCCACTTACAAAGAATGCAACGATCTATAATTTTAATCATATGTACATTCTAACAGGGAAAGACAGAATCCCAAAGAAAATTCCAGAAAATCACATCATATGAATTTATTAAAATTGATAACCATCTGATGAGGAAAAACAAGTATTTGACCCCCTGGACAAACAGCAAGTATTCTGGCTCCTACAAGCCAGTTAGTCTTTCTTTAAGACACAGCCCCAATCCCAACCAATTATCTACATCAAATACACCTGCCTCACCTCGTTACCTGTATAAAAGACACCTGTCAACACCCAAACAACCAGCATCCAACATCACCACCATGGGCAAGACCAAAGAGCTTTCTACGG
>NC_060160.1:10088901-10119331 GCF_021292245.1 Micropterus dolomieu | reverse complement strand
TGGCGGTGGTGTGGTGCTTCTTCCATTTCCTGATAACTGCACCGACAGTTGATCTTTTCTCTCCAAGTTGCTTTCCGATTCTCTTGTAGCCCATCCCAGCCTTGTGCAGATCAACAATCTTGTCCCTGATGTCCGTAGAAAGCTCTTTGGTCTTGCCCATGGTGGTGATGTTGGATGCTGGTTGTTTGGGTGTTGACAGGTGTCTTTTATACAAGTAACGAGGTGAGGCGGGTGTATTTGATGTAGATAATTGGTTGGGATTGGGGCTGTGTCTTAAAGAAAGACTAACTGGCTTGTAGGAGCCAGAATACTTGCTGTTTGGTAGGGGGTCATATACTTGTTTTTCCTCATCAGATGGTCATCAATTTTTATAAATTCATATGATGTGATTTTCTGGAATTTTCTTTGGGATTCTGTCTTTCACTGTTAGAATGTACATATGATTAAAATTGTAGATTGTTGCATTCTTTGTAAGTGGGCAAACCTGCAAAATCAGCAAGGGGTCAAATACTTATTTCCCCCACTGTAATATCTTCTATAATAATATATATCTACATATATATATTATAATATATATTATATATAATCTTAAAATCTGGAAAACCCAAAGGAGTCGCAAGAAACTTTATTTTTCAGTGGTCCCAAAACAATTAACAGAGTAAGAGGGAGTCAAAAACATTTTCTTTTTACACAAAATTATGTTGATTTTTTTTTTTACTTTTTTATGATAGTTTCCCCCTTTCATGAGCAAACCTTAATACTTTTTCATTACTAGGTGAAAATGTGTCGATAGCACCGTAGAGTCTCCAAATTTGTCAAATACTACAAGCTATTGTATACCATAATCTTGTTTACTTTTAGTTTGACTATATAGTTCCTAAAGCTACTCTGATCAAAATGTTTAACAGTGGATCAAATAAATACGAGTAATGTTAAAGTGGCCTCTCATAGTGATGAACTAAGAAGTTCACTACCTCCACTTTATAAGGGGATGATATGTCAGTTTTGTCTTTACAGCTTGTTGAACTTCCCCTAATCGGCCAAAGAAATTCAATGAATGCAGGTTTATATCCACATTTTGGATACATTTATTTAGGTAAAAATACGGTTGCACAGGTACTTATGTGCACTGTAGGTTTGGTTTTGTGAAATTAAAAAAGGGGGGGTTGTAAAGAATGTGTTGATATCGCTCCAAATTAGGTAATGAATAAGTGTAATTTTGGTACCAGCATCAAAAATTACTTAACCAAACCAAAGAGTATATGTTTAATGTTTAATGATACAAAACAGGGGAAATTAGTTACTTTTCACATTTGAGATGCTGGAAACAGCAACATGCTTAAAAGGTCTCTCAAATAATCAATCGGTCAATGGACTAATCAATTTAGTGAGTAATCATTTCAGCTATATTGATGTGGTTACGTTCCTTTTCTGTCACATGCCTGTCTCTATGCTTTAATAATGCCCTCCAACTCTGCACACATGGTTACCAAAAAGATCATTTTGCATCCAGACAACATCCAACTGCATCTCTCTGCTGCTGTCAATTCACAGAAACTCTCAACTTTCATCATCCCTCTGCCATTTGTAGTTTCTATTCCTCATTCTCTGCTCTCGCTGCATCAGAGCACTTTCTATTCCCTGTGGCAGGCCGCCATCAAGGGAAGCCCACTTCCTTATCCTGGAACTCCCCGAGCCGCAGAGGGTCACAGGACCGGGCCGGCCTACCAGAACGCAGCAAACACAGCCGCCGAGCTGTTTACAGGAAGTGGACAGCAAGCCTTTTGTATTCAGCTTCTATAAAAGGAAATTCTGCGGAGGACTTCCTGGAAGGAGTGATGAAGCCGAATATCACACACACACACACTCTACCCACCTCTAAACATACAGATATACACAGACAGACATAAAAACACGCACATGTACTATACACACACACACACTCTCTCTCTCTGTCTGAGTTCACTACAGTCACTTCACTGATTATAGGTCTGGCAGTGACTGAAGCGTGAACACACTGCCCGGCTGCACACCCACACTGAACACCTTATCCTGTTATTCAAACAGCTGCCTCACCCCTGTGTCAACACTGGATCAAAGTCCCAGCTCGCTGTCAGAACTTAACTCTGCAATTTGGACCAGGTACAAAACCAGCCTCAGGATTCACAGTGGACGTCTGTTCGTCTCAGGGCCTATGAATGACTGATTCAGTGTACCTGCAGGATCACCAGTCTGGACTGAAAAATCACAGACATTCACTCGTGCAGAGTTTGCAGGCAAGTCAAGACTTTAGAAATCCAAAAGGCCCAAACTCCCCCAGTGAAACCCACACTGTGGTAGCTACGTTTCAAGGAAGCAGAGGTGGAAAGCGACTAAACTTGGGTAACATTTACAGAATTCTTCTAAATGCTTCTGCTGTAAGCCAGATTACCTCATCTCGTGGTCAAAAAAGACTATGACATCTCCAAATGGGATGATTTCCAAATGCTGAGCTGAAAAATATAAATGAAACTACAATGAAAACATAAACAGCTATGTCCTGTCTCTACATAAACATTATACTATATGGATGTTGTACATTGTTTTATTGTAACTTTAAGTTCAATTACATTTTATTAAACCAGCTTCTGAACTGCTTGCCAGATATTTAGGCCCATTTAAGACTCAAGTGGCTGCTATGTACTGCAGATGTTTTGTATTAACCTCGCGTTATTAAAATATTAGTGTCCCTGTAGACTGTCATTACTTTGAATTAAAAAGAAAGCAAGCCACAAATCCCATTTACACTAGGATCTGGATCTCTTGCGGTACTTTCTTTTTATACCCTTAAGAGACAGGATGAGTATCTCCTCAACAATTATGGAAGAACTCAGTCTGAATGCTTCCTGTGCCAAAGAGAAAAGTTAGTATTAAGCAAACTATTACCAAATAAGCAACGTGTATGCAAGACTGACTGACCGGCTGTGCTGAATGAGCGAATCTAAACTCACCGGCTGCTGTCAACCGCAAAGAAATCAAACGCACTCCAGCCACACAGCCGAAACTCCGCCCCGTCTGTGTTGATTTTCAGTCCGTTAAAGCCCAGATTTGACGCTGAGATTTCACAAAGTTCCCTGGGGATGAGAAAAAAAAAGTCTTTCGTCTTTTATTCTTTCTTTTATCGTTGACACACTTTATTCCTCTCTTTCCCAGACTACTCTCAGACTGGCCTTTTCCTTGGCCCGGGGAGGAGCCTGGCGGAGAGGAAGCGGAAAGTCGTAGTAACAAACCGGGGAATCGGAACTTCACGGCTTCCGTAGCGTTCATTGGGCAAAAGGCAAAGAGCGCGTAAAACGCAATCCGCAAAACGCTGCGGTTCCCTGTCTGCACTGCGTCGGCCTGTAAAAGTGAACGGAGACAACACCGGAAACAAGGTGACTTTTATTTCAAAATAAAATATATAAAGTCAACATTAAAGTCTGCAACAGATGATCATTTTCATTATTGATTAATCTACTGGTTATTTTCTTGATTAAATGATTAATTGTTTGTCTGTACAGTGTCAGAAAATAGTGAAAAATACAGACAGCATCCTAGAGCGCAAGGTAACATTTAGATTGCTTACTTTGTCCGTCTAACAATAAAAAACCTAAAGATATTCAATTTACAGTGATGTACAACAGAAAAGTACATTTGAATGCTGCAACCAGCAAGTACTGCATTTTTGCATGAAAAGTAACTCAAACAATTCATGAATTATTTATTGCCAAGTAATTTTCTGCCCATCAACTAATCAGTATATCAACTAATTGTTGCTCTAGTAGACTAAGTAGCTCTATAAATTTCAGAACACTAAACTGATTGTGCAAAGCATGTACCCCATGTGTTATTAGGGCCAGCAAAAGCTGATAACATCTCAATTAAATATCTGTGACTACTAAAATGTACTAGATACAAATTCCAATGCAATGTTCAACTGTTACATTAACAATATTATGTCAGTCCCTACAATGCATTTTTTTAAAACAACACATTTTAGCTGCAAATATTCAGAATGATAAAAATTCTCCAACACCCAACTCATAAGAGGCATGATAGAAGTGTGTCATTTAACTTGAGTAATTTGAACTATTTTCAGCATCTCTGTTGCTCAAAAGCTATAGGGTGGCCTGGATCACATCATTACAGGCCACTGCTGCTATTTACAAGCTGTGGAAATGACAGCAGTGACTATATTTTTAATAAATATGTATTTATATTTATCATATATATACACTATATAGGCATATTTAAACTATACTGTTTATAGTTTAAATATATATTAAATATAAACAGCAGCATACGACTGTCATTTCAGAAAAAGAAAAGTGGATCAGTATCACATTTTGTGTAAAAAGTTTATTGTTATAACAAGATTTTTTTCACATTTTTATAAAATACAAATTTATCATGTTTTAACAAGAAACTTTTCTTTTAACAATAGGCTATACTATTGATCTTGTTATAGCATGTAACATTTTATGTTATAACTTGATAACATACTGCAACATAAATTTCAACAACATAAAATTCCTCGCATTATAACATTTCAACATTCTTATTATAACATTATAACAATATTGTTATAACGTTATTTTCATGGAAACTGTATATTTCCCGGTGGAGTATTGAGCAAATAAAAGAATTACAACAACCGTTGTCTTTTAGTATTTATTAAAGGAGAAAAGAACATAGAAGTACTCATATAATCATCAGCTCGTCCAGAGACCTGCCACTTATGGTACCATCGAGCGTCTGGCCCAGAGGGATGTATAATCATTTAGACAGTTCAGGCAGTCCTCACATAATGAGAATAATAATAAGAAAAGGTTAAAGATAAAATATTATTATAATAATAATAGAGACAGATTCAATGTAAGAAGAAACAATTTTCTGCCATTACAGCTATAACAATATAAGTTTTCATGTTATAAAGAGGTAGTTTTGTATGTCGTAATAACGCAAAAATATATTTTTATGACATGAAAAACATCTAGTTATAACAATTTGCAGTTGCAGCGTCATAGCAAATTGTTACAAAATAAGAATTTATTTTGAAGGCTACTACCGGAATGTCAAGACTAACTGAAGCTAATTTGATACTTCCTGCTTTACAAAACATCAGTAAGTACCACAAACATCAGCAACGGCTACGCACCAGAAATCATTTTCTAAAAGTCGACAACCGCCAAGGGGAAGAAAATTTGTACGGAAATGATAATTGCAGATAAACCACACACTTTGTCTGTAACGTTAATTATTTATATAGACTCATTACTAGACAAGATAGCGAACAACCAGCTAACAGCCGTTATATTAACTCAAAGCAACACTTAACGCTAACGTTAGCTGTCGTTAGGATTAACGTTACCGTTAAACATGTAGGTTAGCTTGCAAGCGTTAGCTCAGAGAGACACGGGTCACTCACTTGACTGTGTATTTGCTATTCCAGCAACATTTAACATTAAGCGTTAGGTATATGTTTATGCTAGTTTCCTGCATAGAAGCTTTTCCTGTAACGTTAAATTATCTAACGTTATGCGCACCTAAAGGACAGTCTTATGGGTCAAGTTCAGTTGAAGCAGCTGTCTGCTATCTTAACGTGTTTAATTATTTTTGTCTGTGTGTATGTGTGCTCCAGGTGTCATGTTTTCCCGCAGGTGGAGGTTTGGCTGGGACAGGTACAGTGAGGTGGACCTCTTCACAGACCGCCATGAGACCAGTGCAGAGACCCTGTCCCAGGCCATCAGAGCTGCAGCGTCTGAGGAGCCGGACTCGGACGGCAGTGTGCTGTTTGGCCATCTTAAGGGCACTGTGGTCGGCCTCAGATATTACACAGGGGTGGTGAGGATCAACCAGGGTCACTGATATTCCCTTAGTGCACTGATTCCCAAAGGAGATAAAACACAGCTGATATAGGTTGAGAATCCTTAAATCATCTATGTTTTACAGGTGATTCTAGGGGAAATGGTCGGTTTGGTGCGACAGCCTCAGAATCCATATGACCGCAATGCAGTGATGGTCAGCAACATTTATGGCAACCAAGTGGGTCATATAAAGCGGGAGCTGGCAGCAGCTTTGGCCTACGTCATGGACAACAATTTGGCTAAGGTAGAGGGGTGAGTAGATTGTTATTGGCCTGTCAGTGTCACGCCCTCCCTTACCCCTTTTTCATACTTTGTGTGATTTTGTGTTTGTGTTTATCATTGTCTTGTTGCTGACTCAGGGTGGTGCACTCAGGGACGAAAAACTTGTTCAACATGCCGGTGATGCTGTCCTTCTGGGGGAAGGAAGAGAACAAAAATGCTGTGATTGAATCCATGGCACGTCACGGATTTAAACTGAACAGCAAACCAACAGGTACACACGCAACCATCCTATCTTGCTTGCCTCCTGATGGGAAAACCTCTGACATTTATCCATGCAGCGCACACGTTGTTGCAGTTGTCAGTATTCAGTCATTGTCATTAACTTCACTGTTTATTTTGTGTGTGTGTCTGCGTGTGATGGATTTCAGGTGCGAATGAGAAATCATATAAAAGTCAAGGTGCTTGGGCATCGCCATCTAAAAAGGGTTTGACCATCCCACTAACCGCACAGGAGGTAATCAGCTTCCATTTAGTTTATGTAATGTCTCACAGTAAAGCATGACCTTTATACAACATTTGAAAAAAATTAAATAAATTGAATCATGTCCATGTCATCTACAGCCAGTGAAGTTGATTCTTTGTTTTCAGCTAAAGAATGCTTTTGACAACCTTTTTGAGGACTTGATGGAGAGTAAAGATGGAGAGAAAGAAGCAGCCGAGGTGTGTATTTGATCTATCTGTTTGTCTGTCTGAATTAATCTTGTATTTCTTACTACTCTCCTAACACTTATGTCAGTATGTTTCTTATTGTTTTTAACCTCTTTCTTTAGTATGTTGACAAAGTGGAAAACAGTGTCCAAAAGTCTGTTTTACAAGAATTTTATTAGAGCCATTCAGCTTAGACTCCTACTTCATCTCTTGCTTTGTGATGCTGCTGATTTTAGAAATTGAAACCTTTTCTATTATTTGGCACATTGTAGGTCAGTGTAGATCAGCTAAATATCAGCAAACTTTGACCTCAGTTTATTTCATGTTGCAGTTTTCTGGAGAAATGGCTTCTCACCTCCTAGTTGTCACCTTCTTGCTTCCTGATAAATAGTTGTTTTTGCTTATATCTATCAGCGTCTTAGTGCAGCTTTAATGTGAACATGCAGCTCTCTTTCTCTGCAGTGTGTGGGAACTCCTCTCCTGCCTCACCAGAAGCAGGCGCTGTCCTGGATGTGTGCTCGAGAAAACAAATCTGTACTTCCACCCTTCTGGGAGAAGAGAGGCGAGCTGTACTATAACAGCCTCACATGTTTCTCTGCCAAAGAAATACCAGAGAGAGTTCGTGGGGGAATACTGGCAGATGACATGGGACTGGTGAGTAACACACACACACACAGTATATACAGGTGAAACTCGAAAAATTAGCATATCGTGCAAAAGTTGATTTATTTAAGTAATTCAACTTAAAAGGTGAAACTAATATATTATATAGACTCATTACATGCAAAGTGAGATATTTCAAGCCTTTATTTGATATAATTTCGATGATTATGGCTTACAGTTTATGAAAACCCCAAATTCAAAATCTGAGAAAATTTGAATATTGTGAAAAGGTTCAGTATTGTAGGCTCAAAGTGTCACACTCTAATCAGCTAATTAATCCAAAACACCTGCAAAGGGTTCCTGAGCCTTTAATTGGTCTCTCAGTCTGGTTCAGTGGAATTCACAATCATGGGGAAAACTGCTGACCTGACAGTTGTGCAGAAAACCATCATTGACACCCTCCACAAGGAGGGAAAGCCTCAAAAGATAATTGCAAAAGAAGTTGGATGTTCTCAAAGTGCTGTATCAAGGCCAATTAATAGAAAGTTAAGTGGAAGGGAAAAGTGTAGAAGAAAAAGGTGCACAAGCAGCAGGGATGACCATAGCCTGGAGAGGATTGTCAGGTAAAGGCCATTCAAATGTGTCGGGGAGCTTCACAAGGAGTGGACTGAGGCTGGAGTTACTGCATCAAGAGCCACCACACACAGACGGGCCCTGGACATGGGCTTCAAATGTCGTATTGTTCTTGTCAAGCCGCTCCTGAACAACAAACAATGTCAGAAGCGTCTTACCTGGGCTAAAGAAAAAAAGAACTGGTCTGTTTTAAAAGTCCTCTTTTCTGATGAGAGCAAATTTTGCATCTCATTTGGAAACCAAGGTCCCAGAGTCTGGAGGAAGAATGGAGAGGCACACAATCCAAGATGCTTGAAGTCCAGTGTGAAGTTTCCACAGTCTGTGTTGGTTTGGGGAGCCATGTCATCTGCTGGTGTTGGTCCACTGTGCTTTATTAAGTCCAGAGTCAGCGCAGCCGTCTACCAGGACATTTTAGAGCACTTTATGCTTCCTTCAGCAGACGAGCTTTATGGAGATGGTGACTTCATTTTCCAGCAGGACTTGGTACCTGCCCACACTGCCAAAAGTACCAAAACCTGGTTCAGTTACCATGGGATTACTGTGCTTGATTGGCCAGCAAACTCGCCTGACCTGAACCCCATAGAGAATCTATGGGACATTGCCAAGAGAAAGATGAAACACATGAGACCGAACAATGTAGAAGAGCTGAAGGCCGCTATTGAAGCATCCTGGTCTTCTATAACACCTCAGTAGTGCTACAGGCTGATAGCATCCATGCCACGCCGCATTGAGGCAGTAATTCATGCAAAAGGGACCCAAACCAAGTACATATGCATGATTATACTTTTCAGAGGGCTGATATTTCTGTATTTAAAATCTTTTTTTTTTTTTTTTTTTTTTTTTTTTTTTTTTTTTATTTCATGTAATGTTCTAATTTTCTGAGATTTTGAATTTGGGGTTTTCATAAGCTGTATGCAATAATCATCGAAATTATATCAAATAAAGGCTTGAAATATCTCACTTTGCATGTAATGAGTCTATATAATAATATTCTATATAATATATTATATATTTTACATATCTGACTGCACACATTCAGAATGTGTTACCTTTAGACTGTTATATTATGTAATATCATTACCTCTAAAATAAATATGTGGTTAATGGTATATTGCAGGTTAATTTATACATTAACTCATGATGCGATGTTTGGTCAGTTGCTGTTACTGTATATTAGAGAGAAAAATTTTGAAATTAGGTTCTTTTTTTGTGGTGTGGTTGAAAATGAGGCAGGAAATATTAGCCTCCAAATTCAGGAAATTCAGGCTTGACGCCGTTGCAGTCGAAGCAGACATAATTCAACGCCAAAACTCCTGTTTGTTGTTTTCCAGGGGAAAACTCTGACAACCATCGCTCTGATCCTCACCAACTTCCACAAAGGAAAGCCGCTGCCTGTGGAGAAATGTGTAAGTGTAAAAGTGTAGCTCCGTGTGAACGTGTTCTTTTCAATCAATATGCAGTTTGAGTGACTTGTGTTTAACCAGCGTAAAGTGTTTGTTTACATGTGTTCAGGAGGAGCAGTCTTTACCCCTCAAAACCAAAACTAAACCACAGATGACCTCCAAACTAGAAGGTACTTTCAACTTGCAAAAAAAAATGTTCTGCCTCATGTTCAGTCTTCCTTTATATCACAGGATAGATGATGTGGTGTCTCTGTTTCAGGAAGCAGCCGTGCAGGTGATGGAGCAGGAGTGAGTGATGCAGAAGCTGGTTCTCTATGCTCAGACGTGTGAGTGTGATTTAATTGAATTTGCCATGCTCACACTGTATTGTCAGTGATTGTTTTTTTTTGTTTGTTTTTTTATTATCGCTACATAATTGTCTCGTGTAAAGATAAGAATGCAAATTTCTGCATCTGGAAATATTTCCATAAATCTTTCCATCAGTCTAAACCTGTTCTGTAAAATGTTATAATGTTTAGGGCGATCAGTGGTATTTTTGATTTTAGCTAGCTCACTTTACTTTGTGTATTTTATTCAAATTACTTAATTTCTTCACAGAAATCAGTTCAATTTCTTCTTACATAACCTGCTATGCTCCTGTGTGGGTCAGTCCTCAGGTGGAGGTGATCTCTGTTGATTCGCCTGACGTTGTGGAGATAGTGGACACGTCAGATAAAAGTAAGAATTGATTGGCATCTCCATATATTTTTCAATTTTTAAATGTTTTTGCCTTCTTCCATTTTGTTTACATACATTTTTACCTGACATCTCTGCTTGCAGGTACAAAGAAAGGAAAGATGAAAGCCACCAAGCGAAAACCCAGTAAAGGTACAAGCCTAGTAAACTCTTTGCATCTGTCAAAAAACACACATGTTACATGACAGGGAACATTCTTGAGACCAGTACATTTTTTAAATTCTAATTATGTTGTGGTAGCATTTCTCTGTGCTGTTGTTGTTTGGCTTGTATAATGTCATAAATGACCATTCCCTATGAAGTAAATCATTAATCTGTATGTTTACTGTGCAGATGCCCCAGTATTGCTGGAGGATCTGGACTTTGCTGCAGCACTGGGTGGCTCAGCATCAGATACAAGCTCAAAGAAGAAGAAAACTGCAAAGAAGGCCACTCCCACACCTAGTGAGTTCAAACAGTATATTTTTACCTGCCATTTTATTTTTCACACACTGTATTAATTTAGTGAAAAGAAAGTTGTATGTAGGGATATTGGAGATGTTCATGTACCTTTTTGTATGTGCAGGTGCAGAATCCTCCATCCCTGAAAGTGCAGATGACTTATCAGCTAGAGCGACTCTCATCATCTCCCCACTGTCTGTGCTCAGCAACTGGCTGGTAGGAAGATACCCCTACACAACAAACACACAGAAAAGACAAAATCTGTCACTTTTATGTACTGCCCTGCTAATTGGCTTGGTGACAAGTATAGGTGGGTAAAGTGAAAGGGAAGCTTGATTGCTGCTCCTGGTAAAAAATAAAACATGTGTACCGTTACAGCGCAGCAAGAAGAAGAACAAGTGAAATACTAACATGTGACCAGCATTGTCAAAAAAGGCTCTTTTGAAAGTTGGTCATTTTGTAAACTTTTGACAACGGAGATGCCACATTTAATGCTACTTCAATCCTTGAAATCAGCACGTGTCATGTCTTCTTCCCGTGTGTGTGTGTGTGTGTGTGTGTGTGTGTGTGTGTGTGTGTGTGTGTATAGGACCAGTTTGAGCAGCATGTGTGCGCTAACGTGAAGCTAAACGTGTACCTGTATTACGGCTCAGAGCGTAACAGGAGCAAGACCTTTCTATCCTCTCAGGATGTGGTGATCACCACCTACAACGTCCTCTCTGCCGACTTTGGGGTGAGTGTAGACCGGTCACATGTATTTCTGTCGCTGTAAGGTGAGCCAACGTGTTCAGAAAATATAACATGGGAGATAAATTAAACACAGTGGTGCAGACTGTGCATTAATTTATTTTAATATGTATAATATGTAAACCTCCTCTAATGGCAGTCCTGAACCTGGACTGTATGTTTCATTCACGTCAATATTCTGTTGAGAGATGTGTCCTTATATAGATAGAGATAAGGACAGAGATCCTTTAGGTCTCTTTTAATAACAAGTATAATATGTTTCTTTCCCTTTCAGAATAAGAGTCCCCTCCATGGGATCAATTGGCTGAGAGTTGTGCTGGACGAAGGACACATCATAAGAAACCCCAATGCACAAATGAGTAAGGCAGTGCTCGACCTAAAAGCTCAGCGCCGTTGGATTTTATCAGGTACACCTGCACCTTAACACATACACACAGATAGTCCAGCATATAAATGCACACAGTTTTTTAATTTTTTTTTTATATATATATATATATATAATTACAACTCTCCATGATATCGTGGTCCACAACTGTCATGTCTAAATGAAAAAGATTTTATTTACTTAATTTTAAAATTAGATTTTTGTACTAAAACCAAAACGTTTTGATTTAATGGGTAGAATATTATTTTAAACTTTTACCATGTGATTTTGAATACTTTAGTAAATATCGTAATATATCAGGGGTATATCGAGGTAATTACATGATATCACAATAGTACATTTATCCATAGTGTGCACTATGATACTCATTTGGATGGACTATTTGAAGGACATTACACACAGAGACAGTCTTGGTATTAAGGAAGTCATCTAATGTTGCGTGTGTTTGTTCGTTCTTCCATCCATCCAGGTACTCCTATCCAGAACAGTGTGAAGGACCTGTGGATGCTGCTGGCCTTCCTGCGTCTGAAGCCCTTTGATGTGAGAGAGTGGTGGAATAGAGTGATCCAGAGACCCGTTACTCAAGGAGACAGGGCCGGCCTGCAGTGAGTGCTCACCATAGACTGAATAAAACATGGGCACAGTGACAGAGACGTCACCCATCAAGTGGCCATTTGGAGTGTTTGGTACTTCCTCATTGGCTCATTTTTCAGCCCCAGTGGTGCTGCATGGTGCTCACAAAAACATATCACACTGCTGCAGTGTAGCAATAATACTCCAGATGGCGCTATTCACTGTAAGTGAGCAGTGGTACAGTCTGAGTGAACTATGTAATGGACTTACTTCTTACTAGTTAATTAACAAACAGAAAAGTTTTATAATCCATAGTGAGTGTGCTGGCTGCAATTGGCCACTTTCTGTCTATTTAAACGGTACAAAACTTACATTTAGACACTTTAATTTATGTGATTACGGTGGCATGTCTCCCTTCATAGAGTCCTAAATGTAGCAGTCCGAGTGTTGGATGGAAGTTTGTCATTTTAGCTAATAGGCAAACATTTATCATATTACACTATTGATAATCAGCCATGGGATATTAATAAACTCAGCCAATTGATTCTGTGCACAGAAACCTTCAGACCCTGGTGAAGTGCATCACCCTGCGGAGGACGAAGAGCAGTGAGGTGAATGGGCGCCCCCTGGTGTCTCTGCCTGAGAAGACAGTATGTGTGGAGCAGGTCGAGCTGAGCCAGCCAGAGAGAGAGGAGTACGAGCTGGCACGCAATGAGGGAAGAAATACCATCGGCAGGTATGTGTCAGTGCGTGTATGTCCATGTATGTCCACGTGCATGCATGTTTGAATGAATCAACTACATGATCTACATGAACTGATCAGCAACAAATAAAGAGGTAGATAGTAGATGAAATAGCCATTTTGACAGAACATACAGCTGTTGATAGATGTACGCCATGTTAGTTTTTTTTTTACTGTAAAATGTTGCATATTGCTGTGTTTAAGCTGTCTTCACTGTGTTTGTGTGTGTAGATACATAGCTGAAGGGTCAGTCTTGAGGAATTATGCAGATGTGCTGGTTATCCTTATGAGGCTTCGACAGCTCTGCTGCCACCCTGATCTGCTGGCAAAAACATCCTCTGACCTGGGTAAGACCTGTAGTGTGATATGTGAATAACTGAAATATAGCATCTGAACCCTGGGGTAACTCACTTTATATGCAGACAGGCTTGCTGGAGAGTTCTAATGATTTATTTGGTTGATATATTATCCTTTTTATTGGAAAATCTATTCTGATACCCAAGTTCACCTCTGGGCCTTTTGCTAAATCAGTTATGGATTGCTCCTGTTTAAATAGCTCGGGATATGTAGATAATATAGACAGTTTGCTGTGTGTTCAATGTCATGCACATCACATGTTTATTTTGTTTTGTGGTTTTTCTGGCTGACAAATTTCAGATTATCTTGAATCTATGCTTGAATTTGCTGAGATCACAGTTGAACCATATGAGCCGCCATTTTGTGTAAATCATCCTGCCGTAAGCTATCATGAGACTCGGGGAGAGAATTTTCTCTTCAAGCCTGTGTAGTCCAGAGAAGAGGTCTGATCAGCCAAAATAATTGAAAACACCAAGGTCACATAGGGGTTTAACCTGTAGCCTTTGGTGTAGAAAAGTATATTTAGATCACTTGTTTTTTTAAGTTTTATACAGTAGACCGTTATCTTCATATCGTATCATAATGCTTTTTTTTTCTCCTTTCTCCACCTTACTAAACTCTACTGCTAATCCCACTTTTAGGTCTTTCTCTCTTCACTTCCTGTTTAAAAAGATATTCATTCTGAAAGTTTGTTTCTCATTTATTCTTACACGGTTTTTTTTTCTATAGCTCTATACGAGCTGAATATTAGGTGAATATGTGTAATCCCAGCCCAACATGTGTAATATGTAACATGTAATCCTAGAATGTAAACACCTCTGTCATTATGAAACACCAGATTTCCCAAAATGAAAGAGGGCTTGACGTTGGTGTCCTCAATTGTAGCTCTGACCCTGGCCCCAATACATGCTTGAGAAAGATTTCCTCTTTCATCATTTTTACATGTTAATGTATAACATTTTTTGTCTGTAGCCGCTGCAGCAACGCCTGCAGAGCTGCGAGAGCGTCTGATAGAGAAGCTGCGGTCGGTGTTGGCAAGCGGCTCTGACGAAGAGTGCTCTGTGTGTCTGGACTCAGTCCGTCTGCCCGTCATTACACACTGTGCCCACGTTTACTGCCGGCCATGCATCGTCCAAGTTATCAGCACCGAGCAGGTACATGTGCAGCCCTCAGCAGACAGCAGGGGTCCGTGATTTCATTTTCATTTGACAGTTTACTTAGAAGGCAAGTTTTCACTATTATGTAGTCAATTATTTTGCTGCTAATCATCAACGGATCCATCTTTTCCTTATGCTGTGTGTGTGTCTATGCATAGGAAGTGGCGCGCTGTCCTCTCTGTCGAAGCGAGATCAAGTCCAGTGAACTGGTGGAGTTTCCACAGGAGGAAATCGAGGAAGAGAACAGTACAGACTCTGAGAAGTGCAGGAGAAGCTCGAAGGTACGCTGCTCATACTGAGGCTGCAGAATTTACTAAGGATAAAAATAGCATAAACACTCTGTAGATCACAAAGAATGCAGAACACTATTTATTTAAACCGTAAAAGGAAATCTGCTAGAGTTGGACCTTTTGCAAGATGTTCTGGTTTTGTGCAACATCTTTCACTTTAAGTTGCCTACAAATCAGTGGTCTTCTCTTAGATTCATTCATTTTAATATTCTTTTTTTTTTATGTTCTCAGTTGAAAATGAAATGCTCAAATACAACTCAACGTTTTTCCCATTTTGTAGGTATTCTGATCCTGGAGTTTTCCCTCAATTCTTTAGTCAGACATCAGTCAAAAAGTTGTGTTCAGCAGCATGACAGTGATGGGAAATCGTATTCTACCATGTGACAGCCGTGTTGATCCTCCTTTGAAGTCTGTTTGTCTGTTCAGGTGCAGGCGCTGATGGGAAACTTGCTCAGGCTGCGATGTGAAGACAGCAGCATTAAGTGTTTGATCGTCTCTCAGTTTACACGCTTCCTCACCATACTAGAGAGTCCACTCAGGTAAAATACACATTCACAGTAGAGGGTCAGGATTTTCAGAAGTCTGTTTTAGTGGTCTAAATATATGTTAGCAGTGCACCACAGCTCTTGAGGAGAGAATTTCCAGATTTAATGAATTTTTCTGCTGTGTACTCCCTCCTCTTCACCAGAGAGCATGGTTTCAGTTTTGTGCGTTTGGACGGCACCATGAGCCAGAAGAGGAGGACTCAAGTCATCCAGGAGTTTCAGAGCTCTGCAGCTCACAGCCCTGTTATCATGCTTCTGTCACTCAAAGCTGGAGGGGTGGGGCTTAACTTGACCGCCGCCTCTCATGTTTTCCTCATGGACCCTGTAAGTACAGATTCTGGCAAGGAACCAGACACATTCACATGTACTGTGTACGGCTTATTGTGCATGCTGAAAGGCCACATACAGAAGTTTGTGAGCTAATTTACTGTCTGGATTCAAGTTAACTGTGTGTGTCTTAGGCATGGAATCCTGCAACTGAGGAGCAGTGCATCGACCGTTGCCACCGTCTGGGACAGACAAGGAAAGTCGTCGTCACCAAGGTCAGAAAACTAGGACTCTGATATACACTGGAATTTTTTTGCTTGTCTGTATATTTTTATTTAGTGTGTGTCTGTTGCTGCAGTTCATTGTAAAAGGTTCAGTGGAGGAGAGCATGGTGAAGATCCAGAGGCAGAAGCAGGACCTGGTGGAGAAGGCTTTTGGCTCCACGAACACAGATAGGAAAACAACTCGCATTGAGGACATCAAAGCTCTGATGGAGCTGTAGATGTCCAACAGTGGATCTGAACTGCTGTATAAACATGGAAACAACAAACATTGAGTGGTATTTGAACTGTACTGCCAGTTGACAGTTCTTTTTTTGGGGTCTCGCAGTTCACATCTGATGGTTTGCAGTGTTTTTCACACATTGTCAATGTTTTTTGTGTTAGTTTACATTTTTATTTTTTAGATCATTAATGTTCTAAATTCTGTTATTTCTACTGAAGGATTCATGTTTTGATACAGATTCATTTTCAGAAAGCACCATAGGGAAATCTTTCATTTTTGTTCAGGTATGATCCGTAGGACCTGATGAGGATTTTGTTAAACGTTAATACCATGGGATGAAGACTGGGTAGAAATACCCACCTGGTGTAGCAGCTTAATTCTTGAGTTGTTAATAAGCCACATTTAACAGCCAAGAAGATTTAAGATGTTCTCTGTTGGATTTGTTTTTCCAACCATCTCTGGATTAAAGAAATGCAGACTGACATTGTACATTTGTAACTTCTGTATTTAACCAGGCATAGAGCAGCTTTCAGAACTTCATTGCTTTTAAAGGAGAATTATGTTTATTAAGTGTGCATCTGATTAGAACTGAAAAAATGAGTAAATTTTGATAATCCATTCATCATTTAAGTGGTTTTCTCCATGGTTCTCAAAGTTGAAGAGGTTTTGCTTTTCTTTGCTTTATGCAACGGGTCGGACAGAACAAGATATTTAAAGACATGAAGATATTCAACTTGAACTCTGAGATTGTGATGGACATTTTACCATTTTATAAACTAAATTGATTTGCTGCCCTATATCCAATCATTACATAGGGTTAAAGGAAAATAAAAGTCATGACACGGGATTGATAAGGTGATCTTTTGCCAGTTTATTAGCGCTTCAACAGGGATGTACAGCTGGAGAACAGGACAGACCTGCAATAACCGATGCCACTACAATTATGTTACTCTTCCACACTCATGCACATACAGGATTTAGCAGGCTATCAAGATTTGAAAAAATGGATTTCTCTTGACCTTGCCAGCTTCTTATAAGAGTGTATTTAATGGACTGAGGAGAGTATTATTGTTAGGAGCTACAGGTTATAGTTTAGCTTAAGATCACACAGCTGGAGTGAAGTAAAGGAGGGACTCCACTTTAATGTGCTATTAGCAGCAGTTACAGTAAGTGAGGTTTTGTAAACAGTGAACGGTAATAAGGCAGCTGGTAAAGCTACAGAAGGAAGTGATGAAAAGGGTCATGGCACAAAGATATACTGATGTGGGTCTGGCAGAGAGATAACATGCAGGGCACACGCACACAAATGCATACGAAATTGGCTGTCGACATCACTAGGATGTGGGTGGAAGTACTTCGTTACTGACCTTTGTTTTAACTGTGCCATGCAAATACAACACAACAGGCCCTGGCCCTAATACAATACCAGACATTTGAAAGCTTAAGTTACAGGGAGCTGGTGAGTGTCTGAGGCACAGATAGGGATGTTTATCTGTGTACTCTGGTGAGGTGAACACTGATTAAAGCAAGATTTTTTTTATAATTGCCTGAACAGGAGATAAATAAGGAGGAAGTGAGCCAGTTGCTGCATATCTGCTTGAAAGTAGTTTAGACAGACATTTATTGCAGGATAGGAGTTGTGGTAAAATGCAGCAACAACTTCTAAACTTTTTGACTTCCCTCCAGCACGGAGGCTTTGCCCAAGGCCATTTCCTCAGTCTGTGTTGTTGCTGAATGTTTCCACAGGTTAGGAAGACTCAGGATTCTGAATCCATCTCTATCAGATGCACAAGAACTACATGTAACGCTATGGCAGGCAACTTGGAGAAACTAGCAACAGACAGCTAGATTTTAAAGAAGCCAACCCAAAAAATCCCACCCTTTCCTTTTAGGCCTCCCTCCAATGCCACTTCCCCATAACACATTTTCGTGCACAGTGAGTGCACGGGCCAGGTGCACACATGTAGGCAAGTAGACAGGCAGTAGGCCTCAGACCGAAATAACTTATTCACCGTGCTTATTGCAGTCCTGCGATAGTCACAGAAACAGGATTTGTTTTGCATTTTTGTGACAGATAATTTGATTTTTTTAAAATAAAGTGGCTAATGTTATCCTAGCATTAAAGGAACAGTCTGACATTTTGGGAAGCACACTTATCCACTTTATTCCTGAGAGTGGAATGAGAAAGTTGTAGCACTCACATCTGTACGGTGAAGGTACCGCGTAGAACGAAGATTGGAAACCTGTAAAAAGCTAGCCGTTTTCAAACAAACATAACCTCAGAAATGAATGTGTTGTATCTTGTTCGTTAAATTCATTTAAAAACGAACCAGTGGAGAGTCCAGGAAATGATCAGGTAAGTTGACGATGCACAACTGCATAATGTTTTTTTTTCCCGATTGTAAAGTTGGGCATTTTAGCATGGGGGTTTATGGGGACTGACTTGCTTTTGGAGCCTCAAGTGGCCATTTGAAGAACTGCTGTTTTTGGCACTTTAGCATTGGTATTATTTCTGAGCCCCAGAGGTTGCAGCTTGATTTGATCATTCCAGGCACAACAGTAAACATCTGTGAGATTACAAAAATGTTTGACATTGCTGATATTTGACATGTATTGTTTCTCCTAAGGTTTGCCTACATAAAACTATGTGACCAAATCATAGAGCAACTTACAGCAGTAATGACACTGATGGGGCTAGCTGTTTCCAGTGTTTATGCTAAGCTAAGTTAGCTGGATGCTGGCGGTAGCTTCATATTTACCATACAAACATGTGAGTGCTTTCAATCTTCTCATCTAACTCAAATGAGTGTGCTTCCCTAAATGTCCTTTTACAGAAAAAGTGAATGGTAAGAGTGTATGAGAATTGTGTCGAACTTACTCATTCATACACACACTGACAGGATACAGAGTGAGGCTGAAAGTTACACAGGGGCATCCATCCAGTCACCTGCTAATCAAGCCTCTGTGATTGGCTGAGCAGTGCTTAAATCTCCATCCACACAAAGCTTCAACCAGTGCTCTCTGTTGGTCACGCTCGCTTGCATGGCCACTACTTTAAGAAGGAGTCAAGCTTTCGCTCAATGTTGACAAAGGAGTCGTCACCCATATAGTCGATCTGGCCCGCTTCCCAGCGCTGCTTCCTTTCCTCTGATGAAACCTTCTGGGGAGGAGGAGCAAAAGGCTCTGGCTGCTCCGTCACATCCTCATAAAGCTTACTCTGCGTGACAGACAGACAGACACACACACACACACACAGAGAGAGAGACAGAATGAATCATTAAACGGGACTGGAGCAATGCTTTATAAGGACTGGTTTCACCTAGTTCAGCCATGCTCGACTGAACTTGCTCTTTTCTACAGTTAACATGTAGGTGTTAGAAGAGTCAATCTAGAAGCAAGACATTTTGCAACACACTTGGCAGATAAGAGTTGACGTTATTTTCTCCAGATGATGAAAGATGTTTATCCCACATGATTTGAAGAAAAAGAAAGGTCTGGATTCCCACAGTAGATGTACACTCAATAAGTCAATACCAATCAAAACACAATGGCTCTAGTGAGGAGGGAGCACATTAACAGAGAGTGCAGGAAGACCTAGAATGAAAAATTCATTAAAGGTTCCTTCCAGACACTGTTTTTTAGTATGTAATTGTTTTGTAAAACACTTCATATGTTAAAAATTCTTATTATTTTTACTCGTCTATAAACATGGTATGCAAATCATTTTCGTTTCAAAAGTTGCTGGAAGATGTCCAATACTTCCCTGAAAAGTCCATTCTTAGTGTATGTTTAATTAAAACTTTTAAGCTTCCACATCACACTTGTTGCATGTTAGACCCCTGTGATGTCACAAAATCATGCAAGTATGTACACGTCTTAACCTCTGTTTTAAGGGAAGTGCAGGGAAACTTGCCTCCTTTAGCTGATAAACGTGAAAATCGCCTTCTGGTGTCAAACTCTGCACATACATCATTCTGCACAGTGAAGGTTAAACATATAAGTTAGGTAGCAATAAGCTAAACAGATTTTGAGTGAGTGGAAGGGGACTTTAAAGCTAGACTATATACATCTAACAATGAACAAAACTTTCCTTTTAAAAATGAAAAAAAATAATTCAGCTACAGCCCAACCTGGTCTAATATGATCCGTAGCTTATCGTAGCTAATGTTAGCAAACTTTAGACAGATATTGCTGTGTAACAATACGGAGTGTGTTTTTTGATTTTGGAGATAATGTGTGTGCATCCAAATTTCCTGACTCAGGAGAATTTATGAAAAATTAAGGATGCACTTTGATGCATTATCCTGCCTTTACCAGGAAACTGGGAAAAGCTGTAGGTTTTGGCAGCCATTCCTTTTTTGACCTAGTATTTCACTGCTACCCTGTTACAACAGGCAGTGTGGCAGCTTCCCGCTACTCTGCAGGAAATGCATACCAGAGCAAGGTGAGATCACTTAGTAATGAGAGATTACGACAGTCAGGACATGATAATTATGCAACAAGCTAAAAACACAATGACACACATTCACAATCATTCTCCTTCATGTTTCAACACATGCATACAAGGGCGTAAGACTGGGTGAGAAAGGGGAGTGAGTATACAGGGCCCACAAAGATACTAAACTGTGAATATGGGGAGGGACCTAGAGATAATGCCTATTATCAGGGTCCAGAATTTTGTGCTACGTGCATGCATGCATACCGACAACCACAACCAACCACACCTAGAACCGAACACTCTTCTTTCACACACACACGAAGACACCACGGCCGCTAACGTACGTCCTCGCTTGCCTCTACGAAGCCGCTGCTGAAGGGTGTGTCACCGTAGGCCTGCTGCAGTAAAGGCAGAACAGATTTGGCGTACAGCTGCCACCACATGAGCAGGTAATCGGGGTGCAGCTGGCACAGATCAGGGGACAGGGAGTGACCTTTGACCTCGCCCCTCTGAGCATCGTAGGAGTGGTTCCATGGCTTCACCTTGCCCAGAAAGTGCACCACCTTGGCGTCTCGGCCGAACCTGCGAAAACACCGCAGGCAAAGAGAATGTTAAGATGGCAGGAAAGAGTGCGAGAGATTAGCTTCAAAACGCCAGTTTGCTTCAACTTAGGTCTTACTTTTATATGTTTAGCCATCATTTCCATCGCTCATAACAACATTGAAACTACTGTAGTGACGATGTCCTATACTTTAGCCGATACTGGTTGCTAGTTTGGTAATTGTTTGGAACGTGTACTCAGAAAAACGATGTCCATTCCAATAGTTTGCAGTTTTGCTCTTCAATTAATAACACCTGTTTGCATCAATACAGGAACTTCAATCAGCTTAGGCCAGCATCGGCCCCAACAACACAATACAATATCATGCCCCCTGTGGCTTGGAGGACAACAACATATGGCTCCTACCACCACAAAGTACCTTTTCACTAAATATGCTAAATATGCATGTTGCAAACTGCAATTTGCAACATGAACCAATTTCCTCTCATGTTGATTTTACTTAAAATAAACACCATACTTGTGACCCATGCATGAGTGTGCGAGCGCGCTGAAAGTCTCGCAAATGTATCTGCAATTTGCAAGAGGCAATCATTTGTGAAACGGGTCTGCCACCATTTGCAATCTGCACGCAAGCAGTGCCGCTTTTGTGAAACGAGGCCCAGGAATGGAGTGATGTCGCAACTACAACATCCACTGGTGCAAGAAATAGGAGTGGAACAATTTAACAGTTTAGCCAGACTATCTAAAACTATCTAAAATTTGGAGATAGTGTGTGTGCATCCAAAATGTCTGTAAAAAATCCTTCATTGCACAGTAAACTGTGTGCACACAAGCACCAGAAGTATGGTAAAGCTGATCCAGGATTTGTTTAAAAGCTCTGTGATACTCTAGTACTCGGGTGTCTTGCCCCATCTGACTTATTTTAAGTCATTTTGCAATGTTCATAACTCATATTGTAATAATCCAGAAGAACCCTTTAATACTTACTCCACACAGAAGATAAATAAAAACAGACAGTGTAGGTGTCGCTACAGTAGTTCCTCTTTTTGAGGCAGAATGTGTGCTGTGTTCTGTTCTAAGTTTCAGCAGCTTCTTGTAATTCAGCACCCACTCACAGACATACAGACACACACACAAAACCTTTGAACTGACCTTGGATAAACTTTATGCCTCCTAACACATCCCTCAAGCTTCACTCGAGCTTGAGTACAGAATAAGGGCAATAAGTCGGTTACGCATGAAAAGTATGAAGAAACCCTGGATGCGTTGATCATATTTGTGTGTGTGTGTGTGTGTGTGTGTGTGTGTACTAACTGTTTGAAAGCTGGCAGGTAGGAGTAGATGGCGATACTGCTGAGGTTGTAGATGAAGGGAAGGTGTTTAGAAATATCTGCCGTTGCCCAGGTGTTAAAGAAACTATTGAGAACCCCCTGATCTCCACCTGCAGAAATGGTCAGACACACGCACAAATACGCTCAGAATAATTTCTGGATAAAGTAGAGCAAAGTGAGAAATAGCTTGGAGCTCTGATTTGTCATGTTAAAAAAAACAAACAAACACACATGTTAAAAAAAAGCTGTTGAAATCCAGTTAAACACACCTACATACCTAAATGGTCCATACCACCACACACACACACACACACACACACACACACACTCAGTACAGTCCCACCCCTCACCTAACTGTGGCCTTTCTGACAAGTGTAAATAGAAATTGAAAAGGAGTGTTGACAACTGTGAGAGGATGCTAAATAAATGAGCTACAGTGGAAATATTTGCTGCTGTCTTGTATTTGGTTCATGTTCACACTGTCCAATGACAACCAGGGCTTATAAACAAGAGTGGAATATAGTCATATACTCTTGAATTTCTTTATTCAAATAACCTGGCCAACCTGCCATCCTTCCATAGTTGGAAAGTTAATTGGCAGTCCCTGTAACTTTGGTGTTTTGATGCCAGTGTCTTAGTACATAGGGATCAAGTAATGACCACAAAATGCTGGCTTCAAAATGACTAAAACCGTGTGGAGTTGTTCAAACCTTAAAACAAACAAAAAAAAAAAAAAACACATTCCCATTAGCCTCAGTTTTGTGTTTAGTGCCAATTAGCAAATACTAGCATGCTAACACGCTAGAGGTATATGGTGAACATTATGGTGAGCATGTTAGCATTGCCTTTGTGAGCAAGTTAGCATGCAGCTGTGTCTACAGTAAGAGCAGCCTTACAGAGCTGCTAGCATGGCTATAGACTATTACAGTTGTTTTCCAGAAGAAACAACCATTACCTAGGTAACTTTACTTCTAATGTTTGTATTGACATTTAGGCTTACAGAAGGGTGTTTTTGGGTGTGTGGCTGCCTTGATAGGTAGGCCTCTAAAGCTTCAACACTCACCCCACAATGGTTGTGCTTGTTTATGCAAAGTCTGTTACAAACAAAATGATCAAATTTGCTTTACGTGCTTCAAAAAACTATAGCTGGTCCGTAATAAACCAAACCTCGATGCTCCTAAAACTCCCTTTAGAAATCTATGGTTAAGGTCACATTCGCTATGTGATGTGGATTGTACAAGCTAAGAAAACATTGTCTGTAGTTTTCTCTATGCTTAATTTTCTAAATAAATAATTGCTCTATATTAGCATCCGTCTCTTGGTACTTATAATACCTTGCATTTTGTTGTTATTTCAGTTATTGCAGAATCAGTAACATCTTTTAAATAACTTCTCAAATCTCATCTTTAAAAAAAAAAAAAAAAAAAACAACAAAAAAAACTTTTTATTAATGTTAGTACACGGTTGTAGCTCCAACATGTCCTATCTGTTTTATTATTATTTGTGTTTATATGTTTTTAGATGTTATTTTTGTATTATAATTTAATTGTCTGAACTGAATTGCTATATTGCAGTCCTGAAATCTTTTTATCCTGGTTTAGCCATGTAAAGCACTTTGTAACTCTGTTCTGAAAAGTGCTATATGAATAACGTTTATTTCCTCTTGTCTCTTCAGATTATGTTCTCACTTCTAATGAGCCTTTGAGGGACAGAAAAAGAAAGGGATAAAAACACTCAGGTCTCACCGTCAAAGCTGCCATTTTCACTGCAGAACGTGAGCAGCTTCTCATGAGTCTCATTGGACGGTCTGAAGACGAACACCCCGGAGTTGAAGCAGTCAGGCCAACCAGGATCTGGCGATGCAGATAGTTCCTCTCTCTCAAAGAGTTCATCTATATTTGACAGCACCTGAATACATTAAAACAAAGGTCACTTACTTGCTCAGACATAGAGTTTCATTTATCATTATTTCCACAGTAGTTGTTTGCTGAAGAAGTGCAGTAGTCTGAGGGAAAAATTTGAAACATGCCTTTCAGGTGTTTAAATTTGTCACTCAGATGAAATACTAATCCAATCTCTCTTTTTATCCATCAAACAGAAGGTTCAATAATGTTGTAAGTGTTTGCCCCCCCCTAACTACAGTAAAAGCATACTTTCTCCTCACTCAGAAGTCAGTAGACTACATGATGAAATGAATGAAACAGACTGTTTAATGACGTGATCAAAGGACAATGAGTTAGAGCAAAACAAACTTTTTTTTTAACCGAGTATTTTTTTCCCCCATTGCCACTTTGTTTGTTTCCTACTGTTGTCAGTTTTTTTTTTAATCTCACCAGTGTGTCTGCGTCCATGAACACACACTTGCTGTAGTGTGTGAGAGTCCAGCAGTGCAGTTTGGTGAATGTTACTCCCAGGTCGGGACGCTTCATCAGGGAGAGATGAGCCACATCACCCGAGTCCATAACATCCACCACACACACCTCATCAAAAATGGAGCGCAGTGCATCTCTACAACACAAGACAGTATGATTAACGTCAGTGTGTACTGTTGGCTATAATTTGTGTCTGAATGATGGCCTGAGGGTGATGTGTGTTACCTGCAAGGTTCTGCAACATGAGGTCCTACGAGTGCGACCAGTTTCCTGGTTGTGTTGTGGTTTCGTAACGACTGGCCGAGAACCATCGCGCCCTTGGCGTAGCTGTCAGTTGTGGCCAGTGTCACAAAAGCTTGGTCTGCTTGGAGAAACACAAAAACAAGCAGTGGAATGTAACATTCACTCAAGTACTGTACATGAGTAGAAATTTAAAAAAAACTTGTACTTTACTTAACTTAGATTTTTACATAAAAATATACAAAGCGCTTATCAATATAATGTTATAAAACTAAACTTATACTGTACAGAAGTACAGCGGCTTTTCCTTTAAATTATTATTTTTTTTCCCCCTTTCATTTTCTTTTGAGGTCTGGACAGTACAAACATTATAATTACTTAAGTAAAGGGTCACAACACACACACTCTCATATTGGTGTCATTATTTTGTCTTATAAGCTTAAACCTGTATGGATTGTACGTAATCTTTATCAGACCAAGTCTGTTTGAAAATGAAGAATTATTTGATGTGAATAGATGTTAACATCACTCATGATGTATTATTTCAGTGCAGAATTTAGGTTCTTAGAGAAAAGTTCCATTATAAAATTAAGAATTCTGAAGGTGTCACATACCACAGTTCATTTCAGAACCGTAACCCAGGTAGCCTAATCAGTGAATTCTGGGACTTTTTTGGTAAAACTGACAGCAACTATGGCCTCACGACAGCCTCACAGCAGATAAATAAAAAGTGCAACAACACACATTTGCTCAGGTTTCACTCCAGTCATCCCGTGTCACGGACGTTTCATAGAGGTCAAAGACAACACCTAGACTGTGGATAGTTTATAAAAGCATCATAATCAATAAATTACACAGTGAACTCTTTCCAGCCTCTTCCCCCATTAAGGACAGTGGGACACAGCCAAGCTGAAATGCTCACATGTTGCTCAGATCGCCATAACAACAGGCAAGGATGGGTTACAACCCAGCATGATAACTCATTTTGCTCACAAGGAACAGGGCTATTGATATGTTGACTGACATGGAGGTACACCAGTCAGTTCATGTGCAGGAATCACATAAACTGGGCAGAACACCAGCAGGGGTTGAACAGGTTAATGAAAACTTTATGAGAACTCCTGGTGTTTCCCCAACCCTCCTGCACACTCATGTTATTTTCTGTGCTATAGTGTTACAGTAATTGATTACCTATTTATCATGCTGTTGATTAAGATAAACAAACTGACACCGGTTATGTAAATGTACAATTTTCTGTTTTCATTACCTCAGTATTTGCTGTCAATGCTACTTGCATGTTACTGTTGCAGCTTTAGAGTGTTTATATTTAAACTTGCTATTAAAGCAAGTGAACTTACTCAGAAATGGTAAGAAGGCAACATTTTGTTTACTTTCCACAATAAACTTGCTACCAATATCAATGCACCTTTTTCCACATTTCCTCCGTAACAACCATGAACCAAATCCACTGTCCCGTCACATCTAACCCACTCCAACAGTACCAGTATGTCCAGTTTATCTGCAGGCCTATTGTGTGAAGATCAGTGTCGGATGTGCCCCCCATGCATATATTAACAGCAAAAGAGGGGCACACCGCGTCGCTGCTTGAGTGACAGTAGGCCCAAAGCCAGCAGATAGTATTCATCAAGCTGAATGTGTGTGTTGCAAGGGGTTTCTAGGAAACCTGATCAGAGAAGCAGCATTGTACGGTTGCTAGGGTGTGTTTCAAGGAACTTTAAAGTGACCATCGAAACAGTGTAAGGCCTGTCTTGCCTACAGGGCTATACAGGAAGCATTTGTTGTGTTCCCAGAGAGTTATCTGTGGCTAAATATAACAACATGACCAATTACACCTCTAGGTCTAAAGACGGATGTGATGTGTGAATATTAATTCTGGTTTGTTTGAAATGTTAGCCAGTGGCAAAAATGGTCTGGAGTGTGTGTACTTTTTATAATGTGGTAAATTCTTGAATAATCTACATTATATATGTCTAGTTGTATTATACATGTCTAGTTGTATGCAAATATAATGCATAGAGCGTGCGTGTAAAGTGTCTTAAGAACACTTAAGCTTGGTTTCTGTAGCCTATGTAATTTCATGTTAATATGATGCTTTCAAAAACTACTCTTTTTATGCATATGATTACTGTTATCAATCCTTTATTATAGGATGTTTTTTTCTAGAGATCACATAAATAGTAATATACTATAAAAAGGTGTGACACTACTACGTGCCCTTTATCGTATTAGAAAAAGGAGACTTCAGAGGCCACACACCGTGGCGCACGTACGCACTAAAACATCCTGTCAAGTTAACCAAAGAGCCCACATTAACACAGGAAGTTAATAGCATCTTCTTTCAAAAATAAAAGCACACATGAGCTATGAAATAAAGTTTGATCAAATAACTGGGGCAAGTTTTGGATATTTGGAGTGCCTTCAAATCCTGGCCTAATTAACCCTTTAGGGAGCTCCTTAATCTTGCCATTTCTCCTAGTGTCTGTGCATTGTGCATGTATTTTTCTCAATTAACAATTTAGTCAAGAAATAGGTCAAGAAGTGAAAATTGCCCATTTTCTTAAAGCCCAAGGTGAAGTCTTTAAATTACATGTGTCCAACCAACAGTCTAACCTAATAAAACATCTGTCACTTTAAAGGAATAGTTTGACATTTTTCTTGCCAAGAGTTGGATGAGATAATCAATAGGCTACCACTCATGTCTGTACTGTATATATGAAGGTACAGCGAGCATGGTTTGCAGTCTTTGTGCTAAAGCTAAGCTATTTACATGGAGAAATCATGTTGGTAGTTGTAAGTAATTTCCACTTACTCATTTTGTCACACTCAGAGCTCAACATTAGACCTAGACTCACATGAACCTTTTGTCTTGTGAGATATATCGGAAGAGGGAGACCAGGGGCAATTGTAATATTTTCCTTTAAACGTCTATTTTCCTCCAAGTAATTACTTTACTGCTAATAATGTTAAGAGGGTTTTTTTTGTTTGTTTGTTTTTTTTTCCCCCCATAGGTTCAAATTATTTTAGATGTCAGGCTTCCTCTGCTAAGTTCTCTGTTCTAACTTTATAAAACTGCTTTTTACAAGTGACCTTCTCATTCTCTTTGGTTTTGCTGGGTCTTAAACAATCAACTACTCCACTATACAGACAAACTGACAATGAAAGGAACTTTACTTTTACATGTCCTATGTTAATTGATGATTTGTGTATACTAGAACAAATCAATTTCTTTTAAATATACCATTTTTAATGTAGTTTTACATTTATATTTAGTGAAATATGTTCATTTTCTAACAAAAGTATGTCAATACAGACAAACAAGCTGTTTACATTGGGCCACGTGGCTTGGGGGCAATTGTAACACTGTGTTGCAGCCATGATGCCACAACTATACTAGCATAGTTTTTTAATGTTAATTGTTAATCAAAAACCCAGAGACAAAATTTATGCAAGTTTAAATTTGCAGTCATCTAAATTAACCGGATGTTCTCTTTTTGTGTACCGACAGCTTTACTGTGGTCCAAACCGCTACAGCAGCTTATCAAATCGAACACATCAACTTTTAAAAATGGACACAGCAATAAATGCACTAACGATTTAAACTCATTACCTCAGCTCTGCCCCTATGCGAACAGCAGTGATTGTCGCAGCTGGTGTTTTCTGCAGCGTGTAATCAAATCGCGATATTAAGGGAGAAGAGGGCAGTTCGCGCTGCCCTGGTCCGGTCCGGAGCGGCCGTGTTCCGGTGTCAGTACGTGTAGTGTCGGCGGAGCCCCGGTGTGTCTTACCTGACATGGTACGATGAGGAGAGTCCGCCGGGGGTGCCTGGGTCGTAATGGGGCAGATGGAGGGTATGCACTGCCAAGGGTAAAGCTTCAGCAGCTGAGAGCAGTTCAACACAGGAATTAAGCCCCACATTTTCCGGGTCATGTGACCAGTGACAGTTGACACGCCCCCCTGCGTTTTCTCTTTCTACTTCCATTTGGGGTGGGAAAATTAATCACAAAAAATAAACAACACTTATAGGCCTGTAGAAAACTAGTGAAAGAAGTACAGTAGCAATACCACAGTGTAGAAATACTCTATTACAACTAAATGTAGTACACCTAAAACTATTTACATCACAATATACTAAACTAGCCTGCCAAAAGCAAAAATAGCCTATTATTTATGGTTTGTTTGTTGTTGTACTATTACTAAATTTGCACCAGAAGAATAACTTGTAAGAATGAGAAACTAATTATGTCTATTACTGACTTAAGGTCAAGTTGTCAGAAATGACAGTTAATACATAATAGCAATATATCCTGTTTGCTACACGTGTTGTGGTGCACAAACACAGCAGTAGGACAACCTTCACTACCCAGACAGAAAGCTCCTCTGTACTCCATCAGCTTGAGTCAGCACTGCCTCTGAGTGGTCATGATTTCACATTACAGCTGATTAAAGCATCAAAGGCTCAACCAAACATGGACATACAGGTGGGTGTAGGGATCACTCCCAGCTGTTACTACATTACAAATAAGTAAAGACGAAAGAGTGTGTGATGCAAAAAAAGTTTGTTCTTTTAACTTAATGGATAGGTCTAGGTTTTTTCAAGTCTGTCTGAATGCAATACTCACGTACTTGCAGTCACCCACCTCTCCATACAAGCTGTGAAGAGATCCCATTGGAGGGTAGCTGCACTGTTAGAAATGGGGACAGAATTAAAGTGGGTAACTTCCAAACTTACAGTCTTTTTAGTATGTCTATGAAGATTCTCAGTCATCCAGATCATAGTTATCCAATGACGGTTAAAATCAAGGGCAACTGGACTTGGTTGAAGATACTGGAAGACGTTTCGTCCCTCATCCAAAGGACTTCTTCAGTTCTGACTGACTGGCAGGGAAACTCAGCTATTTAACCTCAGTGGGGTCGTTGGCCCGGGTCATCGATACCGCTGGTTCGTTAGTGTTCCTTGTTGCTGTGACGACAGTCGTTACAGTCGTTAAGACTACCAGTGGCCAAGACTGAACGACCATCGTTGGTATCTTCACCTGAGGCCAATAGGTTACGTTTGTTGAGTTTCCTGGGAAGTGATGAAAGGACAGCATTGTAAGTGGGGGATAAGTGGTGGCGTAGACCCCCTCCCCTGTTCAATGACAGCTTCTCGACCCGGGTGTAGATGGCTTCCTTGACACCTCTTTCAAACCATCCATCTTCTCTGTCTAAAATGTGCACCTGGTGGTCCTCAAACGAGTGTCCTCTGTCCTTCAGATGTAAGTAGACTGCA
>NC_060160.1:10025293-10088801 GCF_021292245.1 Micropterus dolomieu | reverse complement strand
CAGACAGAGAGACAGGGTTAGGGATGACGGCGACAAGGTACAGGGAAAATGTGGAAAAACATGAAACATGAAAGCCTGAACACGGAGGTGGCACCGGGTACGGAGCAACGACGATCAAGCGAGGATGGTGTGGAGAACCGGGGTTGAAATGCAGGCAGGCATGAGGTGATTGCTGGCAGGTGTGGCAGGCTGACGAGGTGGCCGATGAGATGCAGGTGCAGGAAGTTGGCTGGGCTCAGGAGCAGAGGGAGAGAGAGAGAGCACACAGGGGAGAAAACACAGGGAGGCAGGCAGGGAACAGAAAACCAAGGAAAAGGCAGAATAACTGATAAAAAGGAGAAAAAACCAGGACACTCACCGTCAGCCGGGCTGCCACCACAACAAAACCTAGTGTATTAAACAGCTCAACAGTTATACGAACTGCAATGAACTTATTCATTGGACAGTTTTGAAGACATTTCATGCTGCATTACCTGTGCTGCATGGCCCTAAGTGGGAAAATCCAAATAAAGTCTATTTTGGTGACCTACATCAGTGGTACTCAAAGTGGGGTCTCAGGGTTTCAGGGGGTCCCCAGCAAAAACACTTTCATACACTTTCTGTAATAAAACATCTAAAAGCAAAAATGCAATCAGATGAGGGACCTTGAGACAAAAACTTACCAAATGGGGGTATGTGTCAGTTAAGGGGTCCTTGCTATGAAAAGGTTTGAGAACCACTGACCTACATTACTGGGCTCAAAGGCTGTATTTATCTTCACTGGTGGTCTGACCAGTAAAGAGCTAGCATAGAAATATTTGAACATGAACATTAGACCTCATCCCTTATAACAACTAAAGTGGCCACTTGAAAGGGATATGTACCACAACCGGGGAAATGACAACTGTTATTAGAGGGTGAATCAGGTAATATGTCAAGCTTAGGGTTTGGAATCATAGAGGTGTCACACCTTCATATAAAACAGCCCCAAATGATGAAAGCACTTTGGGATTGGATTTGGTTTACAGTTTTTGATTTTTCCCTTAGTTACGCGGGGTACACTTTAGAGCAGATACACAACCTCTGGTCTACCTTTGCAATTACCAGTTCTACTTTAATTTCAGGTTAAAGTGACTTGCTCAAGGGCAATATTCTTCCACTCTCCTGCCCAGGTTTTCATAGCCTGTCAAGTCTGTCCACAAGTCTGCCACTCTAGACTTCAGGTTAGGACCATTTGCAGTGTTTAAGAGTAAGCTGACTTGGCAACTTCAGTTCTTCAAAAGTTGGTGACACATCACCCCTGAGTCACAGGGATGGGGGCCAAAACCCATGGAAGGAAAACCGACAAGCACAGTCCTCTGCTCCCCTTATCATCCATCGCTCTCGTTTTCTACGTGACGTGAAGCCGGCGTTCTCCCAATAGGCCCTGGGGCGATGTGTCAGTAGCAAGAGGAGAACGAAGGAGAAGAGCTCAATTAGGGCCCATTGACGTATGGTCTTCACGCCTAACTATCTTCTCCTCCCTGATGGGTACCTCTGTAGAGGCTCACTCTCCCTCACTTGTTCGCTCAGTCACACTTTTGCTACCTCGAACACCCACACACTAGCTGTCTCCCTCACTCACACACTCGTTCATTCATTTCCCTCTTCATTAAAGCAGATCCTTTCTATCTCAGGTAGATAGACTTCCATGCTCATTTGTTCGCCTGCCACCATTTTAAAATGCTGTCCCCCCATATTCTCCCTGCTCAATGAGAATATCTACTCAGTAACACCATCATTCACTGTGAATTTGACATAATAGTTGCTGCTGACTTTGTGCCAATTTGTGCAATTAACATGGCTAAGATACTTGTGTCTTTATGAATTAGATTAAAAGTCTCATTGTATGCAGAGACAGAACTTGAAGTCAGTCCAAAATATAATAGTTAAAAAAGAATGAATTGCTGAATTGTAAATCACAATGCCTACACATGAGCACTGCCTCACAGCAAGAAGGTTCTGTGTGGAGCTCAAGTGGTCTCCTTTCACATTCTCACTTTTATGTGGTTTCCTCCTACCCCAAAAATACAGTAGGCTACAGTACAGTATTATAGCAGGAAAACTTCTGGGACTCCCCTTATGGTTCGAGCCTCAGAATTAAAGTGGTTCCCCAGGCCCTGCCATTTGATGGCCTATCACTATTAAATAGTTAGTTAAAGGAAAAGCTTGAGAGTTCAATGGGAAGATTGATACCACTCATGTTTGTACGGTAAGTATGAAACATGATTTCTTTGTTACTGTAGGACAGAGCCGCCTGGCTATTTCCACCTGTTTCCAGTCTTTGTGCTAGGCTAAGTTACGAGAATGCTGGTGGTAGCTTCATAATTAGTGACCACACTGACATGATTTTTCCCTTTCTCTTTTCTCTTCTCAGCAAGAGAATAATATTTTTTTTCCCAGTGTAAAATTATTCTTTTAAACAGTTAAATAACAATAAATTTCCCTTTTGGTTGAACAAAAGTAGAATTTAAACTTAATTGCTAATGTTTTAACCCCAAGCTAATAAATCAAAATCTATGAATAAAAAGTCATACAGTCATACACACAGGGCCAGTCATAAAAAACTGAGTGCCTGTCATGATTGCTGTTTGATAGACCATTTTCAAAGCAGACCCTTTGACCTCACTCAGCACATAAAAGCACAGGCATAAGTAATTAGTTCATTAAAGCTGCATTCCTCTTCACTAGTAAAATGTATTTTGACATTTAATGCCAAGCAGCCATGATTAATGTAAAATGTATCTTATGTTAGGCTACATCTGCGTTAGAACATTAAAAAAAAAAAATGCCTGTAAGTTTACTTTTGCCATGAGGGTAAAGGTCATGCCTGGGTCAGAGGTGGGCCATCCCTCGACATTGCTAGCTCCTGTCGTCATGGAGGAATAACTTTTATAGGAGATATTGTATAGGCTAAGCGAAAAAAGAAGTAAATTAAACGGGACAAACGCCAAAATGTCTGAACTGACTGCTTTGTGATGCTTCAGCTGGTGCCGTAAGTTATATGAAGACCCTAGAAACGCCAATAGCCTACTAATTAAAATGATTTATTTTCGAGTGACAAGCTTCGCGTTTACAGGACTATCCTACAAAGAGCATCCAAAGGAAAGTTACATCACTTCTAAAAGGTAAGGAACTCCCTGTAGAAATACTTTTACGTGTTTCTGTTGGACTCTTGTTGTGTTGCTAGCTAGAAATAGTCCTGAGGTGTTTTGACTCTGTGTCAGATGGTGTGTAACGTTATTGTATTACGCCGTTTGTCAGAGTTACTGTTTTCCTGGCTTGTCATGGTGCTCTCACTCATCCCCTCTTTCTCTCTGTGGATGGAAACAGCTCTCACGCACTCTGTATTCACTCGCTGTTGTCTTTGGTTTTGGACACAGTGTATAGGCTGCTCTTTGCTGAAGGATTTGCTCTCATTTGCATTCTTGTGTTGTGGCTAGTAAGTGCAAGTACAGTGAGCTTCTTCATCTCAGATGCTGTTGTATGTGTTAGTGACATTGCTTACTCTTTCTCTGTCTCTCTGCTCAGTGACCACTGTTTTTGTCAATAATACCAGCTGATATATCAGCTGATTTATTTATTTCCCATACAGCTGTGGAGTAGCTGACTTTGGGTGGACCTACATTAAAATATGCGAGGCCAACATGATGCAGATATGTTTGACCGCTGCTATAGCTCTGTTATAAAGTATAGCCTGCAACACATCTTTTTGTTAAAGGGTTCCCAGTGTTTTGTGTACTATTGCTCTTTAGGGCTATGTGAGGACTGCAACCTGTCATATTTGTTATAATTTATTGCCCCCCAAAACGCCTGGAGGATTTTTATCAGAACTTCCTGAATTTTTATCTACTCTGGTTTTAAATTATGAATTAATTAAGAATTGTTCTTTGTGGCGATTTTAATATTCATGTTGATGACCCCACCAATGTTAATGCAACTGACTTTTTAAATATGGCCACTTCTTTTAACTTCAAACAACATGTCAAAGGGCAAACACATAACCGTGGTCATACACTGGACTTGGTTTTTACCCTGGGTGTCAGCATTTCCTCGGTGGAATTAGTGGACATGACAATATCTGACCACAGATGTATTGTTTTTAGCTGCGATTCGCCTGTTACTCATGTCGCCTCACCAAGCTCCGTGTGTTCTCGCATCTTTAATGAATAAAGTGTTTCAAAGTTTTGCGCATTCTTTCAGAGCCAAAGCCAACACCTGTCTGATTCCAACACCAACAATCTGGTCGATCACTTCAATCATATCTGCTTGTTGTCACTAAATATTACTACTTACTCCTCTAAAGGTTAGGCCTACGTCTAAAGCTAGTAAGCAACCCTGGATAAATGACAGCATTCGCAGCCTAAAAAGGGAATGCAGGAAAGCAGAGCGCAGATGGAAAAATCCAGTCTCCAAGTCCATTACCTCAGTCTGAAGGATTTATTAATTAACTACAATGTTAAGGATGCGAGAACACATTATTTTTCTGAACCTTTGTTAGTGCTGAAAATGCAAAAACTTGTAAAGCAGATGGTTTCAACATATGAGAAGAAGTTTACAAAGTTTACAATTTGGGTTTAAATAAACTCAACTCAACACAATAAAACTAAAATATGAATCTTTATTCTCCCTATAATCATTACCAAATTACTTTCCTGAGAAAATATTAGAAAATTATTAGGAAAGATCTGTTTATGAATTAGCCTACCAGACTTGTGTTTGTCTTTGCTTTGCTTTTCATCTGTGCAATATTTACTTTAAATATTGGGCTCATTCGTTTCAGATTAATATCTGTGAAGCAGATTAATTAATTACATCTGTGTGTGCATTCCTTTGTGTGTCTATTTGTGTTTAGATATTGATAACAGTGGCTATGTGAGTGACTTTGAGCTCCAGGAGCTGTTCAGAGAGGCGAGTTTCTCCCTGCCGGGGTACAAGGTGCGAGAGATCATGGAGGCCTTCATCGCTGGAGACACCAACAAGGACGAGAAGATCAGCTTTGAGGAGTTTGTTTCTGTGAGTTCTGATACAGATTGTGAGCAAATGTGTGAATTTACTCATCCAGCCACACAACAAGTAACACAGTCTGTCCATGTTCAGATCTATCAAGAGCTGAAGAGCAAAGAGTTCAGTGAGACGTTTAGGAAAACCATCACAAGGAGAGATGGGATTCGCTCCTTCGGGGGATTGTCAGGAATCTCCAGCGAGGGAACGCAGCACTCCTACTCTGGTGCGAGAGAGTATGCATTGTTTGTGTGTGTTTATGTGTGTGTGTCAGTTTCATAATTACTGTATCTCTGACTGACACTCATGTGAGCCTCTTTATGAGTAACATTCAATTACATTCAAGTAACAGAATTAAGCATCCAGTAATCTTGAAAAACCCAGAAAACACTCTTCTTTTCTGTTACGATGGTATTTCCAGTTGCACCTCTTTTTCTTGGTCCAAATAAATATTGTGGCAGATGTTAGATCATGTACTCATAAGACCCATCAGACTATAGGAAATTCACAGCACCTGCAACTTCTGAAACAGGTTTAAAATCTTTTTTGTTGTGCAGAGGCAAGGAATCTTTTTCATCCAGATGGGGAAAAACCTTCAGAACAGTGCCATGTGTGGTTTTTCAAAGGTTGCCCGGTATTTACTTTTAGAAAAATCAGGGGCTGGCTCTGTGAATCGAATGTATTGGTAACACATGAGAGGCGCAAAATGGTGCCAATTTATGATCGGATAAATGTTCAATTTAATTATGTACATTAGAAGGTTAATGATATCATGTTCATTAAGGCTGCATAACACTTTACTTTAAATCCCCCTATTTAGCTTCTGTAAGCAGTACACATTAATAAATGGTTTATAACACTATAATCTAACTGTAAGCAGATGTAAGTGTTAATCTATTACTCCTCCTGTGGGTACCCATAAGTGGAGGCTGGTATATTAGCTAATAATGTAGTAAAACGTTGTTGTAATAACCTAAAATGTGTCTTCACAGGAGAAGTTGTAATTGCTGACAAACAATGTACCATTTATTATGTTTGTGGAAGTTAAAGTAAAGTATCTTCTATAACTAACTATTATTTTTATCATCAGTTAATCTGACAATTATAATTAACTGATTAATTGTTTTGTCTATTAAACTTCAAAAAACATCGACATATGTCCATCACAATTTGCTAGAGCCCATGGTCATGTCTTCATAGTGTCATTTGCCATGGATTTTCAAATTACTATCATATAAAACTAAGAAAAGCAGCAAATTCCTTCAGTGGAGAAGCTGGAATCAAAGACCGTTTGGCATTTTTGCTTTTAAAATGGTGATTAATCAATCATCAGAACAGTTGCTGTTTAATTTTTTATATGCAACCAAGCAACTAATTGTTTTAGCTATGACACATACTGATGTGTGTGTGTTTAGATGAGGAGAAGGTAGCATTTGTCCACTGGATCAACAAAGCCTTGGCGAAAGATCCAGACTGCCAACACCTGCTGCCCATGAACCCTGACGATGAAAGCCTCTTCACCTCTGTCCGCGATGGCATCCTGTTATGGTAACACACTTGTACTCATGCACACAGGCATGCAAATAAGTGCAATCACATCCATACAGTGTGTTTCATAAGTCTGACTAGCAAGTTAACAAGAAGGTTTTGTCTGATTTCTGACAGCATACATTGTTACCTTAAGTACCCTTTCTCTGTATATGTTATTGATTACAATAATTCTTTGCAAAAGATTACACCTCAAATGTGAGTTTTTGACTGATAAATGGGTTGAATCAAACCCACAGTACCTGCAAATGTAAATGATTATTCTGACACATGGAATGTCAATGAGAGCAAAGATTTTTTTTGTCTTTTCTGTGGCAACAAAGGTTAAGGCAGGAATACTGTCATTCTATTTTATTATAGTTTTTATAGTGGTTCACTCCTCCTCCTTGTTCACTTTCACTCCCAGTGAGTTTTTCACTGCATGGTGAACAGAGTACATCTTACAGAGACTGTTGCAGTAAGGAATCTGATGTTACACACACTGAAGTGGCATTAGACATTTTGCTCACTCACTCACTCACTCAGTTTTCCACAAGCTCACACTACTTGTTCTCTTTCAGCAAAATGATCAACCTGTCTCAGCCTGACACGATTGACGAAAGAGTTATCAACACCAAGAAACTTTCCACCTTCAAAATGACAGTGAGTAGTAGCTTTTCACCAGTTTAGTAAATTCATAACACCCAGTCACTGCAAATGCTAAGACATTTCGCATGCATTGTAATCCTTACAGGAATAGGCTACATGTAATGAGATGTAGAAGGCTAGAAGCACCAAATTTGTAATAGTTATGCTCATCTGTTTTCTTGCCAAGATTTAGATGAGAAGATTGAAAGCTACCTCTCTCATAGCAGCCTGTTAGCTTAGTGTAGCATAAAGACTGGAAACAGAGGGAAACAGCTAGCCTAGGTCTGTCCAAAGGTAATAAAATGTGCTCACCAGCAGCTCTAAACCTCACAAAATAACACATTAGTGTACAGTCTGGGGTTGTATATGAGTTATGTGCTTTCATCTTCTAAAAGGAGCTAGATTAGAGTGCTGCATTTGATTTCTAATAAGTTATCTATTATTTGGAGGAGTCATTTTTTGTTTTTGCTGAGATAGTACAGCAACATAAGTTTTAACCATGCTGTTGTTTGGCTATTAAACCCCTGACTGTGAGCAAAAATTAACACGTTGATACCCAATTAATTTCCATTTGTAGGAGAATCTGGTCCTGGCTCTGAACTCAGCCTCAGCAATCGGCTGTACGGTGGTGAGCATTGATGCCCATGATCTGATGGCTGGGAAACCCCATCTGGTCCTCGGACTGCTCTGGCAGATTATCAAGGTTGGCCTCTTTGCTGACATAGAAATCAGCAGGAACGAAGGTCAGAGTGCGCGCGCGCACACACACACACACACACATTAACTTTCCAGATACACCATTAACCTAGTTCTAAATATTAATGTCATGAGTTTGAGGTTAAGGCTGAAACAACACAAGAGTCATTGACAAAAATCTCTATTCAAGCTCCACTTACTCGGTTGTTAGAGAGCTTTTAATCGTATCACTTCATCAGATCTCAGGAAATTTTCATATATCCGAGCACTTCTAGGACTTCTAGTGTAAATGAACTTTGAGTAGAAATCCTTTTGTCAACTGCTGTTTCCAAAGTCAAGAGTGAACTTTGGAGCTCAACAGAAGCGAGATTAAATTACCACTTTCTGTAAGTGTTCCAGCATGAAATAGTGGTACAGTAGTAATAAAAGTAATGATGCAATGTTTTTTTGTTTTTGTTTTCACTGTCATCAGGCAATAAAGGCTCAAATTCTATTGCTTCATGTCATTTCATCCCCTTTCTTCCCTTGCATCACCAAGATGCTTTCTGGTGCAGTGGTGAAAAAAGACAATCTAACCCTCAACCCCTTAGGAGATAGTGTGTTAGATAGATATGTGTGGAATGACTGCAGGGATAGAAAGGATCATGTCAGGGTCTACTGTAGGCGTGAAAGGGTGTGTTTGATAATGAGATATCGCTGTGTTGTAAGAATTAAACAAAATATTAATTATTAGATTCGTTGCTTGTCTCACTGTTTTATTTTATGCTGTACAATTCAGCAAAAAAAAGGTTCAGATTTAAAGCATTTTTACCTTATCAAGTGGAACAAAATGTGAGCAAACATGATAATTAGTATTTTAGATAGGAACCACTTTAGATAGGAACCAGTGTCTTTTGTTCACACCACTGATGTTTTGTGTTTTTCTACTTTTCATACAATCGAAGCCCTTTTTGCTCAGTCTTCACATTATATTTACATTTACTCATTTGGCAGATGCTTTTATCTAAAGCGACATTCATTTGAGGAACAACATGCAAGTATCAGTAAAGTAAGAGATCTATAAGTGACAATAGATACTAGTAAGAGCAGCAATAAATAATAATAATAATCTTTATGTGTAGAGCACATCTCAAAACAATGTTAAAAAGTACTTTCACAAGAGCAAAGAAAATAAAACACAGCAAACAAAATAAGATACACGGTAAAAGCAGAAAGAAGGTTATGAAATTAAAGTATAGTTAAAAGAAAAAAAGATAATTAAAATCAACTGAAATCAGGAAAGGCTCTTCTATAAAAGTATGTTTTAAGAATGGACTAAAAGGAGTTCACTGAGTCAGCTTCCCTGATTTCCTCAGACAGGCTGTTCTAGGGCCTCGGAGCCTTGACTGCCAACCTCTGTCCCCTTTAGTTTTCAGTCGAGACACTGGAACGGACAAAAGACTTCTGCCCGTGGATCTCTCTAGAAATACTAGTAAGAGCTATTAGCGCGTCAATGGGACATTAACCTTGGCACTCCCGTTATGAAGCTGACAGTGATAGTGACAGCTGACAGTGATAGTGATTTTCCTTCCTACACATGCAGTATGAATGCTCAAATTTAGAATAGGAAGACAGAATGCCATTCACCATTTGGTCTGTCAGAATTTCCCCCAAAATTTGAACATGTCACACCTTCCTGACAAAGGCAAGATGGCCGAAAATGTTTGACAAATAACATATGGAGTACAGGAGAAGATTTGTGCCATGTGTTTTACTTGTGATTAACTCGTTTTGAAGCGCATGCTGTTCTGCACCTTGCTGTGTGTTTGTTTTTAACAAAGAAGATGTCTGAGTTTAAAAAAGATTAAAGAAATACTTTTAATACTTTTAAATGTGTGTATCTAGGTCTGATTGGCCTTCTGACAGAAGGGGAGCATCTGGACCATCTGATGTCCCTCTCCCCTGAGGAGCTGCTGCTCCGCTGGGTCAACCATCATCTAAAAAACGCAGGAACAAAGACCATTTGCAATTTTAGTGAAGATATTAAGGTCCCCTTCAGAACAAACACACACACACACACACACACTCACACAAACAATTACAAGAACACATGAGTGTAACCCTTTCTTGTACTGTACCACTGTAGGACTCACGAGCCTACTTCTACCTGTTGGACCAGATTGCTCTTCAAGGAGAGCACGACTACAAAATGATTGTCAAAATTGACATGAGCGGCCTCAATGTGAGTCAGTTTATAAAGTTTTTAAATCACAGTGAGAAACTGATAATGGAAATTGTCAGAGGTGAAGGTAATAATTGTGAACCAGAAGCTCCTAAATGTGATAGGTTGGGTGTTAAAGTATTTAAGGATAATTGTTCGTTTTGATGTTATTAATATTAAACAATGACCTTCTTATTGGATTCTGGCATGAATATGTCTGTAGTATCTGTACCGTGCATATACATTTGTCTGTTTTATGCTTATATGAAGGAGCCTGATTTGGACCAAAGAGCTGAGCTGATGCTGCAACAGGCGGCCCGGCTGGACTGTAGACAGTTTGTTTCTCCTCATGACGTCACGTCTGGAAACAGTAAACTCAACTTGGCCTTTGTGGCCAACCTGTTCAACATGCATCCTGCTCTGCAGAGGGCTCACAGCAACGGCGTAGAGACTACACAGATAGAGGGTGAGATACAGACACAGCTCACTGAATAAAAATATTTTGTCCAACATGGTTCAGCTGCATCAATCATCACATGGTCTTGAGGCTGCTCATTGCTTCTCTGTCAAGCCAAAACTAAAATTCTGTCATAAAATGCTGACATGTACCCACTCAGTCCAAAGTGTGTACCAGAATGTGAACGTACTGTACAGGTGATGCTAGACACAGAGGGGACATAGCCCAATAAAAAGTACAAGACAATAAATGTTTCAGGCAAGTTATGGCAGCCATAAATACATATTTACTGTATGTAAATTATGGCTGAACATAAAAACATTTCTTACAGGAGACAGCAACTGTATAGGAACAGCTGGTAGAGAACATGATGGTATTTAAAATGTCTTTATGTCTTTCCAGCTGAGTCCAATGAAGAGAAAACATTTCGAAACTGGATGAACTCTCTGGGCGTCTCTCCATATGTCAACCACCTGTACTGGTATGCTATCAGTTACACATCAATGTGGTTAACCTTATCAAGGAATGGGAATGGACCCTTAACAGTCCTACAGTTACCAGTTTATACCCAAGGGCTTCCCAGTATAACCAGTAATGAGGATAGTAGGACACTTGTCATCTTGGCAACATGGAATTGGCTTTGATTTAGTTTAACACTTTCCTTAAATTTATTTTTATTTTGTTTTTTATATATATTGACTTATGTTTTACTTGCTCTTGTGAGTTTATTCAGTGTTTTATTTGTGCTTGTGCACTTTCTAAATTTGTTTCTGAAAGATGCCATATAAATAAAGTTAAAATTATTATAATAGTAGCAGTGGATTATTATGCTGGTGGACGTTGAACAGGGTTATAGGAGAAATAGCAATATTAATACTTCATTTTTGGTTCATACATTTTCCACATTTGTCCATCAGTTTATTCAAAGTTCTTCTCTGTACTCCTTTGTCCCTTCAGTGTACCGTTTTTATTACTTTATTTAATTTATTACTGAATTAATTTTTTCACTCAAGGGCACCTCGGTAGTGCACCGAAGGTGAACTGGCACTGTTCCAGCTAGCAGTCTGCCTCCATATCAACCTCTAGTCCCCAACCAGCCACCCTCTGGTCCCCAAGCCAAGTCCGTATGGACTGAATTACTGCCACTGAGAACCTAGAATCTTCCAGTTTATAATAAGTTCCATGAACAAGGCTATAGCCAGGATTTAAAAAAAATACTGTGGTCATGAGTCCATGTGAATCCTACAATGATTTATTTATTTGTTGGTCAAAGAGTAATCGAATGTTAACATACTGAGTCTAAAATATTCTGGACTTTAAAATATCCACACAGTGTTAACAAGAACAACACCTTAACAAGAATCCCAGTTTTAAGCGCACAAATATAAAAATAAGGTAGCTCTTTGAAGTTTATCAAAAAGCCAGAAGTAGTTCTAACTTAGTTCATTCGAATTAGTGATACTGACCCAAAGTTGTGGATGCACAAATGTTCTTTCCTATTTCTTTTTTAAATCTATGTATTTGTATGCTCTCCTGTAACAAAAAAATTACAACTCTTTTTGCAGCAATACCTTTCTAGTTTTTCCGGCCATTCAGAGTGCTATAATCAAATTCACCCCGTTCTCACACATTCATACACTGATGAAGAGAGGCTAAGGTGCCAGTTGTCCACCTTCTGATAAGTAGATGACCGTTCTGAGCCACAGTCACTCCATGAGGCCCCTGGTCATCGATTACAGTTGCCTTTGTTGTTGTAATCCTGAGTACATGTAATCTAACTCTGCAGAGCTCCTGAGAGACTTTCTCTGTGTTTTGTCTCCTACAGTGACCTGTGTGATGGTTTGGTGATCCTGCAGCTTTATGAGAAGGTCAATGTGCCTGTGAACTGGAAGAGAATCAACAACCCTCCTTATCCTGTCCTGGGGGCCAATATGAAGAAGGTGTGAATGCTATGTACACACATTAAAGAAACAGAAAGCTGGTGAGCACAAAACATTTTGATGGGAACGTGAAAGGAATGTAATATTGTTTTTCTTCACGTGTCCTAGCTAGAGAACTGTAACTATGCAGTGGAGCTGGGCAGGGATGTAGCTCACTTCTCTCTGGTCGGCATTGGAGGAGAGAACTTGAATGACGGGAGTCCAATGCACACCCTGGCGCTGCTCTGGCAGCTGATGAGGAGGTACACACACCGTCCAAGGCTGTGTGACATGTTACTTCCTATTGTATCTTGTACAAGACAGACTGGCCATTTTGAATCGATTTTAGTGGTTCCTTTCAGTGTACAGTTTCAGTTATGTGTCCTGCTTGTTATCCTTCAGGTACACAGTGCTTGTTTTGTCAGATTTGGGTGATGGAGAGAAGGTGGGAGATCAGATCATCCTCAACTGGGTCAACACCACCTTGAGCCAGAAACGCAAGGACACACAGATCAGCAGCTTCAAGGTGTGTGTGTATGCATGTGCATGTAAGAGAATGTGAGTGCATGGTGTATTTGAGTAAAAGAGGCTGAATTTGCATTTGACCCTTTTTCTGCAGGACAAACTGATCAGCACGAGCCTGCCAGTGATTGACGTGATCGATGCCATCGCTCCTGGTACAGTCAAATGGGACATGGTGAAGAGAGTAGAGAGGGGAGTGCTGAAGCATGCCGATAAACTCAGCAACGCTAAGTAAAAGTCTCAACTTTTTTATTCCACCTTCCCTCGTCTTTGTATTTGTGACCAGATCATCATCTCCTAACTCTCTCTCTCTCTCTCTCTCTTTCTCTCTCTCCCTGTTCCTCTCCCAGGTATGCGATCTCATTGGCTCGCAAGATTGGAGCTCGTGTCTACGCGCTGCCTGACGATTTGGTGGATGTGAATCCCAAGATGGTGCTGACCCTGTTTGCCAGCCTCATGGGCCATGGTTTGAAAAAGGCCAACCGCTGAAAAAGACATGAACAAACCATCTGGAAACCAACCACCAATATGCGTTTTGTTTCTATGCATTTTTTTGTCTTTTTGTTCCATCTTTTTCTTATTAATGTAATTTCTTTTCTTTGACTTTTAACCTTGCTCCAAACAGAGCAAGACAATCTGTCAGTATTTGTTATTCTTTCATGATAACAACTTGAGCCTACCTAAAGTTGGAAATCTTTTCTCATCAGTGAAGCCACTGCATTTGTTTGTTTGCTCAGATATTATAGAACAAGCTCCTAATTGCTCTTTGCTATATTATATTTAATAGGACATTACATTTATTTAATCCTTCTGCTAAGTGAACAATAAAGGAAAACAGCAGAAGAAATGCATAATCATACACACACATCTATCCTACATGTCTGTAAATGTTGTGCATTGAATATTGCTTTTTCATTATTAAAAAATAATCTACTAGATGTACTTAACAGCCTTGTATGTGTGTGTTGTCTTTTGATACAAATTCTTTCAGCACTTTTAAAAGTATCAACCAGGTAGATTATAACATCTTTTAGTCCGTAAGTACATTAAATACAAATATTGTATAGTGAGTAATTTATATAGTGAGTAAACAATTAAAACCAGCCTTTTCTAAGTGTCTTTAAAACTCTGAAAGCTCCATGGCAAAAAGGGGGGAAACTTCCAGCAACCTTATTTAACAGCAGTTGCAAGGGAATTAGGCCACAATTTCTTGCTGAAGTAAAAATAAATTTATGAACATTTTAATTTAGGATGTGCATCAAAATCTACTTGAATGAAAATCTAAACATTGCCTACTTTGTTTTAGATGAATTTGGAAACTCATTATGTATCTTAAGAACATAATTACTTGTACTTTAATGAGTAATTTAATTTTCTGCTACTTTATACTTTAACTCCACTGCATTTCAAAAATATTACTAACAAATAAATGATGAAATTTGTTCATTAAAATAAGCTTCCCAGCAGTATATAAATTCCCCCCACTTTTACCTGCTGCAACATAAAAGGTATGCTTACACTTTCATGCATCAGTAATTATAATCCTATAATTCTGCATAGTGTGTACTTATACTTTTAGTCCTTTAAGTGTATTTTGATACTGTTACTTTTTACTTAAGTAAGTTAAATAGTTAAACATATGACATTTACTTGTAATATGAGTAATTATTTTACCACTGTATATAAACTGTAACTATTTACTTTAAAGGTAAGTAATTAGTACATACTTAGCCAGGGGGAGCATTTTTCATTTCGAGTTAATGAGTAGGTCTAATAACCCTCGGTGGCTGCCATATCAAAACAAAAACGTCATTTTGGAGCGAAAGTTTTCGAAAGGACATGGAGGACATGACGTGTGAAGTGTGCTAGTTAAAATGACCTGACAAATCCTGTATATGTTTTGAAGACATTCTTCAAATAGCGACATATCAAGCTGCTGTAAAATGGAAGGACTGGAGATGTCTGCGATGATACCGGCTCTTCAGGAGCTCGGAAGGCGAGTAACCGGCTAAAGTTGGCTAAGCTAAGCTGTTAACACTAACGTTACGTCCGAGTCTGAAACTGGTTTAGGTTTAACTGAGCCCTCTGGTTTTTGTATAAGTTAATGAAACTCTTCGTTGTGCTATGTTTCCATAAATAACGTTACACCATGTTGGTATTCACAGTGCCAGCGCGGCTGACTACGACCAGACGGTGCAGAAACCTCGACAGATCCTCTGTCAGTTCATTGACAGGATACTGACGGATGTGGATGTCGGTAAGCTTGGAGTCTCAAGCACATACAGGAGGTGGACACAACAACAGAAAGACCTGACAGTACAGTTGTAAATAACAGTTTGACTGTCAGATTTGTCTGTTCAACTATTCTTTAATTTAATGTCATAATGATTCTTAAGATTTCTTCTCTTGCCACAGTTGTGCACTGTAGCTGTGACTGATGCACTTGATGTAAAGTCTTATGTACTTTGAGCTAGGCTCTTGTATTTGTGTCAGGATTTTTTTTGTCAAAACGAGTACGTAGCTCAGTTTTAGCCATCTGAATGTCAGAAAAGAAAGTGGCTATGCTGTTACATATATTTACTTGTTAATTAACATTATTATTCGTTATTCTTTTGTATCTTACCTACCAGGGCTGTTTGGTTTGTATGTTGTTGTTGTTATTTTCTTTTGTCCTGGGATCTCCCTAAGGATTAGTATCTAAAATGATGACTTTGTACCCCTGCTTTAGGTCTAAAATCTTAAAAACAATCTTTAGATGCACATCATTTGTTTCTATTGATTGACATAAAAGCAGCTCTGTACAGTTAAAGAGGTAATGAAGTGGTTCACAACCTTTTGGCTTGTGATCCCTCGTTGCAGGTTGAATATTGAGAAGTTTAATTAAAGTGTGATTTTTGTAAACTTTTCAGACATCTGGGAGGTTAATCTAATCTATTGTTGTGTCTTACAGTTGCACTAGGGCTGAATAAGAAGTCCAGTTCAGAGCCGGCCTGTGTGATGCTGCTGGACTTTGTGCAGCATATAATCAAATCCTCATCTCTGATGTTTGCCAACCCTGCCTGCCAGCCTGCCGAGTACCCGGACACCACACAGAGCTGTACTGGTACGAGATGCTCTTCACAAAGCTGCAATATCAAGTTATAGATAAATTCAATTCCTAACTGTATAATAATTTTGTGATTTTTCTTCCACCACTCCACATTTCTCCCTTGATTCAGACTTTGCTAGGTGGGTGGCGGTGCGTTTGCTTCGTGTGGCAGCAGCTCCAGACTGTGACGTCATCCACAAGCAGGTCTCTGCTGTGTTGTGCTCTTTACTTCACACTCTGAGAGCCAGGGCGCCATTCATCTTCAGCCGTCTCTCTCAGGAGCTCATTTTTTTGGCCCAGGACCTCAGTAACATCCTGTACACTCATATTGCCGCACTGGTGGGAAAGGGACACACTTTGGGCATTCACACACAGAGTCGATGGCCTGTAACAATTGAACGCTTCAGCATCTCCCCCGTTTGTGCCTCCTCGTACCTCACCCCCTCCGCTCTTGTTCTCTCCTCGCCTGCTGCCCTGGAGTCACTGACTGCCGTAACAATCAGTGTCATAACTGACGCCCTGAGGGGGGTTGTCTCTCGTCGTGACGTCACTGTGGCCTGGGAGACTGCTTGCTCCTTCCTGGCTAATGGCAACACCAAACTGAGGACGATCTCCATGGTGATGCTGAGGCGACTGGTGGAGCTCAGAGGGTTTCCTGAGATGCAGGGCCACGAGTTCTTCACAGCTTACCTTCAGTTGCTGGAAACACACTCTTACACAGCAAACACATACTTAGATGAGAAACATCCCTATGAAGGGGAGCTGCTAAACCTGACTTGCTGTGTGTTTCAGTTGTCTGGTTTCTCTCACTCACACTTTGAGCCCATCTATCTCTCGCAGATGTTCGAGTGTGTTTGTACTCTTGGAAGTGCAGGTGTCAAGTTGGGGACAGAGGTTACCGAATCACTCTGCTTGCTGTTCAGCTTCTTGCTGTCTGTTGCCATAGTTTATGAAAGTGCCGCATTGTTAAGAAGGCAACGAGTCACAGAGGTCTGCAGGGCGCTGGCACACACTGTTGGAACAGAAAATCAAGCTGAAGTACGGTTCTGCTCTTCATGTTTCTTTTGAAAATCTTTCTCTTACTCTCATACAGTGTTTGTCTCATCTTTTCTTTCTCGCCCTCTTTACAATATCTGAGGTGCTTGTGATTTGCAGTGTGCTGAGGGGTTTTTCCGAGCCGCACTGAGGGCCGAGACTGCTACAGTGATGCAGAAGTCAGGAGATAGAGCGACTGCTGCCAAGAAATCCTGCAAGTCTGCCACCAATTCACTCAGCAAAACAACAAAAAAATCATCAGAGTGAGTTCATAAACAATCACAACTGAGCTCTAAGTAGTCCAGTGTTCAGATTCTGTAGTAAAAGACTCCATAGTGCATTGTATTATATCATACATTGAACTACAACACCATACATGTGGTTATTTGTTCAATTATTCTCTCACTTGTTGTTGCTGGGTTGTCTGTACCTTTTTATAGTGTTTTGTTTCCTTTTTGACATAATTGTTTTTCCGGTATTTTGCCTTTATTTGACAGTGACACAAGAGACTTGAGAGGAAATGATGGGAGGGTGGGGCTCCAAGAACACACCTTATATACATAGGAGATATATACCTAGTAACATGTCAGTTTTTAAAGGTTTGTTACCAGTTTTGAACATACAGTAAATGGGAGAACTCAAGCCAAGATACCATGAGAAGCTGTGCTCCTATATTGCCTTGAAAAAGGGTAATTTAAAAGTGTTTTCTGTAATATTTCCATTACTGTCTTCTGGTTCCTGTGAAGACTAGGATTTTGACCGCTGAAAACAGCTTGCAGATGTGCTTGCAGAAAATGAGCTGAAGCAACTGAGTGTTTTTTTTTCAAGCAAATAAAAGCTTCACTTGCTCACATGGTGATTGGTAGGAATTGTTAGTAGTGCTGCATCATAAATCAATACAGCAGATTTCCTGTATTTAAATTATTATTTGTATCTGTGCCTCAAGTGAGGTGGACATGCGTGTTTGCAGTGAGGTTTGGGCTGTGGTGAACGGTTGGCTGGAGGAGCTGCTGACCTTTTTGAACTCTGACAAACCTGAAACCACACAGTCTCTGTCTGCTCTGGAGGGTCTGGCGCTCATCCTCCACCTGGCAGCCCTCTGCTCCTCTCCCACCAGGTAACTCACAAACATGTACACATGTGTTCACTATAGCGCCCTTTCTTTATGTTTTTGTTTTACTTCCTGACACACGGATATACAAACTTACCAGTATTTTTATAGTTTTGTCTTATTTCTTTCACTGAGCTTAGTCGCATATTCTGTCACTTTCTTCCCCGGTGTCTTTCTTGACAGCCCTTCTCCTCTTCTCTGGGTGCCCACTGAGACTCTGGGCAGGGCCCTGAAGAGCTGTCAGTCAGTGTTAGAAGGAGGTCCTCAGCCCATCTCAAACCAGAACTACTTTCTGTCTGCTGTCCAGACTACTGTTGGGGTCCTGGACTCCATCCTCTACCTGACAAGTAAGGATATATACTCCAACAAAAACACACATTACACACACTGCTCCTTTTATTTGTTTGCTGTGTTATTTATTTTATGTCACAACAAAGGCATATTGTCTGTTCATGTTGCCATTATTTAGTGTAATTTGTGTATTTTATGTAGCGTTCAACCTCCGAAGTATATTGCAGAAGTCACCCCAAAAGCACATCCTTGTCAGTACATTATCTGTTTTCAATACCGCGTGTGTCTGTGTAGTGAGCAGCCACAGTGAGGACGGGCTCCAGCGGCGAGTGTGTGCTCTGCTGTCTCTTCCCTGGGTGTGTGAGAACAGGTCTGTCTCAGCCTATAAGAGTTCAGGATTCCCTTCCTGGCTGCCTGCCTTCGCCAACAGACTCAGCTTCTGTTACTGTAGGTATTTCTCCTGCATCACAACTTCTCTGGTCACCTGTAGCTGCTGCCTGCATCTTTTTGTGAAGTCAGGATGTAAATAGCTTCCATTTTATTTGTAATAAACCTTGGATTGAAAACTTATGAATCAAACTGTGCATGTTTGTCTTTCCAGCACCTAAGATCCAGGCAGACTGTGTGTCCCTGCTGGCCCTTCTGCGTCGTGGTGTGTGCGAGACATGGCGTGTGTTTGTGTTTTCCAAGACGTTGCAGAGTCCAGATGAGGTGGTGAGAGCGGCAGCAGTCAGGGCCTTCCCTCTTTTTCTTCACCACTTGGGAAATGCACACCACAACCTCATCAGCTCTACTCTGCTGTAAGCACATGTATATGTTTGAACTGTATGTTCACAGTCGCAAATATGGTCATGAAAGTGTTCTTTCTCGCTTTGGTGCAATCATTCATTTATGATTTTACTTTTTTTTATGTATTAAACTTGGTGTACATTTGACCGTTTGCAGTTCCAGGCTGGAGGACAGTTCGGAGCAGGTGAAGAAAGAGCTTGCTGGGATCATCGGTCAGCTGAGCTGTATCCAATCGGAGCTCTCCAAGCTCAGTGACACCCGCACAGAGTCCACTCATCGTCCTGAGATCCTCTGCCACCAACTAAACCTTGCAACAGAGCATGCTGGGAAGACTTTTCCATCCCTTAGGGCGACTTTTATCAAACCTTTCCTACCACTGCTCAGACAGCAAGCTCCAAGTAGTGTTAAACAAGGTATTTTTTTGTCAGTTTTCTTTCAAAATGAGCTATAACATGCTGTTAAGCCTAAAAGATACTACATTTACATCAGTATATTATTTACTTATTTATTTCACTTTCTTAGCTTTCCTAGAAGCTCTGCCTCACCTCTGCCAGCATGTGAATCTGGTTGGTGGAGACAGTGACTCCCGGGCAGTTCTCTATGCTCTGATTGGTTTAATGGAAGACTCTGATCCAATGGTCAGAATACGCTTTAGCCAATCAGTGCGTTTCCTACTAACAGAAACTACCAGAAACTCTGAGCACGGCTCTCTGAATGAGGTGAGTATTTCCTATTGTAAGACTCAAGTGTCTGTGCTTTACACTCAGTTTCAACCATCTACAAGCCATCATTTGTATTATAAATACATTACTGTCAGACAAAAAAGGATAAAATATATTTAAAAAAAAAAGTAAATTAGGCGATAACTGAGCAATTGATCTCAGTTTAAATGCTGCCTTAAAATCACAATTTCCTCAGTTCAGTGAAAAAGACAGTCGAAGAGGTGAAAAGTTTTACTTTTTTACTTGGTGTATACTTTATTTTAGAGCTGACCTGCCCTCACCTTTTTGGGATGATGCCTTTTTGTGAATGATGGTGAGGTTAATGATGTGTGTGTGTGTGTGTGTGTGTGTGTGTTCTCGCTATCCAAGCTCCTGGTTGCCCGTCTCAAAGAGGCATTCAACAACGCTAAACTGAACACAGATGACGACCTGCGCAACACTCTCATCCTCACCACTGGAGAGATTGGCAGGTACAGTTGACCTGCGTCTATTCACAAGGGCAAAGAGCGCCACTAGCTGTGTTGTGATCACTCAAAAATACCTTAATTTGCTCTGCATATTTGATCATAAAAGTACATTTATTTATGACTGAGGGTAGCGAAATTACAGTCATCATTTGCACATCTTTACATGCATGTTTAATATAGTGTAATTTTCACAAGTTCTTAATGTCTCAATGTTCGCATATTTCTATTCTATTAATATATAGTCTGTTTTTAATTAATGTCTGGTATCTTTTGTTGTCCCTGAAATTGTCATTAATGAAGAGATTTAATCTTTTGAAAAGACTTATTTAAAATAATTGTTTTGGTTAAATGTGTTTATCGGTCTCCTCTTCTGTCAGAGCGTCTCAGGGTAGTTTGGTGTCGTTCTCTCTGCTGCGGCTGCTCCACTGTCTGCTGTCCAAGTCGTCCTTGGTGTCTGTAGCTGCGTACACTCAGATCAGAGCCCTGGCTACTGCCAAAGGTCTTAAACTTCAGACCCTCTTCAGTCAGTACAAGAACCCTATTTGTCAGGTATAAAAACTGTGATGTTACTTTAATAAGGTTATAAGCCAGTGCTCATTTTTTTACTTTTTTGTTTATCTGAAGTAGATAAATTTTAAGATTCTCAGTCCATAATACTATGAATAATAATTACATATATTACCAATACTACGATTTAAATGTGTAGCAGGGCTGTCTGTAATGCTTGTTTTCAATTAGTATTCATGTTTATTTAGGCTGAATGTTTGGACCACTAAGAATTTGTATTACTACAATTTTTGTTTTACCAAATAGTATGAAAGTTATGACGATGGTTGTGACGTAACAAGGTTTCCACATGACTGTGTGTATTTGTAGGTGGAGAACAATTTGAGAAGTAAATTCTTTAAAGAGGTCATATTATGCTTTTTGGCTTTTTCTCTCTCCTTTATTAACCTTTTTTGTGCATGTAATAGGTTTGTCCAGCCCAAAGGGAGTTCCCATCTCCCACAGAAAACACTGCTCTGAACTGCCTGAAAACAGCTTGTTTGAAGTCCAGCCTTTTCCTTTTTTCTTTTGTGATGTCACGTCAAAATGGGCGTCATAATGCTCACCTAGCGACTAGTCCGACACGCCCTCAAAAACACAGGGGGAAGAACACACTGAGCAGAAACACACAATTAATAACTCACCACTCTGAAATTCAGTCCATCTTGCTAAGCTGGTAGGGGGAACATATACAGCTGAACCGAAGCTGTGTTTACCGTGTTACTTCTCACGACCCGCCCTACTCTGCTTGTAATTGGCTAGCAGTCCATAACTAGAAACTGCGCATGTGCAACTCCCAACAAAGATCTTGTAGAGGCAAGACGCATCACTCCATAGCTAAAACAAAGCGTTCAACACACGGTGAAAAGAGGAGCTGCAGCAACGTGCAGTATGACAAAAAATATGGTGTTTTTTTTTAAATGAAACCATGTAAACCTGTTCTGGTACAACCCCTAAATAAGATTTTGAATCTCAAAATGAGCATAATACGACCTCTTTAAGATTCAGTGCCCAACATACTTGTATTGCAATTGAGATTAAATAGTTTTTACCTAAATAAAAACTTCTATATGCTTAGTTCCTGGTGGAGTCACTGCATTCACGGCATGCATCCGCCCTGCGGAGCACACCTGATCAGGGCAGCGAATCAGCCAATCAGAGAGAGCTGGCCCTGGACATCCTGGCTCAGATTGCACACGCTTTTGATTTCCCAGATCTCCATCGCTTCCTCACTGTATGTCATACACATAACTACACAACATTACACAATATATACATCATGTACTGTGTACAGTATGTTGGATGTGATAGTACATTGATACTGTATTATGTATATGTACGTGTATATTTCTGACGTACGTTTGTATGCATACTTGTACATGTAGAGGACCCTCCAGGTGCTCCTGCCCTACCTGGCGGCTAAGGCGAGCTCTACTGGCTCCGCCCTCATCCGTACTCTGGCCAATGAGCTGAAGGCAAACAGGAGAGAGATCCTGATCAACAACTTCAAGTACATCTTCAGCCATCTGGTCTGTTCCTGCACCAAGGAGGAGCTTGAGAGGGCTTTCCACTACCTACAGGTATAATTAAACTTAACCAACCTAGCTGTAATCTGTAATTGTCTGCACATTCAAGCTACAGTAAATACAACAGGGCAATTATTCTGGCATTGTTAACAGAATCAACATTTTTCAACTCCTGCACATGGGGAGCATCTACAAGCACTGTCTGGCCGATGACTAAAGCATTTGTCCTGCAATGGATGTTCTCCATAGTAAATAATTATATTACCAGACTGATGTACCCCAAACCCTTTTATTTGTTTTTCTAATATTCTCCCAGAGTGAGACAGAGATTGAACTGGGCTCTCTGCTCAGGCAAGACTTCCAGGGTCTTCACAATGAGCTGCTGCTGCGCCTGGGAGAGCACTACCAACAGGTTGACACACATAAACACCAGTTCCCAGACAAAAATCGACAGTCTTTTTCAGTGTATATTTTTGTTGCCTTTGTGTGCATAGATGTCAGTAATTCATTCACTTGGTGGTTTAGTGATTGATCATATGTGTGTTTTACATTTCTATGTAGGTATTCAATGGTCTGGCAATCCTGGCTTCCTTTGCGTCCAATGATGACCCATACCAGGGTCCCCGAGACATCAACACCCCAGAACGCATGGTACGTGACGAGTTAAATACGGTGTTACGGTTTTATCTTGTGCTTTGACCATATAGATAGTTTGGAAATATTTTTTATATATTTTCACAAAATAACAAAATAAAATTATAACTATATCTAACTCAGCAAATGTTGTTCAATAAAAAAATAAATAAATCAACATTTATTGATTTTTTTTTTTTTAAACATTCATCTATATTTTTCCTCACTTGTCTTTATTTGGTCATACCGTGACAGGCGGACTATCTGCAGCCGAAACTGCTGGGAATTCTTGCCTTCTTCAACATGCAGCTGCTCAGCTCCAGCGCAGGAGAGAAGGACCGCAAGAAGTTGGTGTGTGATCCACTACTGAGAACTAATTTAAATAACTGATATTTGAGAATGTGTTGTTCCAGTGAGAAAGATTTCATAGATCATAGAGAATAATGTTCACGGCAAGAAAAACACTGCTTTGAAAAATGCTTTTACGTGATTGATGATGTATCTGATTTGGTCAATGTTGTTTTCTGTCCACCGATTTTCTGTGCAGGCATTGACAAGTGTGATGGCTCTAATGCGACTGATGGGCTCCAAACACATCAGCTCTGTCAGAGTAAAGATGATGACAACTCTTCGCACGGGCCTCCGATACAGAGAGGACTTCCCTCTACTCTGCTGCCAGTCAGTACTCACACTCTCACTTAAGGTCACAAAAGTAATTGTATATCGGATATATAGCTTCTGTAATTGTCAAAACTGACATGCAACCTTTTTTAAATTTATTTACTTTATTAAAAATGTTTGTTATGAATGAACATTTCACACCCGTTTCCCTGCTCACAGTTAAGGCATAGAGGAACATTGCTTTACTGCTGAATTGCTGCCAAGTGTTGTCTGAAGGCAAATGTTAGTTATCCTCCCAGATCCTCACTCTGACTTTAGCCATGTATAAATGTATTTAACCCTCTTTACCATCATCTTTATTACACTGCAGACTGGCAATTTCTGTTTGATTACATACTTGATAGGTTAAAGTTCTATCTTTGTCTACTAAATCCTGTATGATTAGCTAAATCACCTGCTTCTGATACTGATTTCCTCTTCCTGTGAGAACAGAACATGGGACTGTTTTGTGAGGAGCGTGGAGCCGGCGCACTTAGGCCCTCTTCTAAGTCATGTTATTGTTGCACTGCTCCCCCTGATCCCACTGCAGCCCAAAGAAACAGCTGCTATTATCCACTTCCTGATACTGGACAACAGGTAATAAACACATACAAGTTTTAAAAACCACCAAACTGGGCCTGTGCAGAAAGTCACACATCAAATCAAATGCACTATCAAATTCAAAACCAAGCTAATTTTCATCCTTTTCCTGCATTAATTAAAATTAATGGCAAAAGAGATGAGCACTTTATACCAGACAGCAGCGACCTAATTTAGTCAATTTCTCACAGAGAAGAAGTCAATGACTACCTCCATGAGATTTACTTTCTGCCAGACCACCCTGAGCTGAAAGACATCCACACTGTTCTGCAGGACTACAAGAAGGTCAGTATGGACAAGAGAAAGATCATGATGACAAGTAAATGAAGGATGCAGATGGTGGTTACTGGTTGACATCAGTCGTGTTAAAGGAAAATAAATATACAGATAATGTTCATTTATGATGTCTGATTCCACCCACCAGCTGACAGCCAGCAGCAGTGACCTGGCCGCAGCACTGCAGCTCTCCATGAGAGCCGTTCAGCATGAAAACGTAGATGTCAGGATTCACGCATTGACCAGCCTCAAGGACATGATGCACAGCAAGCAGGTACGCAAACACACACATATTGTTAGACAACTAACTGTGAAAGGACTAGAGTTCAAGCTTCTTGTTTACAAGTTTAAAATAATAATGTCCTTGTTGGAATCAAAGTATCTGAATAATGTTAGTAGTAATTAATAATAGTTTACTTTCTGGTGTTAACATAATTAGTAAATACATCACCTTCACTGACTGTACAATTTATGGGTCCAATGCTGTAAAATAAGTGTGGGTTGGGAAGGTATACCTTTATGTGGACCGCTACAACAGTTTACATATTTCAGCACTATGTTGCCACGTAAATCCGGAGTACCATATTTTTTCGTTTGTGTTGTGGGCCACAGGAATGGCTGCTGCGGCAGGTTTGCGCGAGTGAGGCGGTGGAGCCCGTCATCTCCAGCCTGGTGTCGGTGCTGCTGAAGGGCTGCCAGGACTCGTCCCCAGAGGCGAGGCTCCTCTGTGGCGAGTGTCTGGGGGAGCTGGGGGCCGTGGATCCTGGACGTCTGGACTTGTCGCACACACACACCCATGGTGACCACAACACCTTTGTGGTAAGCAAGATACCACCAAAGTTGTGCGTGTAGAAAAACAAACAAACATATACAGTATGTAGTGAAACAAGAAATTCCCAGAGCACTGCAACAACAATCAGGTGCTGGTAGATAGCAGGATAAGCCTATGAAAAATCCAAAAACAAACTACTGCACACTGATCTGACTTTACTACCTTTATTGTGAGCAACGCATTTCGCCCATCACTTCTTCAGGCGTACACAGTTAAATTACAAAAACACTTACAGGTGTGCTAAATAGACCCTATGCAGGTCATGTGACCAGTACAATCTGTTTTTTCTCATGATTATACATCTATAAAATCAACATCTTAGTCAAAGTATTATAATATAAACGGACAGAATGTGATAATTATCCAAACAGATCAACAAACATCACTATATATATATATATATATTAAACATACATCATCATTTTTATACTTCCATCCGTGCAGAGACATGAATGTGTTTATTTTCACTGTGAACAGAGTGGAGTTGATGATCCCAACTTCGCCTACGACCTGCTGACTGAACTGACCAGAACATTCCTGGCTTACGCTGATGACGTGAGGGCACAGGACTCTGCTGCTTATGCAATTCAGGTACACACACGTGCTGCACTCACACTTTTGCAAACAGTCACTTTGCCTATCCAACAGCTTATATGAGTGTGTGCGCCTTTCTGTCTCTGTCTTGGCTCATGTCTTGTCTCTAATATGTGTTGGTGCTGTCACGTGAACTGTAGGAGCTGCTGTCCATATTTGAGTGTCGTGAAGGTCGAACCGACTCGCCAGGGCGGCGCCTGTGGAGGAGATTCCCAGAGCAGATCCAAGAAATACTGGAACCACACCTCAACAGCAGGTATTCAACTTTACACACTCAGCCGTATAGCACATATACACTCTGATCTTGTCTTACAATGGTCTCACACCCAATTCAGGGGATCATAATCCCCAAGTGAAAGTTGTTGTTATTTTTTTTAATTATTTTTCCCACCTTCTAACCTGGCCTAACTCTGTAACCTGTTTTATTTACAATCCTCTCATCATTTCTCCCTCTCTATCTTCAGGTATAAGAGCAGTCAGAAGGATGTTAACTGGTCTAAACTGAAGAAGCCGGTGTACTTGAGTAAGAGAGGTAGCAAATTCTCTGATTGGTCAGCCACCTGGGCCGGATACCTCATCAGCAAGGTAATCTAATTTATTTCACTTTTGCAGAGCCAAACGGATCTCTTCAAATTTGTCATATACTTAGTACTTTGCGTTTTATAGGACTGATGCATTCTCTCTGTAGACCTATTTTCACAGTGGACATTTTGACTTTCCAAATGCAAGTTTAACTAATGTGATGACATTTTGAATATCACTATGGAGGTCAAAAATCTGCTGTGAGCAAGTCCGTTGACATGCAAAGGCATTACTTGCAAAGGTTTCAAGCACATTGAGACCAAACATGAACAAACACCAAAATTTTTGTATACTCAAGACAGTATAATTATGAATAATTACATTTCGGGCAAATAATATAACCATTTAAACGTGTTCAATTTTACATACTTTACGAAAGAGATGTTAAAAAAGCACATCACTTGTTTCTACGATGGCATAAACTTGTGTTTCAACTCGGCTTTAGGAACTGCTTCTATGTGTTTTAGGTGAGACATGAGCTGGCCAGCCGAGTGTTCACCTGCTGCAGTTTCATCATCAAACACGACTACAAGGTCACTATCTACCTGCTGCCTCATATTCTGCTCTACATGCTGCTGGGCTGCACACCTGCAGAGCAACAGGAGGTGAGGACACTTTTGCATCACTTGTATTTGTAAAAGAGCTGATACAGGATTTGGGGTGGAGGGCAATAATAACACAGCTCCTTCCAGGTAACGGAGGAAATGATGGCCGTGCTGACTGAAGGCGATGGACGAGGAGAGGGGGGTTGTCAGGAGACTGCTTCCAGCTTATCACAGCTCAGTATTCAGACTGTGTTCAGCATGTTGTCTCACCTCACACAGTGGAGCCGCCACATCCTCTACTCCAAACCCAAACACAACGGTTGGTGATGCATTCCCCGAACTTTCACCACAGTGTTGAAACAGATCAGTTAGAAGAAAAGAACATTAGTCAGGGATGTGATTTTTACGGATTAATTCAGTTGCCCATTCCACACCTGCGCAGTCTGTACCACAGTCGCTCTCGCGCATCAGTGGTACGTAACGTGTTGGGCAGTAATACTGTAATATTACTTTTCCCAGTAAAGAATAGTGTGACGGATTACTATTTACAAAAACAGTTATGTTATTATAGTTACTAATCATGTTAAGGCTGCCCTACTGAACGCACCATCCCTGACTTGAATGCGCGACCGCGCTGCAGCTCAGCGGCACCGGACCTTATCAGCTGTTAGCCAAAAAGCTAAAGGAAGACAGGAGGACAGGGAGGAGAGGTATTCCATTATTGTGTCACAGTCTAAGATGCAAAGAACATTGTCGTCCGATGTAAACTTTGTGCGACCAGCAAAAAGCTTTTAACCGCGAAAATTCCACATTGACTTAGGCTAATTGAAGCATCAGCTAAAGCAGCACAGCAACATGAAACTCAGAAAGAAACTCGTTATATCACCCAGTAATAAGTAGGCTAGAGTAGCTAATATTACTTTTTTAAGCAGTAGCCTATATGCTAAGTGACTAGGTAATAGCTATATTATTTCTGAGTAACTTGCCCAACACTGAGTTGACAATAAGGACCAGATAAATTGGGTATGTTTTGATTATTGGTTGTGATAGGCTTTGTCTAATGTTTACTTTGACGTTGTTGTGGATTGATCAATCATATAGCCTACATACACTTTGCTGTATGAACGGTTGCCTTTCTCTTTATGTCCTTATGTTAAAGGTTTTGGCAAGTTATAAATTAATTTCTTGTGAATGGTTTTTACGGGGTTAATATAAGGCCTTTTCAGACGTCTTTGACCCGCGGGGTCGCTCTGCGCTCCTCGTCGACAGACAGGCAAACAAACGCTCCGCGAGGTAACCATAGCAACGGCTTCTGGGTAACTGGCGCGATCCCATGAAACTGGCGTGGTCGTTCTCGTCTCACGCACACGCCAGCCCACTGCCAGAGTTGAAATGTGAAAACTTTCTCCTACAGTTTATTGACAAAGACTGATCTGAGTTTCCTGAATAATATAACTGTTTCTTTAACAGTTAGGCCACCAGGTCTTAAACAGGCAGTGACCTTTGCTGCTGTCTCTTATTCATTAAAAATAATCTATTAACTTCTACTGAAATAATTTGAAAATTAGTAGTTATATTATTTAGTTATAGAATCAATTATTTCATGTTGCATGTTGCACATTTAACTGTTGAAGCTTGGTAAAAAAAAAAATGAATACAAAATAATTATTATAGAGAGGTGGCGATGGTGCAGTGGATTAGACACTTGTCTTTGATTCCCACTGCAACACATCGACCAAATAAGTTGTTGTCATGGGTCCTGCTATACCATCCATGTTATAATAGAGCCGTGGCCAGTTTTATCGGGGTGTGGGGCATTCTCAGTATATTTTCCTGCTTTTTTGCCCTTTGCCAATCTCATGCATGATTAGTTTATTGAAGTTCTTGACGCCCTTTTTTGTAGATTTATATGGTCAGTGGCAATAGAATCTGAATTTCGCCTCAGATTAGACAAAAACATACTTTATCTCTTTTGCTTCATATCTTCAGTATTATTACAAGAGATCTGAGACTTTTAAAAGACGTTTAAAGGTTGAATCACCTGTAAGTGACAACAGAACAGACAATTATTTACAAGAAAATATTGTTCAGAAATATTTACACATTACGTTCAGTGAGCTGATGCATGTTGCATGTATCCTTGTTGTTCTCTAACCTGCATTATTGACTATCGAGCAAAGTGAAAAACTAAAATGTTTTGTTGCAGAGAGTGGGGAGTATCAGCGTGTGGTGGCCTTCCTGAAGGGTATTCCACAGGACGTTCTGGCAAAAGCCTCGCTACGATCGAAAGCGTACACTCGTGCCCTCATGCACTTTGAAGCATACATCTTGGAAAACAAAGAGAACATCCTGGACCATCTCACCTTTCTGCAGGTCCGTTAACAGTCAGTGGAATATATTTCTTTGCTAAAGTGTGCTCATTTCTTCTGCTTTTAGATTGAAATAAAAAAAACAAGTTGCTTGGGGACATCTTGGTTGTTACCAACATATTTTGATGTCTTACAGAATTACAGTTATTTAGTACAGTTATAGAGTTTTTAGAGCCAGCAAAAATTATTTGAAAAAGGTAAAATAAACAATCAAAACATGTGATTTGTAAAAGAATCTAAAATAGGCTACCTCATCTTACCTTGCTCATTCGTGTGCTTTCATGTGTTTGAGTATACAGATGAACATTGACTCATTACGTGCTGTGATGCAAATCTAGCATTTCTGCGACTGGATAAAACCCTATTTAAGAGTGTGGAGTAAGGATAAGGATACTTAATCAATCACCTCATTACATCTGCTTTACACATTTAGCTCATCGTTGTAGTGAATAATAATTTGTCAGTAAGTTTAACAGAAGTACGGTTAAGGGAAGGGGTTGAACTATAAGGCTGAAATCATAATCAAAATATTAAAAAGAATATTTTCTGATTATAATTTACAATATGGCAAATGAAAGAAAAAATCATATAAATTAATCATACTAGTGTATCATGGGTATGTATAATATCACCCCAAACAACAGCAATGTGTAGAACAATAAAATAAGACAGTAAGAAGGCCATATCATCAAATGTGATGCTGAAAATCAATAAACAATAATACAAATGATCTCCTAGCCCTTGTTAAGAGTAAGTTGCAGCTCTCTGAACTTTTTTTATGATTGGCTGTTGCAGACACTGTACGCTGCGATGCATGAGCCTGATGGAGTGAGGGGGGTCAATGCCCTGAGGAGGGAGGAGCCATCACTACGGGAACAGATACTGGAGCATGAGAGCATTGGCCTGCTCCGAGACGCAACTGCCTGCTATGACCGGGCCATACAGCTGGAGTCAGACCAGGTACACACACACACACACACATACAGCTTCATATGGGAGCTTACACCATCATCATAAAACATGTGAAAACTTCTCTAATTACTGTTAAACAGTACCATGTTTTAGTGTCTTGCTAATTCTGCCTTTTAGTTTTGACTTTTTTGGTGCAATGTACAAACAAAGAAAACTATGTTTAACTAATCAATACAAGCTCTTATACTAAGATGAAAGAAGAGTGTGTTGTTTGTTTCACTGCTGTATCTCTCTGTAATTCTCATTTACGTTGTCCCTTTCATGTATAGATTGGTCACTATCATGGGGTGATGACCTCTATGCTCGGCCTGGGACAGCTGTCAACAGTCATCACTCAGGTCAATGGAGTACTGGCAAACAAGTGAGACACACACATTATAACCCATCATTCTCACTAAAGGTGCTTTCTGATTTAAGATAAATCCACTTCAGCTGTAGGTGGTGAAGAAATATAGTTTTTATTTTCAAGTTAATCTTGTGACTTGATTTCTTCATGCTTTCTTAACTAATGCACTGTTGTGTTGTTTTACTTGGAGCACATGTAAGTCAGTTAAGGTCCACTGAAAAAAGCTATACTGTACATGGACACATTTAGGCACCAGTGGAAGTCGGAGCTGAACACCTACAGGGTGGAGGCAGCATGGAAACTCGGAAAATGGGACCTGCTGGAAGATTATTTGAGTTCAGGTAATAAAATATACAGATGATCTTCAACCACTGGTGGCACTATATGGCAGCAATAGATATCTACATTTAAAAAAAATCTAATTCAGAGAAGTTTTGAATTAAGTTTTGCACTACCGTTGTGTCTCCAGACCGTCAGTCCAGTACCTGGGGTGTGCGGCTTGGCCAGTTACTGCTGTCAGCTAAGAAGCAAGACTCTGAGGCTTTCTATGAGAAGCTGAAGCTGGTGAGGAAGGAACAGGTTGTCCCTCTGTCTGCAGCCAGTTATGAGTGTGGAACCTACCAGAGAGGCTATGAGTACATCGTCAGGTATGTGTGTGTCAGTTTATTCTTTGAATCAGTTATGTTTTCTATGGTTTTTTTTAATAGTTGATTTCTATTTGTTAGTAGCAATAACTTGTAAATCCAAAATCTTTGTGCGTATGTGTGTGTTTGTTTAGGCTCCACATGCTCAGCGAGTTGGAGCACTCTTTTACCGAACTGCAGAAACAGAGGGAATGCTCGGCCCCCAGCCTCAGCCAGCTGCCTCCTCATTGGTCAGATCGATTGGAGATGACCCAGAATTCCTTTAGGGCCAAGGAGCCAATCCTGGCCCTCCGTCGTGCCTTGTTAAGCCTGGGACCCCAGTAAGGATGTAGAAACATCTGCATGCAAACAGGCGCACTTCATATCATATTTCTCTGTGTGGGCTGCTGATTAAGATGTTAATCTGAACAAAATATGTGTAACTTTTCCAAGTCCTGGCCACGTCACAAATCAGGCCTTCCGTGTGCTCTGCAGGCCTATGAGCAAGGAGCTGGTAGGGGAGTGCTGGCTGCAAAGTGCCCGGGTAGCCAGAAAAGCAGGACACCACCAGACCGCCTTTAATGCACTTCTGAACGCTGAGAACACGCACCTGGCCGAGCTGGTTACAGAGAAGGCCAAGTGGCTTTTTTCCAAGGTAAAACCATCATTTAAATTTAACTAATGTATAGTATGACTAAGAATTTCTTGAAGAATTGTATGTAATATATTCATGCTGTTCAAGTGTGTGGTTTTGCCTGATGTGATCAGTAGCACTACATATTTTGGATCTGTAAATTGTAGTACTAAAACTTCTTAAAGCACAATATCAGTGTCTCGCTGACCCTGTTTTGTGCCTGCATTACTGCTACAACTCTTACTAAAAGGTATATTAGTGTCAGTTAATGCATTTCGGAAAAAATCAGGGCCGGTATTTATCAAGCTTCTCAAAGTGCCATTTTAGTCTTAAGTGCTGAGAATTCATGAAATTTACTCCTACTTTTAAACTTAAGAATAAAAGTTATCAAATTTCTCAAAGCTAAGAATCACTCTTACTCTCCCAGTTATTTAAGACAGCTCAACAGGTCTCTCAAGTAGGGCTTGTGATGGCATTGTGGAGACAGAGACATGCGGAGAGGAGAGGATGAATTCTGACGACGCGCAGTTAATAAGACGGGGTCGGACTGCGCGGGCATAAACTTTGTCAGTGAGTTGGTGAGGGACGTCATCTTACCACTGACTTTACGCAGTAATACGTTTTCAGTTAAATTGAAGGTGGTGAAGAAGCTTTGTTTATTTGCCACAGGACAAACGCAGCAATGCTGATTATTTTGGCCCCTCACAACCATCAATAAGCCGAATAGTCAATGAAACAATTGCACTTACAGCTCCACACATTGTCACACGTTTCATCGACTTCTCAACAACACCCCCCATAATCCGACAGAAGCAAACCAATGCCAATAGCTGGCAATACAGGAGCACTAGGCGGCTGTGGCTCAGGAGGTAGAGCGGGTTGGCTGTTAATCGGTTCAATCACCGACTCCTCCAGGCTGCATGTCGAAGTATCCTTGGGCAAGATACTGAACCCCAAATTGCCTCTGCTGGCTGTTCTACCAGGGTATGAATGTGTGTGAATGTTAGTTTCTGTTTGAGCACTTAGGCTCAGTGAATGAATGTGTGTGAATGGTGAATGCAGATGTAGTGTAAAAGCGCTTTGAGTGTTCGAAAAGACTGGAAAGGCGCTATACAAGTACGGAACATTTACATTTAATGGCGCTCATATAAAGATAGACTTTTTTTATCTTTCATTTATTAATGTGTTATTTATGTGATATAGGCCTATATCAAAATTTATTATCTTGAAAATTGTTTTTTGTTAAATGTGTGTTGAATATAAACTCCTCTTAGGAATTTCACCATTCAATGTGAATTTATCTGAGAATATTCTTAAAGAAGGAAATCTATTTAATGATTGGTCCTTGGCGACATCGTCATCCAAAATCCTGTTTGCGGTACAGCAAAGTGTCGTAAATCAGCACTAAGACTGACACTTAAGATTTAGTCCTACACTTCACTCAAATTAGGACTATGATGCTTGATAACTAACTTTTAAGCACAGCTTTGAGCCAAGAATTATTTTACTCTTAAGTCAGTTCTTAGCATTGTTCTTATGAGTAAATCTGAGAAGCTTGATAAATACGGGCCCAGATTACAAAATCAGATTTTCATACACAGTGTGCACACAAACACACAAAACAACACCAATAAAAGCTTCTGTGTTGGTCTGTCATCAGGGCGATGTACACCAGGCCCTGATCGTCCTGCAGAAGGGCGTGGCCCAGTGTTTCCCTGATGATCAGCTGCTGACAGACCCTCGCATCCTGCAGACCAAAGGGAAGGCCATGCTGCTGGTGGGACGCTTCATGGAGGAGACGGCCAACTTCGAGTCAAATGCCATCATGAAGGCATACAAGGTAACAGCCATGGTATTTGTAGAAGGACTGAACTGCTATGCAGGAAGTTAATGGCTTTGATTAAACACTATCAATGAGTTTGCAAATTATATTAACTCATTAACAAACTGGACATCATTAATATGAATGCTTCACGTAGAGCTTTCGAGATGCACTTGACAATTTTTTGGACACTGTATGGGCAATAATGCAAATATTGCAAGCCACCACACATGTACCTTTTATATTCGTCAAATATTTTGATTGGGTTCATAGCAGACATTTCCTATTCCAGCTTTGAAATTGTGAGGATATGTTGCTTCTTTGTCTTACTTGATAAGTAAACAACATTGTTTTGGCTATCTTTACAAAACTTTTGTTTGTAAAGTTTTTTTGTTATGTCTTACATAGCATTGTTTAATGACGCTACCGGCCGAGTAGATCATAGCATCAGCATACAGAGTGAGAACACAATGCATAACGAACACCAAAATCTGCAGAATCCCTCTTGGTCCACAATGTTTTTCTCTAAGCTATCCCATTGTGTCTATGGTCTTTCCCTACATGGTCATCTTTAAGTGGCCTAAATCTGAGCAGCCAATCTGCTGGATGTTTAGACGCTGATGTCTTATCTAAGAAGGCTGGAGGATACATGCATGACATTCTAAATGAAAGTCAGTCTGTACACATACAAGACTCAAGAAAACCCTGTTATCTGCTAGGCTTGAGCCTGAACAACAGTGTCTCCTTATATCCTCGCCTGTTACACGAATTAAGCCCCGACAATGGGCATATTTCACACTTTTCTAAAGACATTTTATAGACCAATTAAGTGAAGGAAATAATTTTAATTAATTTGATTTTTTTAGGATGTCACCAACCTTCTGCCTGAGTGGGAAGATGGAAACTTCTACCTGGCCAAGTACTATGACAAAGTGATGCCAATGGTGACTGATAACAAGCTGGAGAAACAGGGGAACCTCATCCGATACATTGTCACATACTTCGGAAAGTAAGTTATTGTTATTACTGCTGATTGCCTGCCTTTCACTCTATGACAAAGATTCAAAAAGACTGTTATAACAAACTTTAGTCCACCGTAGACTCATTAGTTTTGTCATCAACCATATCATTGTGGTTGTTTTCCTCTCAGAGCCTTGCAGTTTGGAAACCAGTACATCTATCAGGCCATGCCTCGCATGTTGTCTCTCTGGCTGGATTTTGGAGCCAAAGTATGCGAGTGTGAGAAAGGTGGGTGCCTAGAAGTGACTGGAAGTGTAAAATAAATAAACATACAGCGCAAGAAAATACTTCCAGTGTCTGGCTAACTCACTAGCAGTTCCACCACTTTATGCCTATTTACTTTTAGCTTTTTATAAGCTGTTGACAGTGGTGACAGAAAAAACATGTAAACACATTTAAATACTATCTACAAATCCCTCCACTACAGCTGGGCGAGCAGACAGACAGATGCGACTGGAGCTGGGGAAAATCAATACGGCGGTGAGCGAGCACTGTGAAAACTTGGCACCGTACCAGTTCCTGACTGCCTTCTCCCAGCTCATCTCCAGGGTGTGTCACTCCAGTGACGAGGTCTTCACCGTCCTCATGACCATCGTAGCCAAAGTGTTCCTGGCTTACCCCCAACAGGCCATGTGGCTAATGACTGCTGTCTCTAAGGTAGGTGTGTATGTATGGTTGTCACCTTGATAATTATCAGGGCCTTATGTACTGCATCGTTGCAGATTAAAGGCATGGTCGAGAAACCCCTAAAGCTTGTTTGTTTGAACGAGTGCATATTTCCACACATTTCCTTAACTATAATTTTTGTAATTTAATGGATCAGTTCCCTTTACAAACATTACAGTCCCTTATACAATATTTTTTCTGGTTGAATGACCAGATTTTTTAGCACAAACTCAGAAGACTGTTATATTGCTTTTATAAAAAGTGTTGTTTGGCGTTTGTTTTTGTTTTTTTTCAGTCATCCTACCCAATGCGTATGAATCGCTGTAATCAGATCCTTAAGAAAGCCATCAGTCTTAAACAGTCTCTGGAGAAATTCATTGGAGATGCCAACAGACTGACTGACAAGCTGCTGGAGCTCTGCAACAAACCGGTACACAGACACACATACACAAGTATTATATTTTACATGAAATTAAAATGGAATGTACACATCCAAACTTTGGTTATTGAAGCCTTATAAATGTTATGTACACAATAGTATGTGAATTCTTAATCTTAAAAATACACATTTTTTTAAACTAAAGATTATTGTCAATATGGATTACTATATGTTAGTGTACGTTCATTCTAAAAGTAGGAGAGCACATGTACATATTATGTACACATTTGTATTGCATAGCAATACGTTTTAAGGTACTATTCCCTTGATAAAAGCATGTTGTTTGATAATTAGTTTCAATGAAGTGTGGAGCCACAACATAAAATATAGTTGTCCACGTAATTCAAAAGCTCCCTATAAAATCTTGAAACCCTTTAATAGTGAATCTGGACCACCACATTTTATTGGTAGGCATGATTAGATCAGATCAAAACATTTATTGATCCCCTTCAGGTGCTTGCAGTAGCCAGTAAAAGAGGGACACATAAAAAGAAAATAAATAAAGGCAGCATCAGATACATGTTTGATTGAATGTGTCTTTCAGGTGGATGGTAACAGCACCACGCTCAGTATGAGCGTTCATTTCAAGCAGCTAAAACGCCTGGTGGAAGAGCCGACCTTCAGCCAGATCCTGATCCCACTGCAGTCGGTCCTCATCCCTACGCTGCCCTCTACTGGCGGGGCAAACACACAGCATGACGCCTTCCCTGGACACTGGGCATACCTGGATTGCTTTGAAGACAATGTAAGGGAAAGGAATGAGTGCGCTGATTCTTGTTGTCAGCCTTTTTCATAGGAAGGTGCCTAAGATTACATTATTGTTTTGTCTACAAAGACATTTTTCAGGCAAAGAGCAGTCATACGGCAACATGATAGAAAATCTGTGATGATCATAAAAATCACCTTGAAATGGCATATGCGTCATAAACTTAACATGTGCGTGTATGTAGGTGGAGATCTTGGCCTCCTTACAGAAGCCAAAAAAGATAAGTCTGAAGGGTTCAGATGGGCGGAGCTACACCATGATGTGTAAACCTAAAGATGACCTGAGGAAGGACTGCAGACTCATGGAGTTCAACTGCCTCATCAACAAGGTGTGTGATATTGTCCAACTCCTCAGAGGTTTTATATTTTGTGAGTTAATTTCTCCCTCGAATTGTACTTACTACCAGCTTATTAAATTTGGGAGTGTGGTCGTATTTTTTGCTTTATTGCACCATTAAAGATTATCATATAGATGTGAAATCCACAGAGATAAAATTTATTATAGGACTGTTGTGTGGATCACATTAGATTGTACAATTGTACCTTATAAATTGGTATATCTGTGTACTGTACTTGTGCAAAATGTGGTACTGCACTCTAAAGAAGGTATGGAACAAGCAGTAGTGTGTGTGTGTGTGTGTGTGTGTGTGTGTGTGTGTGTGTGTGTGTGTGTGTGTGTGTGTGTGTGTGTGTGTGTGTGTGTGTGTGTGTGTGTGTGTGTGTGTGTGTGTGTGTGTGTGTGTGTGTGTGTGTGTGTGTGTGTGTAGTGCCTACGTAAAGATGCTGAGTCAAGACGGAGGGAGCTACATATCCGAACTTACGCCGTGATTCCCCTCAACGAGGAGTGCGGCATCATTGAATGGGTCAACAACACTGCCGGACTTCGACACATTCTAACCAAGCTTTACAAGGAGAGAGGTATCTTCCCACATAAAGCCTATAAATAGAGGTGGGGATAAACAAACTTTAAGCTTAAGCAATGTGATGAAAAAATTTCATTTGGTTATATTTGTGTGTGTTCTAGGTATCTACCTATCAGGTAAAGAGCTCAGGAAACTTATTCTACCAAAGACAGCTCCCTTTGAGGAGAAGCTACGAATCCACAAGGAGGTGCTTTGTGCTCGACACGTCCCTGTCTTCCACGAGTGGTTCCTTCAGACCTTCCCTGACCCCACATCATGGTATGACCCCGCCCAACACCACTCCTGTAATTACATTTAAGAGGACCACCGTTTTGTTGTGTGTCCGTGTATGTTACTACAGATGAGAGGAAAGTCAGGAGTTTTTGGATGGTTATAAATTTGAAAAGGGCACAGTTCAGGTCTAGAGTTCCATCAAGGATCAGATTAAAATCAGGGAAACATTTTCACAAGGAATACCAAGTATTGTTTATGTTTACAGGTACAGCAGTCGCTCTGCGTACTGCCGCTCCACTGCTGTGATGTCCATGGTGGGCTACATCCTGGGTCTGGGAGATCGTCACGGAGAAAACATCCTCTTTGACTCTTTCACTGGGGAATGTGTTCATGTCGACTTCAACTGCCTCTTCAACAAGGTTTGTGTTTGTCTCAAATTGTCTTAAAATATAAATGAATTAGGAGTCATTTTATATTATAAATCCTCCAATAGAAATTATGAAATAGTTTTTATATATGTTTTTTTATTGACTACGTTTCACGTCTCCCTTTTCGCCGGATTTCTCTTGTTCTCCTTCTTTCCCTATTCACTAGGGGGAGACATTTGATGTGCCTGAGGTGGTTCCCTTCCGTCTGACCCAGAATATGGTCCACGCCATGGGTCCGATGGGCACCGAGGGTCTCTTCAGACAGGCCTGTGAGGTCACCCTGAGACTCATGAGAGACCAGAGAGAACCACTCATGAGGTACACACACATAAATACTTTATGATTATCGAATGATCTTGTAAAACTTTAATATATACATAATCTGAGCATACACCTACAGTGGGGTACATAAATAAAACAATGCTTAAAAAACACTGGGAGTAAGGCAAGAAGCATAAATTAACTAGCTCAGTTTAAGTACAGGTCCATATTGAAATGAATGGATTTGTAATATTCTTGACACTTACTGAAACGTGATTATAAATTTGATGACGATGCTCACTGGTAAATTCATTATGTGTTTTTTCTCTGTCACAAATTTACATAGTAATTATCTTTTAAAGGGTTTCCAAGTTCCAATTTCTGTTTCTAATTTTCCCTCCAAGTGTGCTTAAGACCTTCCTTCATGACCCACTGGTGGAGTGGAGCAAGCAAGCCAAAGGACTTTGTAAAGCTCAGGCCAACGAGACAGGAGAGATAGTTAATGAAAAGGTGTGTATTTCTTGGCCTTGCTTCTGGATTATGCTTACACGCATTTAGAGCAGTGTGTATTTGTAATATAAACTATAAATGTCACATTTTTTGTATAGCTATTACTGTATTGTCTAATCTTTCCCCCTCCTTTTCTGCCAGGCTAAAACTCACGTGTGTGACATCGATCAGCGTCTGCAGGGTGTAATAAAGAGCAGAAATAAAGTGTTGGGTCTGCCTCTGTCTATAGAGGGACACGTCCATTACCTCATACAGGAAGCCACAGACGACAAACTGCTTTGTCAGATGTATCTGGGCTGGGGGCCATACCTGTGAAACATGCACTTAAGTTGTTTTTTTTAAATGAGAGGAACGCATTTTGAAGTCTATTCTGGAGAATATAAGATACTTTGCCGTGATAAAATACTTACACAAACAACCTTAAGTGTCCTGATGTGGCTCCAAGTCAAACTGCTAACAGGTTCAAAGAAATATATGCACATAAAGTAGTAATAACAACACAAAAACTTTTCCTACACTCATGACTGTTTGTTGAAAATCTCTTTCTAATGCCATTTTTTTGTTCTAGTAATTCCATCATTGTTTACAGTTTTCTAAAAACAAATGATATTGGTTGCATTCCTGTACATTCTCTTGTAATAAAGTATGTTTTGCATATTTGATTTTGTAGGTAATTACATCTGTAAGTAGTGACTCTTCTGATCTCTTAACCCTCTTTAGATTCTCTTTAGCAATCAGATTGTTTTAATCCCCTGTGTGTGTGCGTGCAGCGCGTGTCTGTCCTCTTGCACATATAATGGTCCAATAAGCTCACCTTTTTCACAGGAGCACCAATGAGAGCAAAGTGTTTGGTCATAAAACTTTTAAGAGGCTGGGGTGAGGTCGTGTGTGAAGTAAGTGATGTGGAATTTTATTTAAGCAAGCTAGAGCTTTGTTGTCAAGTCATGAGTTCAGACTCTCAAAAGGTCACTGTATTTTTTATCATTACTTTTCTCGTTTTTTTCAATGCATGGCTGCTGTTTCAGCTTGCTCTAGGCTAGAAGACTAAAACTAATGCGTGCTTCAATTCGAAGAGGTGCTTTCCAATCCAGCACTGGACAGACGCCTATTTTGAAGAAATCATTGAGTGAATTACATTATGCAGCATAGCAAGATTATCTTTGCACGAGTGTGCTGGAGTTTCTATCTGGGAAAACAACATGCGAATGTGCGATAATCAACCTGTGGGCTATCGACGCTCCCTTTACTGTGTCCCTGAGTGGCGTAGGCACGTAGAGATTATGCTTTTATTCTGAAGATTGCAGCCGGAAGTGTAGGGTATTCTTATTTCTATATCGTTAAGAGTCCAGACAGCTTAACAATGCTTATACGTTCAGCTTTGACACAGATACGTTAGTTAACTTAAATGTGCTGGTATTTGAAATTATTATGATCGTTACACACCGCGGTGAAGCTAGCGTGAAGCAGCAAATTAAAAGTCCTATAAGAAAGCGGAGAAAACGGTAACGTAACTCTTACACAATGTTAGGGTACTGAAAGACAGCCAGCCGTTAACGTTACGGCCAAATCGAGGTTGTAAACCAGCTGTAAGCGCAGTCAATTTGTCAGGAGCAGGCAGCATGGCTGGAGGTTAAACGGTCAACAACACAAGCAGGTGCTTCCACTGGCGTCGTCTTCATGTGTTCGGCTGGTCGGTGTTAACGAACAGTAATCTGGCTAACGGAGAGTTGTTAACGTCAGCGTTTGAGGCCATGGCGAAGTCAGTTGTCTGTTTTTGGCCACTGTGTTTTTATAGCTGGCGCTAGCTCAGTCCTGCCGTTAACGGCGGCACTGGCTGGACCTTCGCGTTCGGTTGGACCACCGAGGACTGCGCGCGACCTTGGGGACGTTGTCATGGATTTGACGCGATTGGCTGTGGATGCTGGTCAGTTCATCAACCGGGCTGTTCAGGTAAAAGGGAAAAAAAACAGACACCAGAAAAACAAAGACTTTTACTCAAAATTTTTAACCTTTAGAATTTGCTCACAGTATTCGTTTGTAAATAAACTGCTTGTGGTCCGGAGACGTTCAGGTAAATGACAGTGTTATGACACCGTGTAAAACCTTAGTACGTTAATACAATGATAACATAAAAATGCGTCGTGGTTAGTTCATCAAATCTTTGTTTTTAAGGGGTGTAAATTGGCTTATGTTCTGTAATTCCGCTCCAGTACACGGGGGAGAGTCTTGGCCAGGCAGACAAGACAGAGTTGGACCCTGGGCTGGAGGACCTCCTGGCCCAGGCAGACGCCACCAAAACCTGGACAGACAGGATAATCTCTCAGACTGAGGTTTTATTGCAGCCCAACCCCGGTGAGAGACCGTAAATTGTTTGTTTGTGTAAGTTGTATGCAGGTCCTGAAAGTCTTATGTCTTGAATTCAGCTGAACACACAAGACCTTTATTTATGAAGCCTTGATTTCATAGCTACTTTATAAAATGTGTTTTTCTCAGAATTAGTTGATGTCATTGCAAGTCATTGCACTGAGCTCTAGCTAATATACAGTACATCCCTGATGTAGGGTATAGGCAAAAATCCTGTTTTACCAAAGTCCCTGTCTGTGGGGAGAAACAATCTAACTTTACCAGTATTTATGTATCTAAGTAAATAAAGGCAATGGTGGGGTTGTGATTTCAATAAGAATGCATATCAACTTTTTACAAACAAAATATTTATAATTGCACATTTAGTATGTTGCACTGTACATATAAATGATTAACTAGCCAAACATTTTGTCCTGATAAACACACCATCTTTATGTTTGCACCAAACCACAACCAGCTGCACTGTCACCATCAAGGGGGTACATGCTTTTATGGTCAATATAAAACCACTGAATAATGAATACTTTACCTCTGGGATCCAGTATTTCAGCTTTGTTTGCCCTCGTGCAATAAATACGTCTCCTGTGTGCTCTTCTGTTTGCTTTGACTGTAATGACCTGTTCAGATGAATAGGGATGTTTTGTTTTGTTTTTTTTCCCTGTTTGAAACCTCAGCTAATGGAATTATGAGTTGATGTGGTCTGTAATATATAAAGTAAAGTGATCGTTCAGCTACCAGAAATGGTCTCATACGTTTATTCCTCAATGATATATTTGCAGATCATGTTTTCTCTATTAACAGAGGGCTTTTAGTAGCTTTTGGAGAATCAGTTTTGTTTACCTTAGGTATGCTTCATGGGCTTATGGCAAGAACCAGCAGTTAGCAAGAAGCTGCCAACTCTTGTTTTCAGTGCTTGTCCTAGTAGAACACATTATTAAATATATGCAGGAGGTATCATAGCCTAGTTTAGTGATATATTAATGGCTTGTGTTAACTCTTCAGTCCTTCTGAATCTGTAGTATACTGACACCTGTTTTTGACACCCATCCTAAGGTTAAACAGTGTTTTGTGGCGTATTTATTTGTGCGCTCAGGTCACACAGTAAGAGGTTACTTGTATTAGCCCAATGGTATCTCCTGAATAAAAAATATCACAATGACTTCAATGGCTTTTTATTAAAAGAAACACTTTAAACTGAATTGAACTCTCTGATCTATGATGAACAGGAGCACGGTTAGAGGACCGGCTGTATGAGCATCTGGATTGGAGCGCCCCACCTCGACTTCGAGCACATGAGGTACTGGGAGACCAAATGATCCAGGCAGGGCTGGAGATGGGGTGCAACACACCCTATGGTGAGTACATATTAATATGGATAATGTTTATCTCAATAATATGGTTTAAATCATATCAGAAAATACTTAGCAATGTTGGGTAACAACTGCAATTTAAAAGAAGGGGAAAATATATGCATTCTCAGATCTCGTTAGCATTTTTGTTTCTTTAACATGGACGTCTTGAAATGTTGTCAATGCAGATACTTTCTAGACAGCAGTATGTTTTGTGTTCAGGAACGGCACTGCTCAGGTGTGGAGAGGCTCAGAAGCAGTTTGGCGAAACAGAGAGGAAGTTTGTCCAAAGCACCAACATCCACTTTCTCACCCCTCTGAGGAGTTTCACTGAGGGGGAATACAGAGCCATACAGGTAACACACTCATGAACACATACACACACCCATCACCATTATGTTTGTGGCACTTAATTGTACGTTTTGGATGTCACGTTCTACATAATTGATCTCTTTCTTTGTTCTTTTGTTAATGCTCAGCGTATTGTTTATGTATTGTTTGTATATATAACATGGTTTTCGTGTGTGTGTGTGTGTGTGTTCATAGGATGAGCGCAAGATGTTGGTGAATAAGCGTTTGGACTTGGACATAGCTAATACCAGACTGAGGAGAGCCCACGAGGCTGACCAAGAGGCCAGAGTGAGTTGTCACTTAGAAAACATCACCTTCAATACATTTATCATACCTGGATCAATCCAAAATCTTTATTTCTATCATACAGTCGATTTAATTATCTTCCTAATTCTACCCTCATGCTTTCTCCTGTCTCTTTGTCAGAACCTGAATGCAAACCCGCTGGACGTCGACTACTTGTCTCATGTTTCCTACATGTTCAGCTTCCTGCGTGTTAAATGGCTAAAGGTCAGTGTTGCTAAAGGACACTGATAGGCACATCTGAACTTGCTGCTTGGTCATTGAGTAAGTCATTTGCCCTCCTCTGTCTTTCTCATCCAATCAGATGTGGGCTCAGGAAATCTCTCAGGTGAGTTAATGTTTATCTTTGCATGCACACATGATCTTCATACTGTAATAGAGGGAGACTATTTTGACACTGCCAGCAGTTATGGAATTTAGTATTGTCCTGTTATTTAATATATTCTATTGTTTAGTTCATTTAGACTTTAGGAATTTGGATTTTGCTAATAGGACATTTTGAGAAAACAAAAGCTGGACATAATTAAAAGAGATAATGAAGTGTGTGTGTGTGTGTGTGTGTGTGTGTGTGTAGGCGGAGATGGAGCTGAGGATTTGTCAGAGTCTGTTTGACCGACAGTCAGAAATTACAAGACGAGTTGCAGAAGGAATCAGCAACACTCACGTATGTGCACACATAGAAAGATAGAATATAATATTCTGTTATGTGTCTCAACCTTGGTAATTGTGTGGATCCTTTTACTGCTAGGTTGTTGCAACATTTGTAACATAAACAATATACACATACACACATCACCCTTGTCTGTTTTAGAAGATATAGATACATTCTGTAGTTTGTTATTAAATATCTTCTGAACTAAAAATAATCCAGAGGGTTTTTTTTTTGTGCTAACTTCATATTGTTTTATGTGTCTTGTGTTGTTTTTTGTTTTGTTTTTGTGTTTGTTTTTCCAGACCAACCACATGCGGAGCCTGACTGACTTTGTTGAGACTCAGGCCTGTTACTTCGACCAGTGCAACCAACATGCTCAGGAGCTTCAGAAACAGCTGGCCAGGTCTGTATGTCTGGACACCTAATGAAAACGTCTTAATAGAATTAAAATAATTTATGGAAGGGATTGCTTCTGTATGCTATTTGAATTGGGTTTTCTCCAAGCGGCAACCTCCAGGGCCGAAGAATTATCAGAAAAGCTTCAGTAAGTTTTCATTACAGGCTTTTTTTTATTTGTTAGCTCAGGAAAAAAGTAAAATGGTTTAAAACTTTAATTTTTTTTTTAGAAACTGTAAATTCAGATGCTGAATACCTCTCTAAAATGCATGTAGTAAAATTCCAAGCTAAAAACCCAGTTGGCGAAAGATCTGTTCTTTACCACAAAGATGTATTTGTAGGAGCCAGGACATCTGGCTATTGAGAATCATTTTTAAAGCAAATAAATTTTTTCACATCAACGTCATTATGATTTTGTTTCTCCTTGCAGCATTCCAACAGTCCTCTGCTCCAATAACTGGCAGTCAGCAATTAATAATGCAGTTCATCAGCCATCGACAAGCAACCTTATAGGCAATGAGCCCATTGGCTCAAATCGAGTCTCTCCAATTCCCATATTTGTCCACCAACTTCCAGAATTCGACCAGGACTTATGGACTGCAAATCCACCTCCCAGAACTGAGAAAACAACAGATTCCTCTTTATCCACGGCACCACATAATCAGACAAATAACAACAATAACACCTTCTTTACTGATGTTCAGGCAACCAACCACCGTTCAGCGGTCAATCAAGCATTAAATTCAGACAGTCACCTAACAGATCAGATCTCAGCACTCAGCAGAACAGCCAGCACACTAACCAACAGAGCAACAGCTGCATTAACCAATGATGCACATAGTCTGACAACAACAACAACAGCAGCAGCAGCTTCCCTGCCTTCTGAACTCAGTGGAACCTCAAACCAGTCTCAGACAGCAAATTTAGTCGCTAGTGAGACCATAACAACTGATAACATGGCTACTGAGACTGTGACCACCAATGGCATGGCTCCTGAGCCCCAAATAACCAATGGCATGGCTCCTGAGCCCCAAACAACCAATGAAACTGCAAGCGAGCTGCCCGCCAATAATAGAGAAGATGTCCAGTAGTCATAGACAACTAATTTCTGGCAGCTGATTTAGACCAGTGGTAATTGGCATTGTTGACCCGAGAATATACAGGCTATTAGAAAGGAACAGATACAAAATCATTTTAACATGTAATATGTTTTAAAAAACCATTAATTAATCCCATAGGTAAGATAATGTGAAGTGGCTGCAAAAGTGCTTCTTTTTCTAAATGTGATATAGTGCCACAACAATTTTATCCCTTAGCCATATTCAGATATTATTCATGTTGTATGAAACCAATGTCTGTTGACTGTCAGTCTTCTCTTGTGGCAATGGATGTAATTAATGTCTACTCTGTAATATTCCCTAGTCTCTGACTGGGAGATGAGTTCTGACTGACTGTCAGTGTATATTTGTTGCGTGCGATTGTGAAAAGTTCTTTTCAGATTTGTGCCAATTGTATGTGTGTACATGTGTTTGTTGAAAACATCAATTCAGGTGTGAGTGTCCATATCTGTTAGTGACCCATGTCCACTTATGTTTAGTTTCCCCCCATCTTGTGACATATTAAAAGTGGGGTGTGTTCACATGTATGTGACTCTGCCGCCTCATGACTCATGTTATCACAAGTTGAGGTCATTTTCCATATGAAACATGTTACTTAAGTGTGTTGGGAAGTCCAGAGAGGTGACAAAACACCAAGCTGAATAGGACCTTTATGCTGTAGCGTTGTGCAAAATACGTTTCCTCATACATACTGTGGGCGTTTTCCCCTACACACAGTCAAATCACATTCACATTTACCTCCTTAAAGCCCCCACTAGGTGAAATGGGTAGAAGTTTCCATGTCCAGATACTACTACTACTACTACTCTACTGTGGTGTGGGTCCAATCTGGGGACCCTGGATGGAAACACACACATTTATAGCAATGGCCCTACTGATGTAATCACCCACCATCTCTGCTCTACGCTTGTGTCCCAATACGTAAAGATGTGTGTGTATGGATAGCTACAGTTTTCACAATTGTAGTTGCTGCCAGTTTTAAACTGCGTGTATGTGCAGTCATAATTCAGTCAGATGTTGAACATTGAGCTGATGTCGGGCGTTTTCACATGATTCATGTGAAGACGTGGAAATAAATATGCAAACACTGATGTCATGTCAATCCAAGTGTGGATTCTGTCTCTGTTCTCCAGTCAAGGTGTTTCTGTTATTTCCTTATTAAAATCTGCTGCTCGCTGCTCACTAATATACTTTCTCATACCAGCCAAACCTCCCCATACACACACACATAATCATTTCCAGGTTGAGGTCTTGAGTTGGCTTCCCAGGCCAAGTCTACTAATATTCAAAACCATTGCTGACACACTACTGCGACTTCACTGGTAGTGTTATTATGTGTGTTTACAGGATAATGAGGTCCAGTGGTATATGACATTGACCAACCTCAACACATGCGCACACAAAAAATACTTCAAATACAGTGATGAAAGTGTGTGTGTTTTTTTTCCTTGTCTTTTGCTCCCACTTCTTCACCTCTTTCCCATCTGAGGCTGTGCAAACAGATAGATCAATTAAGGGGCCATTATGTGATATTGATCTGGGTACAGTCAAGACGCTTTTGGTTCAGTAACACCAAAAACACTTCTATCACACTATATCAGCTTTGCATTTTAGAGGGGCCTCACAGGAAGTGCAACCAAAGCTTTAAAGACAGATTAAATAGTGAATCGCTCCTGTAGCTTTCCAATGACTCAGCCAAACAAGAATAGATTCTCCTCAGTCTGTCCCTAGTTGCTGAAAAGTTCCTTCCCGCCACACATACATACAGCAAGTCCTTGATACGATTCCAACTTATTTTTATAATTTCCAGTATGCACTGTGTTCGTCAGCAGAGACAGTAGCTGTCTCTCTCTGGTCTTCATGTGATTTTCTGCTCGTGTGATACAGGAAGGAAGCTGAAAGATGTTTTGCATGTCTGGTTGACATGAGTTATGAGAACAGATAAAGGGAATTGGGATCTTTCTAATTATATTTGGCCTGGTTCTTTCCTCTAGCTGAAGGGCAAAGACAGATACAGTATATTATTTAATTTAACCAGGTAAATCCCACTTAGATACAATACAAAATTAGACAACATATACAACAATACTAAATACATTATAACATTGAAATAAGGCTAATGGTTTTAGGTTACACTACACTGGTTTTAAATTCTGCCAGAAATATCAGATACATCCATTTGAAGTCATTTTGCAGTGGCTGGAGCTGAAACATGAAGGTTTTCTTTCCTGTGTTTGTACATCCATAAGGGACAGACAGAAGATATATAGTATTTATTGGGATCTGAGATAATTGCTAAGTGACATTTGCAGAGATCTAATAATTTGGACCAGATGTCTTTATAAATAAAAATATACACACGGACAGAGAAAGCACTATGATGTGTGAATGGTTTATGTTTTCTGGCAAATTTCAATGCGCCACAGTCCAACTTGGGGACACTGTGCTGATGCATTCATTTACAACAAATCCCCATAACTAAGAACCAGTAAAAAGATGGTCATGACCAGCCTTCTCCTAACTTCAAAAGAGAGACAGGATTTGTGTCTACAAATAAAATACATTGATATTTGTAACAGGTAACTTTCATTGTCTTCCTCTGAGCTGTCACAATCTCCACAGTGTCTGTATGCTTCCTCGTAGCATAAGAAAACAACAACAACTTGGATTTATCTCCATTCAGCACAAGTTTCAGTTGGGTGAGCTGAGACTACAAAATATTAAAGGTTATTAAAAGTTAAAATCATTTATGTAAAGAGAAAATAAAAGCGGGCCAAGCACAGAGTCTTGAGGTACTCATTTAGTACATTAAGCCAGTTTGAACTGTGCCCATTGACTTTGACATCAAATACTACCTCAGAGATTATTACTAAATTGTCAAATTAGTGCCAGATCAGATAACCCAATATGAAGCAACCTCTGCTTCAGCATGGCATAGTGCACAGTTTAAAAGGCTTTTCTTAGCTCAGATATTATTCTTTTGAATCCTAACTGTGTCTCTCACTGTGCTGTTTTAGTAAGGCATTAAATTGTGACATAATCATGAACTAAAACACTCCTTTCATCATTAAATGTTATTATTATTATTGTTATTATAAGTCAGCTATATTCTTCCAATGGCTCTGTTGTTTTGCAGCATTCTGTATTTCAGTCATATCTCCCTTTCCGGTTTCTCTCCCCTTCCTAAATATTATGGATAAAAGGGATCCACCCAGCTCTCATAAAACTGGCCTGTGTTGGCTGACTTTGCTGTGTTAATGTTAGTGTGCGGTTTGTTCTTTAGTCCTGTTGCTGTTATAAGTCGGCTGTTTTTAGCTAATGTCAGTCATGCTGACAACACCCATTGTCCCATTTTTCCTTGCGGCTCTGGTTTTGTCGGGACAAGCCGGACGACAGGATCTGTTTCTCTTGTGATTCTGCCTGAATAGAATTAGTGCCATTACATGAGAAAACCCTCTTCCTAAATCCAACTTTCATCATCAACCTCTCTTTTCTCTTTCCATCTTCCTCTCTCTGTTCTGTTTCTGTCAATCCTTCATCTTTCATCACTTCTTCCCCTCACTGCCAGTTGGGAGTGTTTTGTGTGACAGCTAAGCTGTAGGTGTGGTGTGCAGGTGGGGGTGGTAAACAGCGTCTGGTGGCTGCTGATAAATGTAGCTCCTCTTTTATGGAGTCATATGATGACCTAAATAGAAAGATGACCAATCGAGAGAAAAGGTGAGAGGTGGTATGCCTCAGATGGACACCAAATGAGGACAAGATGAGAACGCCAACTGTTTTCTTACGTGCTGAATTTTGTATCCCAACTGCACATTTTGACATATAAATGTAATGATTTCCTGAAGGGATTTTAATTACTTGCATTTTATGGAACTGGGCCAGGGACATGCACACACTCACAGGCTCACAGTGAAGTATTTTTGCTGCAATGAGGAAAAGAACATTTCTACAAATTTCCTTTGCCCCTTTGTACTTTTCCTCACCAACTATCCACCTATGTCTCCACCTCTGTTTTACTCTCTTTCTGTCCATCTCTTCCCCTGCATGTTTTCTCTTTTCCTGAGATAAACCTGCCAGCTCCCAGCCCAATTAGTCCCTCTGCTACAATTAAAACTTGCCAGAGAGACAAAATAATACATAGGTCCTGGCAGGCATGCTGACATCTGCAGGGGGAGCTCAGTTTGGAGGTCTGCAGAGAGTAGGAAGGTCAGGGCTTTTCCCTTGACATGTCCGACTTTTGCTGCTTAACCCCAACACCTGTTGACTAGAGCCCCCTGTCTATGAAAATAAGGCCATTTAGTTTTGCTAAGAGTCCAGTAACTTCTAATGTTTCCTTGAGTTTTAATTGACAAGGTAACCAGTCAAACAAAATCACAGAAAGCAAATCTCTCAGTGTTGCTTAGCAACTAAATTTAATTTCATGTGGTAGAAACAAACTCATTGCGAGCTTAAAATATAGCCCAGACTCTGCAATGTTGTAACTTTTAAGGTTAAAGGATTTGGTGTTGATACACAGAGCAGGGAGTGACTCTGACTCATCAGTACAAAGGTTAAAGACGCAGACGGACCTACAGTGTGTGGATTCAATCATTGATTACTACAAAGCTAATTTTAAAGAAGAGAAAATCATTTTATATTGTCCATATTGTGTGTTTCCATGTAGATATATTATGTACATAACTGTATATTTTCCTACACATAGTATAGTTTTCTTTCTGTTTTAATGCTCATCTGATTTGATTTGATTTATTTGTCTTATTTATACAATTTCTGTCTGTGTAGCTCAGATGAGGCTACAATTGCATTTCATTGTACAATCCTGTATTGTATAAAACTCATAAAGTAGGACCCTACATGATTTTAAAGGTGAAATATTTAATGATATAGAGACAAAAACATTGAAAACTTGGTGGTGAAGGTGAAGATGGAATATGTTTTTCATTCGTCTGGTATTCATGTGGTTGTATTTCTGATCTCACACTGACAGTTTGGTTATTTTACAATAAGAAGGAACATCTACAGGAAGACTTTCCCATGTGGAAATATTTCTGGCCCTGTGTGGACTGTGACAGTGAAAAAGAAAATGTGAAGTTTTGGTATTATCTGTTTTTTGTCTGCTTTTAAAATAAAGCTGGCAAGCAAATTTTCTAATTTATGTGTTACAGCAGCCACAAGTGTCAATTATACCGAGTGTTAAAACCTACTGTAACATTAGAACACGTGGGTAAGAGCCATTAAATCAAAAACTGACTCAGATATGTTAGTTATACAACATCTATCTAAAGTTTGCTACCTTTTATAAACATTAGCCAATATAAGCGACACAGCATACCTGACCAAGCAAGGCTGCAAAGCAGGAGATGGTTATTTCTCAAATGTTAGTCTTGCTTCAAAGAAATGTATTATAAATCACTGAAACATACGTACATTTAAACATTTTTATTCTGCCTGGTTTGTCTTCCTTTCTCCCTATTTCATTCTTCATCTGTCTATTCCTTTCATCCCTCTCTTTGCACCCATGCTCTCCCTCTCTTTTCCATAATGCCCCCATTTCCGACTCAGTTTGACTTTTGACATTACCTCCACTGTAACACCCAACCTCCAAAGCACCCCCACCTCTGTCCCACCCTCCTTAACTTCCCTCCTTTTTCCCCCGTTATAAACTCAGCACCCGCAACAGCTGCTGGCTCAGTGTGAAGAGCTGTACATGTGGTGAAGGGGTGAAGAAAAGAGGAGAGAGCAGCTCAAAAACAGGGTGACAAGCACACCTGATATAACCACATCCATTGGTGATATTTTTCAAAAGTAACACAAATAGAGCTTTGTCATGCATGTGTTCAGGATCTGGCGCGTGCTGTGCGTGCTTGGCTTCCTGGGTGCATCCTTGTGTGTGAATGAGGTCGAGTATGAAGGGAACTATGCAGACAACTATGGGAACAAGATCTTGCAGGACCAACGGGAGGGTGAGTTTTATTTGTTTGTCCGCTTGTCTCTTTGCATTCCCTGTTTGTTTGAACAGATGGCTCATTGTGAAGAATTAGTCCTCAGCTGCCATGCCTGATGTCCTTAAGCCATAAAAACATTCTTATGTGTTTGATTAAAAATTCATCAACATACACATTTATTTGTTAGTTTTGGAAAGATGTCCCACAAGGGTCTATTTTTGGTCGACTACTGTTCACTATATACATAAAAAAAATAACTAGTCATGAAGTGCCATTGTACAGTGCCATTGTTATTGATCTAAAAAGTTCTATTGGAAAACTGCTTAATGCGGCAATCTGATCACATAAAAATAGAGTAAATATAATGTCAGGTCACAGGTCATTATAACTTCAGCTGTAACGCAACTGTTTTGAATATAGAAGTATAATGTATATAATATGATTTAGAAGTATCAGCTGCCACACCACCAGACTGCAGAGCAGCTTTCCCCCCAAGCTACCTTACTCTTAAGCTCAAATTAATCGTCAGCACTGCTCTATTGAACATAGTTTATCTATGTTAACCATTTTTATAATTGCTTCTATATTAATGTATATTGTCTGCTACCTAGGTCCATGTACTTTGTGGCCAACGGATTTTCGTTTTGAAACGAAAAAAACAAAAACGAAAAACAGCTGGTTTCCCATCATTAGTAAATAGGGAAACGAAAAACGGGAAACAAACCGTTTTTCGTTTTGATATTAAAAAAAGGAATCCGATATCCGATTTTCTTTCATGTCTTTATAGATTGAAATCGGAAATTCAAATAAGTGTGTATATCTTATTCCTCAATTGTGGATTTTTTTTTTTTTTTGGTGACCCGGAAGCTAATAAGGAGAGCTAAGTTAATGTTAGAAAACACCTGGGTTTTCGACGCTAGCACGCAATACACTGTCATTGTGTAGGAAACACTGTGTCAGTAATTTTAGTTTCCATGGGTGCAATAATGTCACAGCAAATACCCTTGGACATTTATGCAGCAAAACTAAAAACTGTAGTTATGAACTTGACAGGACAGACAGAGGAAACTCTGCAGAGGAAGCAGAATTCTACATCCAAAACAATTCAGAGGCACTAATGGAGCTAATGGAGAAATTATGGTAGAGGCTTAATAATCAGCTGCGCCCTCATGCAGTTCATTTAAGTGGACCATGCATCAATGTTTTTTATTCGAATAATTTTATTTAGCCTATGTAATGGCAGAAAATTGTTTCTCCAAATTTAATCTTTCTATTATTCCTTTTATTATTATACATACATACATAGCCTACATAATTACTGAGGTCCGGACCTCGGTGACCTCATGCGACCACTCTGTGTTGAAGGAAAGTGCCTGCACACAGTCTGTCAAGCGCGCATATAGGCTACAGCGCCCCAAGCCGCTAACTGCTTACCATAGCTTCCGGGTCACCAAAAAAACCCAATGCAAAATTGAGGAATAAGATTTATACACTCCTATTTGAATTTCCGATTTCCATCTATAAACACATGAAAGAAAATCGGATAACGAGATTTTTTTTCGTTTTCCGTTTTTTAATATCAAAACGAAAAAGGAAAAACGGTTTGTTTCCCGTTTTTCATTTCCCTATTTACTAATGGTAATTGGGAAACGAGCCGTTTTTCGTTTTTGTTTTTTTCGTTTCAAAACGAAAATCCGTTGACCGCAAAGTACAGGGACCTACCTAGTAGGAAAGAGTTCCAAACTCAATTTCACTCTATAACCTGTTATATTGTGACAAAATAAATCAACCCACCTACCTTTAAATACTAAGCTTATAGTACCGATAGTAGATGGAACACGTAATTGTTTATTGTGTATGTAAATTGTAGGTTGTGCCTTTGTCTATGTTTATGTTTACACTTACTAATACATCCGGGATTAATAGTGTAAATTGTTGTATGAACCAATGAAATACTGGTTCCTACTGGTACTTAAATGAAGGTACTGTGAAAGAAATCAATGCTGTGGGTAACAAAGGACTGATAATTTAAGTCCCTGTAAGAACTGATAAGTGTTTTATTAATACCCGATTCATACAATGCAGTTCCACTGTAATACTCTGTATTATAAATTATTATATTTTGGTTGGGTCTGCTTTATGTTAATATTACTTTGACTATATATTGACTATGGGACTGAATAATTAATTCATCCCTATGGTTGTTGTCTACAGGGGAATCTCCAACCACGCCATGCCCGGCTGCAGATATCACCCGCTGGGACAAGCTTTTCATCGCTCTGGAGGACTCCCACATGAGGCAGAACATGCTGCTGGAGTCTCTGAAGCAATGCTGTGGAGGAATGGTCTCTCTCACGACCAAGGTGGACAAGCTGGCTAAGGGGACGTGCCAGCAGTGTCTGCCCACCCTGGAGTCAGCGTGCAGGGCGCATGCAGAGCAGGCGAGTGTCAGGCTGCAACAGGGCTTGGTGGAGCTCCGGGAGGAGGAAGCTGAGAGGCAGAGGAGGTTAAACACTACCTTACAGCAGCTCCTGCACGGTGGCCATGAGGGGAATGCCCGGCTGAAACCTTTGGAGGAAGGTGAAGGCCACAGAGTGGTGCCATCAGGAGCAGCAGACAGCAGGATGGGACACCAACCAACACAGAGACCCGGAGGTTTAGGAGCATCTTTAGGCTTAGGGATGAAGCCGTTTCCATCTCTCCTGAAGGAGCAGGAAGTGACTTCACCGCTGGACATGGCCACAATGGAAAAGGCCCTGGTTGCCATAGCAACGGAACTGCAGAAGGTTCACCTGCAGCTGAGCAGAGTGATAGAGCAGGCAGGAACATTGAGGAAGGACAGAGGAGACACCTGAGTTACCCAAAGGGAAAAACTAATTGTATGGGGACACTCCAGTGATAACGATATTGTACACATACTCAGTTTTTAATGTTGTTTGTAAGGGGCCTAATTTTTATACGTGAGCTTGTTTTTGTCTGGTGACAATGAATTTAAATGTACCATAAATGTTGTGGGTTTGCTATAATAAATAAAAACATATTAAACAAACTAATCAGCCTCACGGAAAGGTTTCCTCCCTCCTCCCACAGAGTGACTAACTCGTTTTCAGAGCTGCACATTTAATATTTCCATGCACACGCCTGCACTTCCATTTGTGCAAGTTAGTGCATGTGCTCTATCCTTTCCTACACAAGCCAGGGTTTACACCACTACCTCAGTGTTTGTGTAATTGTGGTGATGTCTGCAAATGCCAACGACCGAAAGAAAGTGTGTGAGAGGTTTTGGATTGTGTTTAATTCTGGGCAGGCCTCACCCTCTCATTAGCTGCTTTAAGAGTCTGTTCGCTACGAGGCCACAACTTACGATACTCCGAGTGTTTATGATGTAGGAAACCCTGCCAGGGCTATTACACCACTGCCCATCCCTGCTGCAGCCACACACACACACATGTTGTTATAAACAACACAATGGCTGACTGGTCCGTGTATTTTGCTGTTTCTGTGTGATGGTCTTTTGTCCCAGATCACATCGTCATTCATCTATAATAGTATAGTATGATAATAAAAAGTATAATATTTTTGTTTTATGAGAGCTTGAGAGGACATTGAGGCAAATGAGAAAGCAGAAAGAGGAAGAGAACAATTAAGGAAAAGTCGCAATACCGCAATACAAAATACTGCATTATAAGTTTTAATTATTGGTGAAAGGTACCTAAATTATCAGAAGTGAAAGTATCCATCATGCAGCAGGAAGACCCCTGTCAGTGATATATTATTACATATTATATTATTTTATCGTTATTACTGATGCATTAAGCTGTAAGGAGCATTTTGTAGATGGTCAGGAAGGTGATCATTTGAAATAAATTATATATATTTAGGTAGTTTAATCTATAACAAAACAACATAATGTATAAAATCTCAACCTGCAGAGTAACTATTAGGGAATAAAGAGTATGTTATGTATTAAATGTGGAAGAGAAATTAAATGGAAGTCCACCTACTCCAGTGGTGGAAGTAGCCTAAGATTGTGGTTGACTAAATGTATTTCGCTACAGACACACACACAAGTAATCGAGGACAAACATACTCCGACCCGAATGACCATCGATGATTGTAGTTACTGTACCTTCCACCACTGAGTAAAATATAGCAATAAATAACATTTGAACCATATGTAAGTTAAATTAGGCCAGTCAACTGACAGCACACAAGTATTTTCACTAATGAAAGGCTTATAACCATGGCATGAATGCATACTTGTGCCCGTGTGTGTGTGTGTGTGTGCACCTTCCCTTATAAATCTGCAGCTGGGTGGAGAATTATAGGCAAGATCTGATGGGTTTTTCCTGGCCTATTTCTTAAATGTCACCACTAATGAGATGCATTGGAGCTCCGAGGTAGAGTAACAAGGATCGAAGTTGTATCTCGTGTTCAGACTTCCTACTCCACCTGTTTCATCATGGTATAGCCAGCATGTCTGCTAAATGCGGGGGCACTTGTTTTTATTCAAAAGTCTCCATCTGTGCATGTGTGTTTGTGTGTGGGGATTTCAGTGAATGGAATCTTTGTCATGTCATTTTATGTTGGTGCCTCATTCATTTAGAACACAGAGAAAAAGAGAAAGAGAAAAAAAAGGAAAGCAGGAGGCTAAGGATGAGAAAAAGAGAGGAGCGACCCAGAAAAGAAGAGTGACAGTGTTTATGTCTGACAGGTAGTTATTAGACATAATGACTGTTCCCCACACACGGACAGTATTTTTATCAGCCAGCTGGCCAGACACAGTGCAATACCCAGCCACCGTCAGCCTTGCTTTCAGCCCTGCCTTCTTTCTCTTTCAACTGTTTTGTCACCTGCCATCCCTCACCTTTCTCTCCTGCTTCTTATCTGTATGCCAATACCATCATCTTCTCTCTCTCTCTCTACCCCCATTTATCTTCCTCCGACTGTCTGTCTCGCCTCTCACTCTTGTCTCATCCCATCTCCTGTTTTTTCTCTGTCTAGCCAGCGGCCCGCAACCAAATGGCTGGAATCAGTCCTCGGCTAACCCTCAGCTGGCTGGTAAAAGTGACTGGCATCACATTCTTGTGAAAATGTAGCCAATATATGCAGACAAACACACTCTTAAGGAGGCAACATGCTGATTACAAGTTGCTTCAGGAATGCATTGTGTTCATCAAACAGATTTTAATGTCACATCACATGGTCACTTTAACAGACAGCACAATATTGGCACTTTCCCAAAAGCAAAGAATACAATACAAAATCGCTAAAGCTCCAATAAACATTTAGCAGTCTCTTATGTACACTGGAACCAATCTTGAGAAGGAGGGAGTGAGGGGAAGACAAGGAGGAGGTGTGAAGCGAGATGCCTATTTGATGGGCGAGTCCAGAATCTCCTCATACTCCTCCCTCTGGCGCCGCCCACCCCCACGAGAGGGTAGAAGCTTCATCACCACCAGCCAACCAACGCTTAATAAGACCATCACATTACCGACAACTTCCGGCGCAGTGGGAGCCAACGGCAGCACGGACAGATGCAGCAGCATGGCAACAGGTACCTCCAGGCTCTGAGAGGCGGAGACCAGAGCCGGGTGGATTCGGGTGAGGGCGTGCGTCATCCCCAGAAAGGCTGCTACCGAGCAGGCAACCAGGACCAGGACCAGGCCCCAGGCTGTAGCACTCATAGGCCAGGACCAGCCCTCCTGGAGCAGAGCCAAGGAGGCCGGGGTGAGCAGGCAGCCCGTCCAGCTTACTGTGAACAAAGCTGTGCCCACTCCCACCCTCTCCTTCAGGGATCGATACCCAACCAGTGCCAGAGCCATCCACAGCCCTGCAAGAGCCGAAAGAGACCACCCGAACGCACCCCTCCAGAACACAACCGGGTCAGTTGGTGAATCTGTGTTGCTCTCGTCTGCTGTGGGAAGCAACACAAGCCCCAAACCACACAGTCCTGCAGCTATGGTGATCCCATCAGCCAGTCCCAGCCTCTCCTCCAGCAACAGGAAGGCTAGGGTCGCTGAGAGTGCTGTGGTTGCCAGGCGCCAGGTTGTAGTGCCGTTTCCAGGTGACACAAAGGTTAAGGAGGAGTAGGCGCAGCAGAGGGAGAGAGAGTAGGCGACGCCGTAACAGAGTAGACGTAGACGATAGCCCTCTGGTCCGAAAGGGTTCTCCCCCCTGTGCAGTGGCACAGCCACAGAGAGGAGCTGGACGATGGACCGAACCAAGAGCAAAAACAGGGGGCCCAGGCTGAAGCGTTCAGAGGCCACGCGGGTCAGAACGATCAAACAGCCGTGAGCCAGTGCCGCACCGAGCAGCCCCACCCAGGTGAGCCGAGACGCGGACACTGAAGCCTCCCCGAAACTGGCCAGCTGTTCCCCTACCCCTCTCCCAGACCCCTTTGCTGCTCTGGCTCCCCCCTCACTCCCATCTCCTCCCCCAGCAGCCTGAGGTTTGTTGGCCGTGTCCTTGTCTTTGTCTTTGGAGCCAAACAGAGTCAAAGGCCACCTCTTGCTTTCCGTCAGCTGTTTCCTGTCTGATGTCTCCTCCACGAAGGAGCCAAAGTCCTCAAAAGATGGAGCGTCATCGTAGCCTTCATCCCCGGGCTGGGGGAAGTGTGTGTGTACTCCAGGTTGAGGGGAGTAGGGGGTGTGCGTGGTGTATTTGGCTGTGACAGTGTGAGGGTGGATCTTTACTCTTTTCTTAGAGCTCAGGAGGTGAGTGGACTCCATTTTAAAACTTCTGTGACGACAGACACCTGCGAGTGAAGAGAAAGGACACTTTTAGAGCAACAGAGAATATATATTTTACACACACCCTCCAGCAGATTCTCCCTCTCGTCTTTCTCCCTCACAGTGTCTCTCTCTGGGATGCCGCTTGATGTCTCATATATCTTTAATATCCCAGATAATAATAGCAGTGACTCACATCTTCCCATGTGCCCCGTGTGTTTGGCAGGGAATGTACGTAAGCTCTGCCCTTCTAAGCAATCCCCACTTTAATTGTTCTTTTCCATGTGATGAGAGTTCACATTAAGTTTGGATTATCAGAATCATTCAAAACCATAATGGCAGATTAGCAATGCTATTATCGTGCCTTTTAATCTTCTTGGATAATATGACCTTTAACGTAGAGATAGTACACTGAAAGTTCTGTAATCAAGTTCTTCCTGCCTCATTTGTCTTTTGTCTCCCTCTCCCTCCCTCTTTTCTTTCCTCTTCCTCACTCTATACATTAAAGCATTGTTCACATCAGTTCTAATATTTCTCATTCTTTCAAAATACTATATGTCAGCTTTTACATAAATAATATACATAAATATATAGTATATGCATCCTACCTCCTTCTCCATGACATCCTTCTCAACCATCTCTATACCCTCCTTTCCTTTCTTCATCTCTTTAATTTTTTCCTTTAAGGTCCTGCTCCACGGATGACTTACTTATAATCAGTGTAGTAAAAGACCTCTGCAGTAGAACAATTGCACCATGCAGGTGCTGTACAGCACATACCCACTGCTGCATTTCAGGTTGTAAAACCTTCAGCAGTCTACTGGTTTCTATGTGAATGGAGAATACTTTCACACGACCTAATGTTTATTCATGCAAAGGCATATGGAGCGTATAGTGTTTCCGTATAGTTATTTCCCTGGAGTTGCAAAGTATTGCTCAACAGTCTGTTGACTACCTAACACTGTGTTTCTTTCCCTTCTTGTCTTTATTGTATAGCTTGAAAAACAATTCTAAAAATGTGTAGGGTACAAGCATGTACACTATGTGCACTGACAGTAATTCTGTAGAACAGCTATTAACAAAAATGTTCCATAAACAATATTTATCTAAATAAGGTGAGAGAATACACAGACTGCCTTTTCATTGCAATATTTCACCTAATGAATGAAGAATTTCCAAGGTCTTATGCAGAGACTAATTGACATTGCTAACATGCTGATGCTGGAACAGGTATAATGTTTATCGTGTTCACTATCTAATGTGTTAGCATGACAACATTAGCTAATTAGCACTAAACAGTACAGATAAGGCTGATGGGAACTTCATTAGTTTGCAACTAGACCTATTTGGTTATTTGGTTATTGATTATTTGGTATACTCAACTTTACCAGTCCTATAGAGCCAAGCTGCTAGCATAGCTGTAAATCACAAAGAACTGAAAGAAGAGATGACATGAGAATACTAGCAGTGGGCTATATGGATAACATCAAGGTTGATTAACTTTTACATGTGATATCATGAGTCTATTTTCTGGAAAATCAACTTAGAAACAGTTTATGGATAAAATCACTAGACAGCGAGATCTGTTTGTGGCTAATGTAGCAAATAAAATGCCTGATAAACCAAGGTTCTTCATCACATTGATGCAAAAAACATATTTAAAAAAATGTTGGCACAAAGCACATTAAACGCCCACAATGACACAGTACACCAAGAGAGGTAAAGAGATACTAACCTGCCATACCCTGTATGGCAAAATCTCTGACGGAAGAACATCACCATAAATACAGCATTTCAGTTTCATATTTTCCTGATCTGACTGCAGCTGGCAGTAAAAGCCGGCAGGTTTTGTCACCTCACTGTTTCTCAGCCTCTTGGTGGTGCAGTCCTTTTGATACAGTAAGAGCAGGGGAGTCTGTGAATTTGTGGCAGGCTACCTGGCCTTTACTCTCCCTGGAGATGTCGATTATTCCCTCAGATCAGCCTGAATAGCCCTGTTACAAATTGCAAGAAGGATCGTGGTGTGAGTGCTGTTTTCGGCTGTATGCTTCTCTCTGGTTGATGGCAGTGTGCTCATAAATAATTTAATTTAAAAAAAGATATAAATAGCTTTCTTTGAAAATATGAGATTCATGGAAATTCTACTGCCTTAATGACTTGAAAGTGAATTATTCTTCAAACTGTTTAGCCTTAATTAATACCTCAAAACAACAACAAGTATTTATCCATAAATTTGCTCTGCATTAAAGTGATGAGGTATGAATCTGGACTGAATGAAACAGTGGCTTGATTTCACAACTCCACAGCTTGCTGAATGAAGTAAAACAAAATAACCACAGGCATGAGTTTGCACTGATGACATGTGATAAGACTTAGTCATTTACTCTCACTGAAGGGTAACAGAAAGCCGATCTGCTGCTGTGTGAAAACTACAAAGAGCGAAAAGAGATCAGGATGTTCCTGTCTGAGTCCTCTCTTCTCTGTCAGTAATATTTATTGTTCTGGATGATGCAGCCTACCTCTGCAATGCTACTGCTGCCACTGCTGCTGCTCTCAAAAGCATGTTTCACACCTTACACAACCCTAAAATAAGGCGCTACGAGCCAACACCAAACCTGCACAAAGTGAGAACAGCAGCAGATGGATTTCCAGCGAATGCTCTTTTGATGAAGTCTGTCAGAAGACAATAAAACTGTATACTGTCCTCCTGGTGTATTAAGATGCATCTTCTACTATATTTTATCTGATAAACACCCTCTATAGCCTACATGCTTTTAAAAGCAATAACATCTTTGATATGGACTATTGGACTATAAACAGGCCAATTACTTTATAAGTGGTATACACAGTTGATAATTGAACAGTCTGAAAGCAACTGTCATTGCTTATTAAGACTAATTAGTAAGGCTGATGTACTGCATAGTAGCCAATATTATTTTGTAGGTATACATAATATATGTGTGTGTGCTTCAGGGTTATTGAATATTATTATGTAAATCTTTGTGTATGTGTGTTTAAGTGAGTAGATGTGTGTCTGTATGTGAAAGGAGATGTTATTCTCAAGGTTATAGGTTCCTTGGTGATGCGCCCCTGTGACGCCAGAGGGTTGACACACACACACACACACACACACACACACGGAGGAAAACTGAAGTGCCTGTGCTGGATGTGTGTCGCATTTGCATTAAATTATATAGTCGATATTACATCATAAAACACAGCCTAATATCTCTGCTGGTCCCGACATTATAGGCTACCCACGCCGCCCTGCACCTGCAAGGATGTCTGTTCGATTCCCTCCTCGCACACGCTTAGTTTTTGTCAGCATACACCAAGCAGCATGTGTGTATGTATTATGTTGTAGCCAATAATGACCCCGACTCGTGACCCATGTCGAATTATTGAATGGAGAGAAGCGCGCGCTCGCATGTGCACGCAGATTGGCACACAGCAGCTCAATCAACAAACCCTGACTGAGTTCTCCCAATTAGTGACCTGCTGCGATTTCGTGTTATTGCATAATAACACTTATGTTCAATAAACCACCAGGTGGATTATTTATAGCCTATACCTATTAAAAATTGCCCCCTCCACTACAACTCACCTGCTATCCCGCAAAACGGCGGATGCCGCCGGGATTAACTTCACTCTCGGTTGTCCTCAGTCAGTTACCGACCATCTCCAACGCTTCATCACCTCTTCTTGGCCATTTGCTCTTGTTCTTCTTTTGCTACTATCCTCTCCTTCTCTTCTTCTCTCTTGCGGCAGTGGATAATCTCCTCAAGGTCACCGCGACGCGCCTCAGCCCGAAAAGACCGACACCTGCGGTCACCTTACCTCACTCTGCGGGAGGAAAATCTGTGTGTTATGGCGACCTGCTGCCCGTCCATCTCTCTGAGCACTGATACAGATGCTCCTCCTCGGCTTGGCCAAAGAGTGAGAGAGAGAGAGAGAGAGAAAGGCGGGTAATCATAACGTCTGAGCATGCGTGACAACCACTGAACACCAGCACTATCATTGTATGTAATCTGTCACCCCACTCTCTCTCTCTCTGTGTGTGTGTGTGTGTGTGTGTGTGAGAGAGAGAGAGAGAGAGAGAGAGAGAGAGAGACAGGGGGTGTGTGTTTATGAGATGGGGCTAATCAAAGCAAAGACAATAGCCTACTAATGCATTTTTTGCATGTGTTGCAGCTGGCAGGGGCCATAGACTGTACAATGGACTGACAAATGCACAACACTAACACGTGGATGTCCTCTTATGTGTAACTGGTGTGTGTGGGCCTATGAGTGTGTGTTTGTCTCATCACATCACTTTTCTATACTATTTTGTTCTCTCTCTTATGCAAATTCAAATGTGTTTTTCTTTTGGCATCATGCCCTGGTGCTCCAAGACCCTCAGGGCGCCCGAAAGTCCTAGTTTTCACATGCATGATTTGTGGTAATTTAATTCATTGCAAATTAGTTTGGTAATAGGCCTATGCACTATTAAATTACAACAGCTTTTAAACAAGGTCCAGCACTATTTCTTAATCTTAAGGCCCAGACTTGAGAGAGATGATTTCTAGGAGTGCAAAAGCATAGTGTTTGGCCCATGCCAAACACTGTTTTCATCACCTTCATTATTTAAGATTGCACTTTTGGCTCTAATGGATATAATCATTTTTCAATTCTGTATAAATGTTGTTGTTTATTTACTTTAAGGTGACAGGATACGGTGATGTCAAGGGGGTTACAGCCACATTATCCGGGCCTGCTTGCCACAATCTTAATTAGGAACAGCATGCAAAAGCAGGTTGTATGTACAAGGTTAACAATATGTAATTAATACGAGAACACATTTTAAATCAGAATCTTTCAAGACAAATTGAAAATCTTTGCAAAAAGAAAATTAGAGAAAATGAGTAGCTGACCAGCTTAGATATGTGTGTACTATGTACTATATGGCCAAACGTACCTGTCTACATTATTTTGTATATCTATTTTGTATATTGTATCTATAATTGGTCTGGAGCTGTTTTTT
>NC_060160.1:9993580-10025193 GCF_021292245.1 Micropterus dolomieu | reverse complement strand
GAGAGAGAGAGAGAGAGAGAGAGACAGGGGGTGTGTGTTTATGAGATGGGGCTAATCAAAGCAAAGACAATAGCCTACTAATGCATTTTTTGCATGTGTTGCAGCTGGCAGGGGCCATAGACTGTACAATGGACTGACAAATGCACAACACTAACACGTGGATGTCCTCTTATGTGTAACTGGTGTGTGTGGGCCTATGAGTGTGTGTTTGTCTCATCACATCACTTTTCTATACTATTTTGTTCTCTCTCTTATGCAAATTCAAATGTGTTTTTCTTTTGGCATCATGCCCTGGTGCTCCAAGACCCTCAGGGCGCCCGAAAGTCCTAGTTTTCACATGCATGATTTGTGGTAATTTAATTCATTGCAAATTAGTTTGGTAATAGGCCTATGCACTATTAAATTACAACAGCTTTTAAACAAGGTCCAGCACTATTTCTTAATCTTAAGGCCCAGACTTGAGAGAGATGATTTCTAGGAGTGCAAAAGCATAGTGTTTGGCCCATGCCAAACACTGTTTTCATCACCTTCATTATTTAAGATTGCACTTTTGGCTCTAATGGATATAATCATTTTTCAATTCTGTATAAATGTTGTTGTTTATTTACTTTAAGGTGACAGGATACGGTGATGTCAAGGGGGTTACAGCCACATTATCCGGGCCTGCTTGCCACAATCTTAATTAGGAACAGCATGCAAAAGCAGGTTGTATGTACAAGGTTAACAATATGTAATTAATACGAGAACACATTTTAAATCAGAATCTTTCAAGACAAATTGAAAATCTTTGCAAAAAGAAAATTAGAGAAAATGAGTAGCTGACCAGCTTAGATATGTGTGTACTATGTACTATATGGCCAAACGTACCTGTCTACATTATTTTGTATATCTATTTTGTATATTGTATCTATAATTGGTCTGGAGCTGTTTTTTTATGGTTTGAGCAAGGCCCCTTATGCAAATAATGGAAATGTTAATGCTACACCATATAGTGATATTTTAGACAACAATGTGCTTAAAAATTTGTGGTGACAGTTTAGAGAAGGCTCTATCCTGTTTCAACATTGTAATGTCCCCATGCATGAAGCGAAGTCCGAAAAGAAATTATTTTCCCTATTTGGCATGGAACAGCTTGACTGGCCTGCACAGAGAGCCAACACCACAACAACGAGCCAGGCCGGCCCAACCCCATTAATTCTCTTGTGGTTGAATGGGAGAAAATCACTGCTGCTATAGGTACCAAAATCTTGTGCCTTCACAGAAAAGATGAGGCTGTTATAGGAGAATGTTAATGGGTTCTGTCAACACTTGCTGTACATAGGTGTAATGTTTGGGTGTCTGTCCACATACCTCGGGCCATGTCATGTAGTTTTTAATTGCATGTAATGGTGAGAATGGTGAGAAGAGATGAAATATAGAGGAGGCAGATTTTGAAGGAGCTCAGGGCAGTTTCTCTCATCTGTCCTCCACTCCACAAAAGCGGCACCGTCTCACATACTTCCATCTTTTTGCCAGCTGACAGTAATTGCTTTGACATTTGGCTGCCATAACACTTGCTTGTGCTCTGTTCCATTTCAGGCTGGATTAACCTTTGCCAAATACAGCTGAGGTCACTGTTGTTAGGTTGAAACCATCGCACTGTTTAAGAAGAAGCCTCTGGCTGCTGTTAGACTGATTTCTCCACTGGGAGATGCATAGCGGTCAATATCAAGATCAAACACAGTATGTAAACATGAGCTTATAGTAATCAAAAGACATCTCTCATGTTCTGATAACAAATATCAGCAACATTTGATGGAGTGGAGGTAACAAGTCTCTGTGCTGCATGTTTTGCTTTTTCTATATCTACTGGGTCCAAATGGGTGCAATGGGTAGTGGGCAGGTTTCCATGGGAACCAATTACTGGTGATTTTAATAATTAGCTCTTTACTCTGTGATGAGGGTATGTCAAGTAGATATCACTGTTAACAGTGCCATTCAATACTTACCAACAAATAATGGATAATCTGTGCTGTAGGCTGTTGACTACTGCTGTAATTAGGCAACTGTAGCAGTACACAAACAGTTGCCTAATTACACATTAAGCAGACACGCAGCAATATTAGCATTCATTCGGAGTCATGTCTCTGCACCCAACAAATGGAAGTCTGATATTTTTTTCCTCTTTTCACTTTTGTTTGTTTTTGACTCATTCCATATGTGAATTTCTGTTTTTTTAGCTTCTAAACCCAGCTGGTACGCTACTTTTCTTTCTCTCTTCTTTTTGCTGCTAAGCAGGAAGTTCACACTGTTTTTTGAACTTCTGCATGAAAAACAGCTGCCTGTTGCAGCTGAAACAAGGTTAAATGAGTGGTGAGACTGAATCAAAATTGTGAAGTTGCGGGCCATTAAACTAAAACAATGAGCTAATGTTACAGTTGCTCCAAAGAGCTGACTAGAACTGCAGAGTCGGGTGATAATCATCTGTGATTTGTATATTCTTATGGGTTTGTATAACCTTTTACGCACTTGTATGTTTGCACATCCTGGCTCTTAAAAACAGTACTTAGCACTGTGGAGCATCTTAGCCTAGGTATCTTTGCTGTCTACCAGAAAAAAAGAGTACTTAAAAACTTGTTCTAATGACATCCTCACTCTAACAACAGCAATCCATTGCTATTTCACTCTCTTCTAACAAATCTATTTACTGTAAGTCACTTCAGACAAAAGTGTCCTAAATGTAAATGTGAATGTAATGTATGTTATTATTAATATTATAAAAATATTGACTTTTTATATTGACAGCTTTAAGTTGCTTAAGCACTTGAGGATGTCATCTGTGAATTAGTTCCATGTGATTGAGAAATGCACTGCAGCTTTAAAAGAATGTGGTTTACTGCTGAACTCATTTTTAATGTTAATTAAATGAAGCCACCAATTTAAAGCCCATTGTCAAAGGGCGCTGTTTTGCCATGCAACTATGCTTTCAAAATGTGGTCTAGCAGAAACATGCTGGAATACAACAGGGTTTATGGATGATCAATTTGATGTATTTTTAACATGGACTACCACCTCAACTGCCCTGCTTCATCTTATTCAGAAGACAGCATTTTAGCTTACTCTCAGGAGCCCTGTGCTGCTTAAACTCATGAACAACACTATGTAAATCAGGGATGTCAGACTAAACTTGTACTCTTTATTTGTTTAATGCAACTGGGGTGAGTTTTTTACATAATTGCCCTGGAAATACCACCCAAATTGGCTGTTAAAAATGAGTTCAATATGGACAAATGGAGCACTGACAAAAAAAGTTGATGTCTTTGTGTACTGTTCCTGGGGCTATTTTTATAGTGGCCACGCTCCTGATGCATGGTGGTCTAGAATTGACTACAATTCATTCTTTCTTTCTTTCTTTCTCGTCCACACGTTTGCTTTCGGCATTTTCTCTGAGGATTAGGAGGAATAGCTAGTGTTTCCATGGTTACGGTGAATAAGAGCACATCGAACCCAGCTATTTAGGACACTGTTTAAATCCCATCGACGACTCCGCTGCCAGCTTTTTGGGAATAGGTTCATCATATCCATACTCAGAAGTGCAGCCTCCGGGGGGTGGTGGGGGGGGCGTGCTGTGATAAGAATATGCTAAGGGAAGCTCAGATGAGCTGACTGCAGGGAAGAGAAGGAGGAGGGAGGAGGGAGGAAAGGGTGGGGTTGGAGAGCGGTGAAGTGGAGACAAGAGGGAGAAGATGGAAGGATGGAGAGTATGGGAGAGGTTTTTGATGAATTCAAGCACATGTGAGAACCACGAATCAATAAGCTGTCTCTCTCTCTCTGCCAGTTTCACACTTGTTTGACACTGAAGTCTGTCAGCCAGATCTGACCATTCATGCCCATAAAATTAAAAATCTTAACAGTTTAATTAACAGTTTGGTGATTTATATAATAAATAAACACAAGGTATTCACTAATAAAGATTTGTATTCAGCATCAATCAAGCTACAACACTTCCACACTACGCTGCCTCTGCCTCGGGGGATTAAATGAATCTGTTTTGGGCGTTTGGTGTTTATGAACTATAAACAGGATGTCGTTATTCAAAGCTTGGGTCCTTGCATGTCAGAGCGCGTGTTCTCATTACAGCAGGGACTGATGAGAGCAGAAATTAGTGAACCGCAACGGCAGACAGGACACATTCATCACCCGGCTTCTGCAGCGAAGGGGAGGAACAAGGGAGTTAAAAGAAAGTGGACACAACACCCCTGCTGAAACTAAGATAACATGAGGATTTTCAATGAAAATTAGGAGCCTGAACTGGTGGTGTATGACACCCACTGCAGCAACAAACCTTGGCTCTGTCCACTACCATCTGTGTGTGTGTTCCAGTGAGGGAGGTGGATATGACTCCCTTGTTCACAAGTGAGGTTGTGATAGACTGTTGTGGGTTTTTTTCCAGCTAATATAGCACTCTCATACATTTTGCATTGGCATAGTGGTGGAAAGGAAAAGAGAGAGGAGAAAGAGGGAGGGCAAGAGGAGGAAGGGAAACATGTGGAGAGAGTTGAAAAGGGGTCTCAGAGAGGTAGCGGGCAAAATAAAAAAAGTGCCCATGACTGACAACTGCAAGCAACGTCAGAGGAAATTCAAAATAGAACAGGCATACAGACGTAGAAGAGCTACGTAAAGAGTGACTCTGTTAGTCAACATCTCCAGAGATGAGCCAGAGCAAAGAATAAAATAGATCTTTATTGTATAACTCTCAGTACGTCAAATGAATGTGTTTTCGTATAAATCTAGATAGAAGGTCAGGAATGAGCCCATGTAACCGTCATCAAAGCACCCTTAAAGGCCCCCACCCTGTGTTTTTCCTCAGATTGAGATGTTTGTGTGCTCCTGACTATTGGAGTGATAACCTGTGATTACCTTGACAGTCTAAAAGGGTTTGCTCCGCTGATGCTGCGCCAGACCGCCACTGTTGCCATGGTTACAGCCCTGGGATAAGTTTTAATATTCTGGTGGATGCCGTGATTGAGTGTGTTGTGTATGTGCATCCACATATGCCCATGTTTGTGTGTGCGTGTATGTATGCACACAGTTGCAATCTACACTTAAAAAGTCCAAACTGGGGCAATATAAACACTAACATGGATCCAGACTGATTTTCTCTTTTCTTTTTTTTTTGATGCAGACACCATGGAAGTCTCCCGGTTATGTAATTCAATACTGCACCATGCATACCTAAAAAGTAACGTGTAATCTGAACAAAACCTCTCACGAGCTTAAATACTGGGGTAGATTTAAAACAGATTATCCTGGGCAAGTGTCTGCAGAATGACTGAGGCTGATGCTGTTAGTGTTGAGGGTTTGGGCTCAAAGGAAAGACAAAAAGCTTGAAAAGCCAGACCAAAACACTGCAATACACTGCAACACCCTGCACAGACAGCCCCCTTTTGTCTGAGTTTGTCTGAACATGGGTAAAAAGAAATGCACAAGACAGGAGGATAATAAGCCAGACAGTGTCTCATAAGTGGTGGTATGTAGTGTTGTGTGCTTTGTTGCCTGTTTCAAGGCTTGGTTGATTAATAGCACAAATCTAAATGATGAGAGAATGCCGCATTTCTCAGAACAATGTAGGAGGTTAAATATGCAAAGTTATATAAATGTATATATATATACACAAATGTATTATTTATCTGTTCATGAACATATGTTTACTCATTCTGAATCACTGCTGTGAGTCAATATGTGTAAATGAGAGCAGTGACAGCTATGAAAACCTAAATTTAGAACATGCAGTATCTTAAATATTAAAAGACAGAGAAGAAAGAGACATGCAAATTACTGCAACATACAGGCCAGGGTACAATAATGGCATTCTTATAATGTCATAGAGTTACATGTTTTTAAAGCAAAATCTACAGTAAAATGTCATATTCTGGCAGAAGCAAAATCTAAATAAAATATTGTAAATAAAACAGACAGAACTGAGTGCAACAGATGGCTACAGAACACACATGATGCAAAGATAAAGAGATGTCTTGCCATCCCATCAGTGATACTGATTGGATTAATTTTCTTGTTTATCTGGACAAATAAATAATAGCAACCTCTGCTATCTGCATGTTGCTGTTCTGACCTAGTTCATACATATTTTTTCTATTGTACACAAGGTAAGTTTGCTCTGGAGAAGGATTTTGTTTCATCTAGCCTTGAGAGAGGTGATTTGAGTATTAGAGACGGCAAAAAGATGGCACAGACTACTCATCATCCACCATGGCCTCCAACCTGTTGACATGACCTGGAGAAAAAGACAGACTTCTTGCTTATACAATTGTTGCCATTTGCAGGTGATCGCTGAACTTTAAAATAAGGGGAATGAGAAAAGACAACATTAATGTCAATTATTTCACTGGTTTGTATCTTCAGAGCAACCAGGGAGAGGTGGTGGCTGTAAATCACTCAGACCTTCATCCTTCCCTGAAGTTGCCTATAGTAATTCATCTAAAGCTCCAGACAGGTTCTCACACTTGAATATGTCTGTAGGTGTGCGCATGTGTGTGTCAGCAGAAGTGAGTATGTGTACTTTACGCAAAAACAGAACAGATTTGTAAGTGTGGAATTACACAACAGGACGATTATTGTTATATTCACATATTATTCCAATTCTCACAACCTTTTAGTGTTACTTAATTCACTAAATGTGGGGTTATCAGAATAGATAAAAGGTATGAACTGTGCAACCTTTTTCCATTTGCTTTGTTGGAACATCTACACATATGTTCTAATTTTACAAACTGAGGATTGTGGCAAAGGAATTACAACAAAGGGCAGCTTCATTATCACTTTGGCGTTGTTGATACACATGGCTCCTGTGGAATGGCTCATCACACCAAACATTAGAGAATAATGTCTGAATATGTGTGTGCATGTGTGTATTTGTGTTTTGTGAAATAACCCTGAGGGGAGGATCTGGCTGCATCTTTTATGGGGCACGCGTGCTGTTGCTATGGCAAACAACAGTGCGTCTGTCAGATGAAACACCACCTGATACATTTGTGTGTGTGCGTCACCGCCTGGCACACAAAATTGTTTTCATTGTTGCCTTTCTTTTTGTTTCACACACTCACGCACATAATACAGGTGCTTGATATCCACTTAATGACTCGCCAGTGAGACTAATATAATTACCTGAAGCCTCTCTGTCTCTATCTTTCTCTTTCTGGCAGTTGCAGGCCACAGTGAGCAAGAGTGAGTAATGTGTGTACTCTGTAATTGGGTTTATGCACGTCCAGTTCCAGCCCAAGGACCTCGTGGAGACAAATGACATAGGAGTTTGGCCATTTGCACATACTCACACTTTTCTGTCTCTCTCCCTCCATCTGAGGATGAGATGCAGAGATGGAAGAGAGGGGCAGAGATAGGTAGAGGAAGAGCATCAGACATAACCCCAGGTCAAAGGTCATTAATGCACTGATTGACCTTGTATTATTTTGTAAGTACTTCCCTAAGGAAAACCCCATAATAACATATCTCTATGCAGACGTGTGTGAGAGTTTATTTATTAATTAGTCAATCAAAAGAAAAATTTATATTCAACTATTTTGATAATTGATCATTTCAAGAAAAGATTTGGGTTTTGGACTGTTGGTCAGATAAAGCAAGATATTTGAAGACCTTATTTTGGGTACTAGGAAAATGTGATATGTGTTTTTCTCTACTTTTTGACATAGACTAAATGATTAATCGAGAAAATAATCTACAGATTAATCAGTGTTTGAAATGATCATTACTTATAGCCCTATAGCTTATACAGGTAGGCTTTGTCATGTCCTATCAATGCATCTTTTAATCTCAATTGAACTTGCGTTCCCCTTCATCAACCACACCTATCATGGACACTATTTATTATATAAAAGTGGATAATGTTTGTTTTTTTCATACAATTTATGTGTCAATGTAAAGTTTGGTTTGGTCGGCTCACCTACTACCATATAAAGTTGATGTTCCAAACATTTAAACAGTACTTTTGGCTAATCATTTGCAGTGCTGCAACTAACCATTATCTTTATTATCAATTATTTTCTCGATTAAATAATTAGTCGTTGGTCTGTAAAATGGTGACAAATGTCGATGCTGAAGTCCACAATGACCTCCTCAAATGTCTTGTGTTGTCCACAGCACAAAGATATGTGGGAGTTTACTGTCATAGAGGAGTAACAAAACCACAAAATATTTACTTTATTTCGAAAAAAAATTGCACAAAATAGTTGGCGATTAATGGACTGTAATAGTTGAGAACTAATCTATTCATTGATTAATTGTTAGCAATTTAGTTAGACCTTTTATCTAATCTTTACCTGTTTAGACTTGGCATACAAGTACTACTTGTTGGGAATCACTGTCCTAAGGTATTATTCAAGTATTTTATGATCTATTTAACTCATTGTGGTTGTTTTGATATTTGTCTTACTGAAACTAAGAGGTAATATATGTGTGTGTGTGTGTGTGTGTGTGTGTGTGTGTGAGTGTTGTTTTTGAGCGTATACACCCTTTAGAGTGCTTTGTATACAGTATTTTCATTAGACAGTCCTGTCAAAATAATTTAACTGAAAGATAAGGGGGAGTCTCTCTGTCCCTGTGCGTGTCCCCATGTTGAGTGTTGGCGGGGTCTTGCTGTCCCTCCCTTCCCATGCTCGCCCCCCTCGCTGCGCGTGTCCGCCGCGGCCCAGTGTGTCCGCCAGGGGGCAGCTGTGTCTCGGTCTGAGGCTGCGCCGCTCCCGCTGCATCACAGAGAGGAAAATACCACCAGATGGCGGTTTAGGATTGCTGCTCTTCTCTCAAGGCGCGGTTCCGCTCGCACGGCCAATTTTCAATATTAAAATACGCACAATATTAAAACGAAAATCGATTGATTATTTTGGAAGGTGATAATCGATTCGGGGATGGTCGTTAAAGGTGAGTGTCTTGTGTTTTTGTCGTGTTTTGTGCGGTGGGAAGGGAGACGGAGCACAGATTAAAGATGGTGGACACAGACAGGGAAGACTGGTTGGTTGGGGGATGGGCGTTAGCGGCTAACGGAGGTGAATGTGCTTTCTCTCTCTTCCTCAGTTACATTATAGCCTAGCAGCACCATTAGCTTGCGAGCTAGCCCCAAAATTTCGGCAAGACAACTTGCTAGAGGGGCAAGTGGTTGCCGCAGCGGCGGCCTGTTTTGCCACCAATTTCCATCCGGCACTGGAGTTGAGCTTGTCAACAAATAAAGAGCCATGCGGTGTGACGTGTTTTCTCGCTCTTTGCAAGGCAGGATTCAGAGCATCACCTCCTCTCATTTGCACAGCAGTATTATAATTGTACGTTACAGTATTGCCCTCCTGCCGTGCGGTGGTTTCTTTGCTTAGGTTTGTCATCAACGCTAATGTCACGTTGTTGTTGTTGACTTTGTTATCAACCCCTGGGAGTTCTGGTTTTTGCATACACAAGTGATGTACAATGTAAGATATGAACGTGTTCCTAGTTGCTACTTTTTCTTGTGTCAACATCAGCATTCAAGCTCCTTCTTGCCTTCAAGTTTTCAGAGTGTACCGGTGACTTTTCACACGACTAATAAACATGTTGCTTTTTAATGAATGACCGCACGTGATTGCTTCGTAATGTAATGTTTGCAGGATGGACTCGCGCATGTTTCACAACATTATTATGGCGCTTCTTTCCCCTTCCCGCCCCCTTCTGTGCGGGAATCAGGCAACACTGAGCGGGGAAACATGAGTCACATTAGGGGGGATGGGCTCCACCAGCTATCCCTACATGTCTAAATGGGCTCCAGTTCTGGCCGTCCGTCTCCTCCCACAGTGACCTATGTACAGTTCACCCTGTGCAGTGCAGTTAGGCATAGTTGATATTGGGTCAGAGTGCCTCCTGGCTGTGTGCATGAATCTCAGATTGTTGCATAACTGCATTGTTTACAGTCAGCCATGTGATTTTATTTTTTTTAAATCCAGGCTGTCTTGGATTGCTATCTGCAGCCCACTTGCCTGCCAACTTGTCTTCCATTATCACTCAATGTTTCCACCTCACACTGCACAAGCCATTTTTCATTTATCCTGCAGAACAAGTTAAGCAACACATGGTGATCACTGTGAGGATTAAATTTGCACGTGTTTATGACATGTATCATGGCCCTTGTAGAAAGTTTTGCTCTCTATAGTTGTAATAGTTGTAGTCCTGGTGTTCTGTTGACATTGTTTTTTAAATAAGACTGCTGAAATCTAAATTACTAGAATGTTCAAATACGTGTGTGTGTGTGTGTGTGTGTGTGTGTGTGTAAAAGAAGAGATTTTAATGCTGTTCTGTTTTTAGCGTACTCGTTAATGGAAAATATCGGGTGCTCTTTTATTGCATCAGGATAGTGCCCTGGAGATCCTTGCCAAACACACACTGTGACCTCTGTCCTTCTTACCTGTAAAGAGTCACATGTTTTGATGCCACAGCACATAGTATTCAGATTAGCCTACATTGTGGCTTTTGAACTTTTTCATCAGTGAATACATTCGGGCCATTGTCTGTTGCTGTAGTACATTGACTCATTAAAACACACAATTATGTAGCTGTATTAGAGACATCCATCATTAAAGGTCCCATATTATGCAAAATGCACTTTTCATGAACGTGTGTCCCCTCTGTGTCTGACCCCGACTCGGGGGTCAGACACAGAGCCATGCAAGCAGTAACGAGGAGCTCATACCTAAGAGAGAAGCCTGTTGTATGGACGAACAACACAACACTATCTAGCCATATCAGGTATCATTAAATGACTTGCCCACGGACATTCAGCTTACTTAATAGTTCGCCAAGATATGCTGTTGTTGTAATGTTAGCTATAGAAGCGGGAGAGCTGTGACTATCGCAGTCTGGAGCTGCTGTGCTGCCTCTGGGACCATTTCACACTCTTAATGTTAGTTTGCAGCAGCACGTAGCCACAACCTAGCTAACATTAGTTACATTACTTCCCGTGTTGTTGTTCACTCATGGTATGTCATGGTATTGGATATCTTCAGAATCGCACAACCACCTTTTGATGCAGATAAATATCATAAGTAACTACTGGAAATTACAAAAGTAACTCATGATACATAAAATTTCTATATCTGGATATATATTGTTATTGGGATATGAAATGACTTATGTTGGGATATGAGATTTTAGTCATACCGCACAGCTTTACTCTCAGCACTACCGTCCAGCACAACACCAAGCGGTCATTCTATCACTCGAGCTGGAGGTTGTTCAGTAAGTGCTTTTACGGTTCTGAAGGAAAGTTAAATATTTTCTGGTTTTCCCTCTGCCTCAACTCTGGGATTTATGGAGTTTGCTGATGGGCAGATAGCTTTACTTGTTGGTAACGCTACAGTAAGCGGTAGCTACTGCTAACTGTAGCGTTATCAGCTGGCTCTGCCCGAACTGGGTGCACACCAACACACCCCCGGAGCACCAAGTTTCCAGTCCAAGCAGAGTCAGCTAACAGGGCTGCTAGCTGCACGACTAACAAACTAGAGGCAGCTACCATTTAGCCCTGGATATACTTGCCCTTTAATAATGCGTAGGCGTAGACAGGCGTCTGCGACGTAAACGGCTTTGTTCACATACTTACCTGCGTACTTTGCGTGTACCTGGAGGATTAAACCTGAATCCACTACAGGGTAGACCCGGACCGGATCATCCCTCGCCAATACGGCTTATCTTCCTTGACAACCTCTGAATTTTCACATTGTAAACAAACCAAACATAGTGACACTCGAGCAGGTTGTGATTTTAATGAGACATCATAACGATCTTGGTAATTGCGGACTAGCTCCGGGATTTTTATTGTAAACATTCCGCCATAAATCTCCTCTTTTTTTTAAAGTTTGGTGCTGACCTTCTTTTTCTTTAATGGCGGTTGACAAACCAACTGTATAACGCCACCATCTGGGCTTGTGTGTGGAACAGTAGATTGCTGCTGAACTGCCTGTCAGGTCGACATACTGCATACTTGCATCTCCATACATTGATTCAGCAGCGCTGTGCCAGCTAGTCTCTGCCCCTCATGAGGCTTCTGGGAAGTTGGCCAATCAGAAAAAAGTGGGCTTATAGGGAGGGAGGGCCTTAAAGAGACAGGAGCTAAAATGGTCCAGACAGAGGTTGCTGAAGCAGTGGACAGTATAAGAATAATGCACTTTTTTGAACGTTAAAACATTTTCTAATAGACACCCAAAATAAAAGTAGGAGCCTGAAAATGTGGGATATGGGACCTTTAAGGAAGGCACAGTTTATTTGTTCTCAAAATGTTGGCTTAGATATATCCACGTTAATAGGAATGTATATAGTTGGTCTGATGCCAAACAGAAGTGGCATGTACTGAAGAAACCATCCAAGATTCTCTTAAGTGGCTTTAAAGAAGAAAACCACAGAGTTTCTAAACATCCACAGTTTGATTTCTGTTTGTGGCAATAATAAATATTCAGTTATACACCAACCTGTCCTTGCATGTGCTTGGGTATGAAACCGTTTAAAGGTGACATTTGGTAGCATTTCCTGCATAACTTTCTAAAGGTGGCTGATGTGAATAACATGCCATTGTATACACCTTTAGATAACATTGAGGGTTAAGAGAAATGGTGAATAATCACTCCTCCTTCCTCTATCCCTTGAATAGCTTGGGTCTTTGCCCTGGCTCTTCCCATAGTAAGCATATAAAGGACTGAGGCTGAATCTGAAAAGTCAAAAAAATCTCCGTTCCTAACCACCTTTTCTTGACCTCGATGGAAAATGTCATGAGGTCAATGTGAAGGAGAATCCGTTAGGACTTAGGAAAAGAGGACGGCGGGTCTAAGAGAATCCAACTGCTCTTTTCTAAGCAACGTAATTATGCAACGGCGGATTTTACTGATGTGACCTGCCGTGATGAAACTACAATGTTCTGAAGATGGACTACAAAAAGTGCATCTTTGACACTGCACCCCATGTTGTTGTAATGCAGACCATCTAAAGGTGGACAACACAGTGGAATATATTACTTAATTATAATAACCAAGATAGCAAAAATGCAGGTAAGGTAGCCTACCAGTCACTAAATAATGGACAGGGTTGTCACATTCAGAATGCTTGCTCACACTCACCCTCCTGCCCACCCATAGGCGTATTTATCAACATGAATCCCAATTGTATGTAAATACAGTGTTTCCCACAGAATGACAGTGTAACTGTGCCGAGAGAGAGAGAGAGGGAGAGAGAGGGCGAGCGACGGGGCGAGAGGAGATGCTTAGAGAATATATGCGCTGTGCAGCGGCATTCTCTCCTTTCCTTTCATAAAGGGTGGTCAGGTGTGTGCCCTATGCTAAAGGAGATATGAAAGGAAGCATCGAGGCACCTTTTCTTAGCTTTTAGAAAATTCAAACAGCTCTTATCATGGCTGCCACTGAAATACTTCCGGTTCACTTCACTCAGTTAGTAACCTTCCTAAGCAAAAAAGACTTTTCGAATGCAGCCTGAAAATCCCATAATGGTTCTTATTAGTAGTATACACATGTACTGTAGTTTGTCATTTTAAAGGTGGTAATGGGTAGTGGTGAATGATTGTTTGTTTTGAGGATAATTAGTATCATGCAGCTTTTGTGAAGAAAATAAATGGCTTGTCCATAATTTGCAAAGACAATTTACTTTATAAATGGGTGAGTAATGAAAGCAAGATACTGTGTCTTAATTATTTGAAACATGAAGGTATTAACAAGTATTGTTTAAGGCAATAAATAAAACTGTAAAGAACTGGATTCTATATCATGAATTGTTCCATAGTAATTGCTAAGCCAGAGGCTCACCACTCAACTGCAGTGGGCTTTGTTAGAACCATATGCTTATAATGATGCAGCTCAGAGATTATGTAATGGCTTTGACATTTGTCAGAGCCTATTACATGGTGACCTTGATTCAAGATGTTGGCTTTAGAAAAAACAATATTTGCTGTTCATATTGTTGTCCAGCTGTTGGCGGTTTTCAGCACAGTCCAAGGAATGTCAAAGAAAATCAAATATTGCTGCCATCTGCTATCATTAGTCTACTTAAATTGGTTTATTAATATATTAAACTTGCAGTGCTGAACTTTTGTCTCCCCTTATGGCAGTGAGAGTAATTACACAAACACTGTTGACATGTGCCTATGAAGAGCTTGCCCCAGGCTCCAGGTTTGGAAAAAGTTACAGAAATTCAGAGAAGTTTCCACAGTTCCAAGATAATAATTCATTATTTCAGTAGAGTAAATGTAGTAAGTACATAGCCTACTCAAAATATTTTACAAATAAAAAAAAAACGGTTTAAGAAGACCAACCGTCACCGACCAATTTTCTACAGCCTACGCTGGCACTACAGTTACTCCGGAGTAGGGCTGTCGCGGTGAAGTAATTTTCCCCCGTGGTGATTTCTTTGGCTTAACCACGTTAACCACATTATTACCATTTTTTTGTTTTGTTTTTGTGCCATATTACATATGATGTGTATCTGTGGATCTCACTGCACAGATAGTCGCAAACTGCAGCTTTATGGTCTGAGAAAGGTAGCTGCTGGTCATTCAAGTCAAATTTACACAACTTTGCTGAGCAAAATCATTCCAATAGTTTGACCATGTCTTTAATTCCCCTCAGTATAAGATCATTCCCCTCAGTATAAGATCAATATAAATGATTTCTTTATGATTATGAAAATAATAGAATAAGAGACATTTTACACCTTTTATTGTCTAAGCGAAATGATGGCGCTACAGTAGTGCGATTATCTTTTTTTTTTTTGGAAAAAGCCTGCTCATGTCAATATATCAGATCTGTAGACTTTCTCTTTTTTGTGTAGGGCAACTCAGGTCAAGTATGGGATAAGAAAACTGGAGAATAAGAAAGATGGATAAGGAAGAGCCAAGCCAATTTGTTTACTTAACTGTAGGCTGCTGAATTGAGGTCTGGCAGTAGTTGTGAGCATTTTGTCCTCCTTTATTCATGTGAGCCTGGGTTGCACAGTTCTTTTTGCACTTTTAAAAGCTGGACAAAATGAATTGTTTACATAGCTCATAGCTGGTAATAGTTCTAAATGTTTTCTCAGTTTTGTAGTGTTCAACATAGTGTGCAGATTAATTCACCACACGTACACAATATTATTTCATTGCAGCCTCATTACACAGACATTAGAGCGATGTAACCTATTGGTTCTGACCTTTTTAAGCAATTACACTTACACAGAAAACTCAGGCACCATTAATTTAAATGTTGATTGTTTGGAAATGCCATGCGCAGCGGAGTGTGATCATCTGAGAAGATATGCCGAAGTGTGAAGAGCTGTGGGCCAGGGAGTAAATTTCATTAACTATGAGAAGTGCACACTTGTGATATATAGCAACACTGTCACTTTTTAAAATTCAAATGATACTATCCAGTGCCACAAATTGTTCTATTAGTCACCGTTATCAGCTCTTACAATATGTTAGTACTCAAGTACAAGGTGGCAGCATATAAAAAAAACTTTAAAATATTTGGCAATCAGATTTTCTGCAAGTTTACTGCACCAGCTCGTGACCGCAGCAGGTGTACTTGCTGGGACGTTTCCCCTGTAGATGTTTTCATGGATTTCTGGAGTGTATCCTAAGTGATAATGCTAGCTGAGCTGTGCTTTACAGATGGTAAGGAAAATATTACTAAGCAGTCTGCTGGAAATTGCCAGGCTGATTGGAAAGGAAAATTACATATTGTCAGATAGCATAGCAACATCATGTTGACATAATGATAATGTGATGACAATCTATTCTATTTCTAGTACCAAAAGAGATGCAAAGTCTGTAGTCAGGGTATTTGTTAAAGTAATGCTATTCATCTGTCAGGTTAAGCAGTAATGAGACTAGGTGCATCATGTCGTGTGTGTGTGTGTGTGTGTGTGTGTGTGTGTGTGTGTGTGTGTGTGTGTTTTATAGGTTTGTGATCTCTCCCTGGTATTCCTACATGGCGCAGTGGTTGCTTGGCTGTGCAAGCTGCTTTTACCTATAGCTGACGCACAAGTGTGTTTCATGATGCAGCCAAGCTACCGGCTGGCAGTGGCTATTAGTAGTTTTTTAAAGAGTCAAGAATAGGAAAACTCGCTTTACTTTCCGACATCAAGATACTTCTCTTTAGCCCACGATCAGTAAACTACTGATCCTGGGTTCTTTATACAGCTTTACATGTATAATATTGCAAACTTAAGTACTGACAGTCTGTGTGTCGTTTTTGTTGTCAAAACCTCCAAATGAGGCATAGCTGATTCTTCTGACCATCAAAATCTGTGGTTAGATGGTTTTACACTTATCTCACTGAAAAGATGTGGACGTAACATTAAAGTCTAACTGAATAGATTTTAATTAAATAGATTTGTTTTGACGTATCTGCTCTGTAAATCACTTTCCATGGGTTCTCCTTTGACAAACAATCAGAAACCAAAAGAGAGAAGTTTCATTGTCGACGCGTTCTTACAAAGATGCTGTTTAAGGGAGAGATAGCAATCTTCTTATTAAGAACATTTCTGGTTGTTCATTTCTAACGGCAGTGCACTATAGGAAGTGCTGGGGACAGTATTGCTTCCACTGTCTGCCATGACTGCTTGACTGTAAGACTACTCACGAAGAAGAAGCTTTCATGTGAGAAGCAGAAAGCAACGGAGAAAGAGGCTAACAGCAGAAAGTTTTTTTGTTTTTACAAGTTTTGTATCCTATTTCATCACTAAATACACTTTTGGGAGGTTTGAGCTGAGAAATCAACTGTGTAGATTAGAGCCCGACCGATATGGGTTTTTGGGGCCCGATGCCGATATTAAAGTGAAAAAGAGCCGATTTATGAGCCAATATTTTGATTTTAAGAATGATTTGGATAGTAGACCCCTGTGATGACGATTAAATGCAATTAGCTCATATCGGCCGATAATATCGGCCGTCCGATAATATTGGTCGGGCTCTAGTGTAGATCTTGAATATTAGCAGTTTTACGAAAGTTAAGAAAATGTGTTCAAACATTTTCGCGTTTGAGAAGCTCGACAAGCGCCATGATGTTAGCAGTGCTGGCTGGCCAGTCACGCCCACAGAGCCCTTGGGTCCCAGTTACACAGACCACTGCAGCAGCAACAAAAGAACAGCAACGACAGAGCAACAGAGGAAAGGCCAAAACTGTAAGATAGTTTCAATGTTCATACCTCTGTTATTCTGTCTTTACAATCTGGGTAATTTTAAAGTCAATCAAGTGATATAGTCTACAGAACATTCTCTGCTCATAAAACATATAAGCACTTTATTATTCTAAAAAGACATTACATTGTTAGTGTACAGTTGTGGTTATAGTAATTGCTTTCAATTTGCTTTTATTTTATATAGTTCCAAATAGGGCTGAAAATTCAATTTTGCGTTGACGCAAATTCTTTGCATCGATGATTCGTTTAATCCATATAACTATATTGCACACTGTTTCGCACAGACATTTATTACTGTCACGCTTACGCTGTGTGAACACAACGTGATTATGATGGCGCTGTTTGCAAAGTGGAGGAAGTGAGTGAAAGTAGCGAGGGACAAAGAAAAAAGTGTCCAAAGTATGGGATTATTTCAAGATAAAGGAAAACAACAACTCTGTAATGTTCGTCAGCCGTAAAACGAAACTTATGTCACCTACTACAACAGCACGACGGCACCTGATCAGAAAGCACCCAGTGTTATGCCAGTGGACCACAGACAAGGTAACAGCAACTTTAGCATTTAACTGAAATCTTGATTGATTGTTGAGTTGAAGGCTAGCCAGATTAAACCGCAATCCTCAGCTGAAAATGTACACAGGTGCGTTTATTGTTCTTCTGGGTGGGCCGTGAGTTTGGGTTGTAACGTTACAGTCATAAGTTAACAGGGTGTTGGGGAGCTGCACCTTAGTATAACTTGTATAGCACTCGGATAATGTTTGTGTTGGTAAAACAGTTGTCTGGTTGTTGTTCTGTTGATGTTGTTGGTCTGATGTTTGCTGTATGACACACTATGAATTTCCAAAAGGACTAATAAATATCTATCAACTTACACAGCTGATCCCGTTACCGTAGGGAGGAGGGGGCTAGAAGCTTCTACAGAAATAATCTGTAGAAGCTTTGAGTACTAAAATCATCGTTAGCTGCAGCCCTAGTTCCAAAGCAAGAATCTTTAACCGTAAAACTTCTAACTCTATAAAACCTACTTGGCAATAAATCAGATTGTGAGCTTATTGTTTTTGGTGATAAAGCCTGGCTGTTATCTTGGAGCAGCCTCTCCATAGTTCCTTGCATTCTTGGTTTTGAGGTCTCATGGATGATGCTGGGTAAGAGAACGCTCTTTTAGTTGTGTTAGCAAACACTAAGTGCAATAGTATATCTTTGATTTATAGGAGTAGCCTATGCTGTCTTGTCCTATTTCCCCCCTGGTGCTGATACAGTGTTCATTCTGAATAGTAAACCTTGTTCAGTTAATGGTAACGTTAGCTAGTTGGGCTGTGTGTTGGACATGTGTAATTCACTTGAAAGATGTTTAATTAGTTAAATGGTTTAATTACTGTTAGGGTTAGGGAGTGAAAAAAATAGCTAATTGGCTGCTCAGTTGCAGCAAACTAAACACCAATGTAAATATACCTGCAAATGTTACTTTGATCCGGTTGGGCTCCTGATATTGTTCAAAAGCTATAGGGACTAGTTAAACTGACTTCTCTGTGCTCACCTTAAATCTGAGTTTAAGACCTATGTATAAGCATGGTTTTTACAATTAAAGAGGTGGTATTATGCTCATTTTCAGGTTCAAAATCCTGTTTAGAGGTTGTATCAGAACCGGTTTACATGGTTTCATTTTCAAAAAACACCATATTCTTTTCATACTGCTCATTGCTGCAGCTCCTCTTTTCACCCTGTGTTGAAGGCTTTGTTTTAGCTATGGAGTAATACATCTTGTCTCTAAATGATCTTTGTTGGGAGTTGCACATGCGCAGTTCCTAGTTAAGGACTACAAGCCAATCAGAAGCATAGAAGGGCAGGTCAGCGAAAGGCCGGTAATAGCCAATCAGAAGCAGCGAAAGGCGGGTCAGCAAAAAGACGGTAAACGGCTTCGATTCAGCTGGAGGCTACATGTTGCTGACCAGCTTGGCAATATGGACTGGAGCAAGAGTTTCAGAGTGGTGAGTTATTAATCTGTAACAAAAGTGTCTTTCATCCGTAAAGTTTTAACTGAGCTCGGTCTCTACATCATAGTAACAACTTTATGTCCACTGACTGCCTGGAGGGTAGCTAGTGTTTGGAAGGGAGAGGATAGGTGTGTGTTGGAGCTCACTTTTTTCCCCACAGGTGTTTTTGAGGGTGTGTCAGACTAGTCGCTCGTCGAGCATTATGACACTTATTTACTTGTGACATCACAAGAAAGCGGAAGTAAAGGCTGGACTACAAACAAGCTGTTTTTAGGCAGTTCAGAGCAGACTCACTAAAGGAGAGGGAAAAAGCCAAAAAGCGTATTACCAACTCTTTAATATAGTGTTTTACATTACAGTTTTGCTGCTAGTATTCAGTATTTTCTCTACCGTTGCAGATGCCTGTAATGAATCATAAACCTCAATCCCACAATGGCTCAATGGGATGTAATCCATGGTAACACAACACAAAAATAAACAAGTCATGTATTGTAATTCATCACTTGAAAAAGATGCAATTAAAATGCCACAGCAGTGGTATTTCTCACATTACAGTTCACTTCATGTAAAGGAATGAAATAATTTCCATTATTAGCCCACTTGCATCAGAAATGGGATGTTATATCTGGAAGTGTTTTTCAACATGAAAAACATTAACAAAAGTCATAGTGTATACATATGAGTGTATTTTGGCATTAATTGAAAAAAAGGTTCCGCACTTATAGGACTTTTGGATGGATGCTTTGTCTCATCTCCCTTCTGCTGTTAGGACAGTGAGGAAGTGTTGCTTCCACCTGTGTTTGGATTGCCTGCTCTGTTGATACTGACAGCAGTTCATACACCAGTGCTGTAAAGTGGAGCTTTGTAGACTGTAACACCTTATTAAAGACTGAGCCTCAGAAAAACGGCTCAAAGAAAGACTGTCGCCAGTGCTGCACTCATATTGAACGCACGGGGAGAGTTTAAGGGGGTAACAGTGAACCTTTGTGTGAAGAAGCAGACACAGGTCTCTGTACATTCACAGTTGTGTATGGTTGATATTTAGCTGACAACGTATGTAAGAAATACATTAGAAAAGACTAGAGACACTACATAAAAATGTCTGTTAACACTTGATTTAATCTTGCCCATTTAGCATTTATATAATGTTTTATAACACACTATTGTTGTAAACTGGTATAAATGTGTGTTAACAACTGTGAGGCATCCATAAGTGGATACTGGTGTATATAAACAAATAATTAATCCAAAAAATGTAAAACACAGTTGTTAATAATACAAAATTGCTGATAAATACTGGAAATAGAGCAATGCTTAAACATGTCCTTAATCGGCATAAAACAGGATTATAATGTGTTATTACATTTTATATAGTGCTTATAAATTCTTATATAATTGTCAATCAATCAAACTGTATTTGTATAGCACAGCAAAATATATTTGAGACTAATGCACACAAGAAATAATGAAAAAAATGACAATTAAACTAGATCAAAGACGATGACAAAATAAATAGATAAGAGGGAAAAAACATGAATACAATAAAAGAATTAAATAAACGAAACAATGGCTAAAAAACATTTTAATCAAAAGCCAGATTAAAGAGCTGCTCTCGGATGTTCTGGCAGGCTGTTTCAACGGCTCAGAGCAGGAAAACCTAAAGCTAGCTCACCAAAAACTGTTCATTTGTCAGTTTCTTAATTCCTGGGTGGAAAGAATTTCTTTCGTAGCACTGGCCAACAGTACTGTAGAGAAGTGAAAGTCATGGATTTGCGTAAACATTGATAGATATATATGATTTTCCTATGTCCCTCCTCAGGGAGTGCAGTGTGTTTTTTATGAATGAAAAAAAGGTTATGAGATGATACATTATTTATCTATTTGTTGGGCATTAAAGATAGCCTCCAGTTTCAAAGCCAGATATTGACATCTTCCTTACAGTCTCCAGGGGTAGATGTTTCTAAATTCTCGCCTCAGCTTTGAAAGGGTTTTGACTCGTTATCTGGATTTGTGTTTGTCAGAGCAGGCAGATCTAAATTTGGCACCAGACCAGACCTGCAAATCCTTCAGGTGTCATTTATACAGGCAAGGTTAACAACCAGCTTCAAGCACCAGCAACTAAAACCTCCTCACCATTGGCTGTGGCAGTGTGTATCTTAGCAGTCAGTGTTATTTGTACACACTCTTACTTAATATTGATTCACTTGCCTGTGCCAAGTCAGCTCTGTGTCTGTACAGAGTGGAAATGAAGTGGTCGCAAAAAGAATGGAAATTTCAGCAAAGTGAGCTCCTAGACAGGGCTTCTCCGCAGGTCTGGAAACTGTAAATGCACCAAATATTTATTGGTATTGCAAACAGACATCACGTTTTACTATGGGGAAAAAAACAAATTGATAGTTTCATGAAATTGTCTGCATAAAAACTCAGGTCTGGGAAAGCATTTCAGAGCAGGAAAAGGACTCATGACTAGAAAGTTGGTTTGATACTGGGACTGGGGCAACAAAATTGTGTTATGGAGTGTACATGTTTCCATGGATTTCAGATGAATACCACTGAAGTACAAATGGAAATGTGACGGGCTAGATTTCTCCACTACCCTGCCCTAAGACCTCATTAGTTTGTATAACTCAGACCCCATCTGCTCTTTCAGCCTGTGTACTTGGGATTAAGGGGTTTCCCTGTCTGCATTGGCTGACTCCATCAGATTATTTACCTGTAAACCTCCTTCCTTATTCCTTACTGACTGCATATTATCCTGCCAGCGTTATCCAACTGTAAACCAAACAGTCCAATACAGTATCAGACAAACCCACTGCAAACAGCTTCCTAAACCTGTTGACAATTGTAGTCACGGTTAGACTAGCCCGTTTTGAAAACCATCTACAGAGGGTGATGAACTTTAACAGGACCCAGACATTATTACTATTTGTTTGTAATTACAGTTTGTTTGTATTTGTACACGTGTACCACAACTGTTATTTTTACTGATTTGATTTATTAAGAGGGAAAGAAAAGTCATTCATTCGCAATTAATATTATAAACTGGGAAACTATTTTGCTTTTTGCCAGTTTATGGTCAGTTTAGTTGTGAATGATTGTACATGCAGCCTTCATTTATTTCAATTTAGGAAGCTGGAACTAGGGCTGGGCAATAAAACAATAATGATAATTATCGTGATATAATTTTACTCAATAACAATATATCAAATGTTCAATATATCGTCAATAAATGTTTGATTTAATTAATTTGATTCACAAACAAATTAGCACTTATATTTTCTATAAAGTAAAATATTTTGTTGAGGGAAATGGACTGAAACAAGATTTACTAATCATATTTTTTGAAAGAATATTTTATCATTATAGTTTTGAATGTTCTACCTCCAGATTTGTGAAGTGATCCGCTGTTTGGCATCAAGTGTTTGTCATATTCTGACCGTAAAGAAAAGTTTAACCACACAATCAGCAATCTGGTTTCTTCAATTTTTACTTAGGAGCAAAAATCAGCCTTTAAACTTGAAAGAAATAATGATTTGACATTTATAGTGATAACATTTTTGGCCATATCACACAGCCCTAGCTGGAACCAGAAAGTACTATTTGATTAATTGATCATCATCTCCCTTACTTTGTTCTTAGCCCAACCTGGCCAGGCTACTACCACAAACTGCCAAAGATCCAATGGGGCAAGCTGTTTTACAATAATAAAAACTCGTAATTGAATTGGATAGATCGGCCCCATAGATTAGCCTCCCTTGTCACTGATACCTGATCCAGCTATTTGAGTCAGTATCAGGCCAATATCAGTATTGGATAGGTGCATCCCTAATCCCAGGTAACTGATTTATCTCTGCACCACTCTAGTAATGATCCCTTTGTTGTGTGATGTGTTAACAGCCCCCAGTAAACAAAACTCTTGCACGTCCCACAGCAGGAGAGGTTCATCTCAAATTATTCAGTGTTCCGCTCGCTATGAATCCACCCTGTTGCTATTTCTTTAAAAAATTTCTTCCTCTTTGTCTTGCAATTTCTGTTTGACACCTGGCTGGGATTTACATACACTATTTCCTTGAAGTACTGTTTTTAAATAAGCCATCTGCTTCAACTGAGATGCCAAGTCTCACGCATTAGCTGCGGGATTCCTGCAGTTGACACTTTTCACACATTCTCACACCACACTTCCGTTTTCTCACGTAATGAAAAACACATTTATAACTGATAACATTGCACCACAAATCTACTCCACCCAGCTGATGCGACACCAGTGTCAGGATAGTAATAAAGTGCTGTCTTTTACATTCTTGTACATTTACAAATGTAAAAGTTAAGAACGGATGCATGATGGCAAAAAGGATTTTGTTCCTGAAATTAACAATTTTTATGGGGGAAGACCCTGTTTAGGTTTGGTCTCCCAATTTAGGGTATGATTTCTGGAGATCAACCATACTTATTCATCAATCATCCATTCCTGGGTCTTGAGGAGTCATGACCCTGACCCCTACTGTGAGTAATGTCACAGAAGCCTATTCATAAAATGCAGCTTCACCGATACCAATTCACCCCAAACTAAATTTAAAAAGTTGGCAGCCCTGGCTTCAGTCAAAACACACTAGCCCCTTCTTCTGATTCCCTCACCCTCAGTCTATATCTGGACAGTCATTATTCCCCTCAGCTGCCTGCTCATTATTGTTACATAACAGCCTTTTCTTTTGGTTTGACATCTGCCTGCTGAAATTAGCAGGCATCTCCCATTCCAGTGAGATCTTTGATGTTAGATCATTAGGAAGTAATAATCGATGCGAGGACTGATGGCCTCCACAACGGGAGTGTGTCAGTGTAAGTTTGTGAGTGTGTCCCGCCCCGTCCTTCCTCTTTCTCCCCCCTCTATTGGAAGTGAATATGAGGCAGCCTGAAAATCTGGGCCAAGGTGTGAGAGGGAGCCCAGACAGATGAGAGAAGAACAAATGAGTCTCTTTTTCTACTCTACGCTCTCTCCTGCTGTTATTCCCCTCTGTGCTGCAGTCACACTTTACCACCTTACCCCTCCTCCCATTTGCCCCCTTCACTCCCTCGTAACCCCCCCCCCCCAGCCCCCCCCCCCCAGCTCTCATGGCTCCATTTTGCGTCAGCTGCAGCCAAGCAGGCAGCCATTGCACAGAGAGGGGGAGAAACATCCATTGCCTCTTCTGTGTCTCTTTTATGCTGTTCCACAGCATTGCCCTTTTTCTTATGATCTATTTATCCTTTATTCACAGACATAGTTCTCAGGAGGTTGTGGGGGGGGTGTGTGTGTCTATTTTTCAGAAGAGATTTTACCAGTTTGTGCAGTTTGCACAGCAATGTCCCCCTTACCTCCTCTATGCTAAGATCAGGCTTGGTGTGCTGCAGAGAAATAGCATACAGTAGTTTGTGGCTATAACAGATGGCTGTGCATGTGTTTGTGTGTGTGTGCAGGAACAGGACTATGTGTCTGACTCTGTAACTCTCGGTGTTGGATGGGTAATCTCCAGTGTGACATAATCATAATCTGGTTAAACCAGACGGCCACAGTTGGCCTCAAGGCTGTTCCACATTATAAGGCCAAGACACTTTATTCTCACTTTGTATCGGGGCTGCCAGCACTTGTTGGCCTTTGTGTACAAAATTACAAGAAAGAAAACAAAAAAACAGCAAGCTCTCAAAACCTCTCTACAACAGTTTAGAGCGACAGTACTAGTATTTGCTTTGACTGAAATTATAAGTCGGAACTATATTCCACACTATTGGGAAAGAAAAACATTTTCAAGTTAACTTGCTCACTACAGCTCCCTGCATATGATTATTTTATCGGTCAGTCTTCTTTCTTGATAAATACGTAAATTGTTCGGCCTATAAAACATTGTATTGTAAAATACAAGAGTCTGTGTATGGTCCCAGGATGGATATTTAATCTACTCCTTTGGCATCAGCGGGCAGCTGTTTTCATTGAACCTGTACGCTACCTGATCAGCAGCAAAGGGCAGAAAGACAAAGTTAGCGACTAGCTGTTGAACACAGTAGAGCATTTAGCAGCTAACAAAGTAGATATTTCCCTCTGGAGTTGGTGGAGACCAAAATGGAGCAAACAGGGGTGTGAATATTAAATTTACATTTGCCAGGTGACCAGAAAACACAACCCCAAACAAATGTGACTCTTGCTCCATACCTGCTGTGTGTGTAAATTAAGCAGGTGTTTGCTAAAGTCTAGTTCACACTACATGATGTGCCGGTCAGCGAGATCGGCGACTGCCAGGCTGTAATCGGGGATAAATCAGCGTTCGATCGCTGACGCCATCCAGATATCTGGAGGAGTCGGCCGACTCGACATCCACATCCAGCCAATGAGAGCAGGCAGCTACTATTTCACTGCAAAACACTTTTTACTCAACTCCTCTCTTCAGCACAGACAGTCCCTGCTACCTGCATGTGCTAATCCATTCTTTCACCCATAATCTTTATATTTATATTTCTTTATAATAGCTAACTTTATAATAAGAAACGACAGATGTTTTGTGTATAGTTTTGCGTCATTTTCCCTTTTCACATTTTACCTGTGTTTCCTTGACAAAACTTGATTTGGAGACCAGCTCTCGGGTGACACAGCCGTTGTCAGACTTCAAGACTCCTGTCACAAGCAACTATATATGGTATATCAATGTTATGTACACAGTTAGTTTCCACTGCCCCCCCAAGAAGTGTGTTTAAACATATTCATTTTACTATGAGACAAAAAACAAAGAAAATCGATAAAGTGGATTCATGGCATATTTGCTTTAAAAATTTGTTAAATATTTAATAAATTGATGAGAACATGTATGTCCTTTTTTTTCCATCTTTGAAATCAAACACCTCAAGATCAGTAATGAAACACACTCCACTTCTGGCTTCACACTTTTGGCCATAAACAAATTCAGTGTTACATATTTTCCAGGGATGGAGAGAGAGCAGAATGCATTTGAGACAGCAGGATGATTTCAGTAGCAGAGAATACTGTCTCTAAAGTGGAGACTCGAGGTTACTGAGGCACCTTTCTGCTAAACACCAGTGTCATGTAGGGTCAGTAAAGGGATTAGTAAAGTGTAAACAACGTAATTAAAAGCATTATAGATCATCACTCTGTGGCTGACATAATTACCCATCCCTATTATCTGCCTTGTATCATTTTTAACTACATGTTTTTGAATTTTGCAGAACTGAAGGACTAATTCAATTACTATTTGTCCTGGGTTTTTAAAGGCTTTGACATCACTTTATTGCTACTTTAACCCTGGTGAGAAAGTATGCGAGGCATCATGCCGTTTAGGGTGAGTGCATCTCTGCCAAATGAGAAGTGCATTTGATTTAAGCTATTGTTCTTACATGATGTTAATTCAGTCTGCTGAGTCACAAGGGCGCCCAAACTTTCTGTTTGTAGTTGGGCATTGGTGCAGCATGTGCAGATCATGAAGGGTTACTGTCTGATGTTGTCATCTTCTGTTTCTTTTTTCACAGGCAAAAAAAGTGAGAATATCTTGAGTCTGATCTTCCGGTATATCTCTACTTGTTGGATTTGCATCTGTCATCTTGATATTTCTTCCCTGACAGCTTCTCTGTCTTTGTCTCAAACTCTTTGCACTGACTAGCAGATATTCCATCTGAAGCAATTTCTCTTTTCCAAATTTTACTGTTAGCACTTTAACATGTTGGTTTCATGACTGAATAAACAACCTGGTCACTTTTATGTAAAGGTCACAACAGAAACGTTATTGAAACTAGTAACTTTTCTGTCACTTTCAACACGGCACCTTTCTGAATTAAATGCCGTCAGATAAACATAAAGGCTACAGCAGCACAATGAGAAACATGCAGAGCGATTAAACTCACGCCTTGTACCACCTTTTAAGATCACCGCACAGCTTGACGTTAACACCTACCAACTCGCCAAATGCAGATGGATTTTAGCCGTGGCGGGTAACACAGTCACTCCCACTAGCCACTTTGGCGTGTTGAAAAATTGTAGTCTTGGCAACATGCATCTGAAATAACAAACAAATTGCAATGTAACACTACGACACTACAACTCCCATGAGTACATAGTGTTTGCTCATTGGTCCATTCGTGAAGCCAATTGTCTTAACTGACAACACTGTACACAAGAAGACGTTGTGGAGATTAAACTGGCGGACTGGTGCACTGGGAGATTTTCCCTGCGGCCTGAGGGCTTTTTTGGCCTGCCGTTAAATTATCAACTTAACCAGCAGTAGCAATGATATAGCAAGCTTTTTTAATAGCACGGGAATCCACTCAATAGGCACAACTCACTCTCCTGCAGTGCCACTGTGTGAGGTTGCGCACGCCAAATGTGACATCCAGACTTTTGTCAAACGATAATATAAAAGTTGAAGTCACAGTCCCGTAGACCGTCAGCCTCCCCATCTGCTTTTATCCTCATATCACATCATAGTGGGTGGCGCGGTGGTGCAGTGGTTAGCACTGTCGCCTCACAGCAAGAAGGTCGTGGGTTCAAAGTTTGCATGTTCTCCCCGTGTCCGCGTGGGTTCTCTCCGGGTGCTCCGGCTTCCTCCCACCATCCAAAGACATGCAGGCTAGGTTAATTGGTGTCTCCGAAATTGTCCTTAGGTGTGGATGTGAGTGGTTGTCTGTCTATGTGTGGCCCTGTGATGGACTGGCGACCTGTCCAGGGTGTACCCCGCCTTTCGCCCAATGTAAGCTGGGACTGGCTCCCAGCTTACAAGGATTGATCACATCATAGTGTCATATCACTACCTGTTTTAATAAAACTACTCATGCCATGTTGGAAAGCAGAAGATGCGTTTGTATGTGAATAATCTAGAAAATAAAGACCTGTATACTCGTTTCACGTGGACGTATCTCCAGTTACTCAGAGCTACCAGAGCTTCATAATGATAAACATAAATCCAGTCAGATAAAGTTTAAATCCGGGAGCCTTAATTGTGTATTTTTTCTTAGACTAAAAGAATTTGATCTTCTTTTCTCTTTGTTTCTAATGCAGATATTTTTCTTACTCTGTATTACAGTACTGCTGTTATGAATAAATAGTTAAACAGTGTTCCTGATTCAGTTGTTTATTTCAGTTTAGTTTTTATCTTTTGAATCTTCTACACCCATGCAGCACTTTTAAGGTAGGTACTCTTTTTGTGTGTTTATCTGAATAGACATGTTTTCATAAAAAAAGGAGCTTTGCACCCAACCTTATCAGTAACTCTGGAAAACACTAGCCACATTGGCTAGTGAGCAAAAAAGTTAATGTCAAGTCCTGTCACTGAAATAAAATTATCATCTCAATTGTTTGTCAAAATCAGTTGCTTGGAAACACTGTGGAAAGGCCAATTAAAAGACACTGAGTAGACCAATCTTCTCGTATCAGATCAGTCTATAAAAGCCATGTTCTCCTCTTGGTGTAATCAGGAAAGAAAGGTTAAAAACCTTCTTGCAAAAGACTAGATTAGATTCAACTTTGTTATTATGCAATAATCAGACCAACAGTCTCTCCATGTATTCCCACTATTCATTCATTTCAACTGCATGGATGATTAAATAAATATCCAGCAAACTCTACGTACAGCACGCTAGCAAATAACAATTGAACAAGAATCCCAGCTTATTGTCCTGTCGTTCAATGCTTAAACTCAGCTATTTAAATACAGGCAGTGGGATTTGGTTTTAAATAACATTAAATGGTGAAACAAATCAGTAGTTTCACTGTTCAAATGAAGCCATGGCAAGTGTCCCTCGTGCTCATGGTGGTCATTAAGCCTGTGAGAGAATAGAAAATTCTTATTCCCAATATCATAACTTTTTATCTCTCTCTCTCTCTCTCTCTCTCTCTCTCTCTCTCTCTCTCTCTCTCTCTCTCTCTCTCCCTTTTGCGCACTGTATCACTTTATGACTTTAACAGATGAACTGCTGGTGAAGCCAGCAGTGTCACATAGGCCGGGTCTGAATAGGGCTCAGGGCATTCACCATTGCACAGTTAGTTTGCCGATGCAAATGCTTATTTAAGAATTAATAAAGGTTTTTGCTTTCTCTCTTTTTGTATTTCCTGTTTGAAACCAGGGAATTCAAGTGAAGAAAATACAAAGAGAAACAAGGAACTGATATAGAAATCGCACAGTAAAGTGGGTGTGCCTGAAAGCAAAACTCAACAGAAACTTTTGTTTTTTTCCATTGTGGTTATTTAGTAAATTACAAATAGCAGAAAATGCATTACAGTACTGAGTGACATTAGGCAAAGCATTGCAAGTTCCAAGCATGTTTGTTACAGATGTTGCAGTTGTGTTCATAAACACCAGCAGCTCATCTCCTTACAGCAGCATGACCTCAAAGCTCTACCAAATGTATATATTGACAATATGACATGAGCTAGTCTTAAACCTGACCAGTCCTGTCTGTAAATGAACAACTGCCAATAGTCAGTTTGCTTCATTTGCACTGTTAAATCTAAATGAAGATACTGCTCTGGCTGTGAAAACTGTGAAAAAGAAATACCACATTACCACATCTATGTGTTATGCTTTGTAATTTGATTTATGTTTTGCAGAGCCTAGTTTCATTCTGTGGTTTAAATCTACACACACGCTCCAGAAAGGTCACTTTTGTTTTCTCCCAACACTCTTCCTAATAGGGCTTGTATTGTGAAAAACACATTAATTCAGTTCTTTGTATCCTTCTCTTACTTTGCATCTTTGCAAGTATCTTATTTATATTACAAACTGCCACATCTTTCAGACATTAACCTAATGAACAAATGTAATGTAAGGCTGTTGGAAAAATCAGGTTACTGTGAACCACAAAGGCTTTTATTATCTGTATCTGGTTATTCACAATAGCTGGATGCACATCGACATACTGCCAAGCTTTTTGAATTAGTGATTAAGTGTGTGTCAAATGTTCTCAGTCTGAGTATTATAGTCTCTTGCTGCACATTTAAAATAGGCTCACACTTTTTCAACTGCATTTGTCCCTCTGTATGATTTTTTTCCCCTTTCCCTTTGATGTGTTCTGCAGATTTGAACTGTGAAAACGCTGGCCTGTTGCAATCAGATACCAGCACGTAGAATAAGTACTACCGTATCTGATGCAACAGGACTCCTGGCTGAAGCATTTTCAGTAAAAATATGTAGGTTTGACAGGCAGAAAGGTCTGGGATTGAAATATTTAAAGATGGCATGTTTTACTGATCATACCAGTGCATCGACTTTGTTGGCCCTGCAGATCCAGAATGTTAAAACTGAGCAACTTATTCAGGGTTCAGCTGTTGGCTGCACGTTGGACACTCGCCAGAGTGTTTTGTAGAACAGAAAAGTTCTATGCTTTACCAGTTTTCCTCCAGTGGTTTGTGATGGCAGGGACTATACTATTATATTTAATTATAGAAGTACATCATGTGTCAGTTACAATCACTGGTTGCCATTCACAGCCATTCCTGTGAGTGCTTCTCCCTTAATTATGTTTGTGTAGCAGCTTATCGAGCTTCTCACTGAGCCTTACAAGCATAATGCATATGACCTTGGCCAGTGCACTTAATGAAAATATACAACCTGTCAGTGTAGCTGTTGTCATTTTTATTTATTTTTTTTGGATTTCTTTCTTTCTTGAGTAATTTAATTTCAGTCACAGACACATTATTGATTATGTAGGTTGCTTGATATAATTATCACTCCAATCCACTCTTTCTTGCACTGTTACTCATCGCCTTTGAAAAGATCTGGGTATTGAACATCAGTCCTTTTTTAAGAAACTACCAAAAAGTACTTACAGTGGGTACGGAAAGTATTCAGACCCCTTTAAATTTTTCACTCTTTGTTTCATTGCAGCCATTTCCCAAAAATCAAAAAAGTTCATTTTATTTCTCAGTAATGTACACTCAGCACCCCATCTTGACAGAAAAAAACAGAAATGTAGAAATTTTTGCAAATTTATTAAAAAAGAAAAACTGAAATATCACATGGTCATAAGTATTCAGACCCTTTGCCGTGACACTCATTTTTAACTCAGGTGCTGTCTATTTCTTCTGATCATCCTTGAGATGGTTCTACACCTTCATTTGAGTCCAGCTGTGTTTGATTATACTGATTGGACTTGATTAGGAAAGCCACACACCTGTCTATATAAGACCTTACAGCTCACAGTGCATGTCAGAGCAAATGAGAATCATGAGGTCAAAGGAACTGCCTGAAGAGCTCAGAGACAGAATTGTGGCAAGGCACAGATCTGGCCAAGGTTACAAAAAATTTTCTGCTGCACTTAAGGTTCCTAAGAGCACAGTGGCCTCCATAATCCTCAAATGGAAGACGTTTGGGACGACCAGAACCCTTCCTAGAGCTGGCCGTCCGGCCAAACTGAGCTATCGGGGGAGAAGAGCCTTGGTGAGAGAGGTAA
>NC_060160.1:9992098-9993480 GCF_021292245.1 Micropterus dolomieu | reverse complement strand
AATGCGGCCAAGTACAGGGATATCCTGGACGAAAACCTTTTCCAGAGTGCTCTGGACCTCAGACTGGGCCGAAGGTTTACCTTCCAACAAGACAATGACCCTAAGCGCACCGCTAAAATAACGAAGGAGTGGCTTCACAACAACTCCGTGGCTGTTCTTGAATGGCCCAGCCAGAGCCCTGACTTAAACCCAATTGAGCATCTCTGGAGAGACCTGAAAATGGCTGTCCACCAACGTTTACCATCCAACCTGACAGAACTGGAGAGGATCTGCAAGGAGGAATGGCAGAGGATACCCAAATCCAGATGTGAAAAACTTGTTGCATCTTTCCCAAAACGACTCATGGCTGTATTAGATCAAAAGGGTGCTTCTACTAAATACTGAGCAAAGGGTCTGAATACTTATGACCATGTGATATTTCAGTTTTTCTTTTTTAATAAATTTGCAAAAAGTTCTACATTTCTGTTTTTTTCTGTCAAGATGGGGTGCTGAGTGTACATTACTGAGAAATAAAATGAACTTTTTTGATTTTTGGAAAATGGCTGCAATGAAACAAAGAGCGAAAAATTTAAAGGGGTCTGAATACTTTCCGTACCCACTGTATAAATACAGAGTGACTACTGGGTCTGCACCCATCTACCTAAACTCCATAATTCTGATGTCATATGTGCTCATTATAGTATTTATTGTTGCTCTTACTAGTAACCATGGGCATACATTTCATCCAACAGTTGGGGGGACAATAAACATAAAATTTCTCAAGAGAAATGAGTTAGGCTCATAGGTTTGCTATGCAATTATATTAAAATTATTAAACTATTTTGCGTCCTACATAGTATTTTAGGTTTTGTCTGGGACACAGGACGTCTCTTACATATACATGTTACATATACTGTACATATATTTAACTGCAGCAAGCCCACTGATCTGCCGCTTAACATCATTTTGAGCCAAACTCAAAACAACGATATCTGCAATATTAGCCTAATATCAGTTCATACCTTGGCTTATTGCGTGTGTTGGTGACTTACTATCCAACAACCTACCAAACAAGATACCAAATAAGCTAGGTATCATTATAATAGCTAACATAGCGGACTTAGCATCATCTGTATTAAAGAGAAAATAATCACTTCATCCGGTGTTTGAAGTGAATAAAATAGCCTTGCCGGTCTACTTACTGGGGTTCCACAACTACTAAAGCGATTCACACTTTGTTCTCTCCCACCTGCCATGTGCATAGGGTGGAAAAGCAGGCAGTGGACCCCATTTGCGCCATTTAGGTTTGTATTGATTTACTTCTTATCACAATTAATTCCCTCTCTTTTTCTCTCTGTTCCTCTCCTGTTCTCTCTCTCTCTCTCTCTCTCTCTCTCTCTCTC
>NC_060160.1:9894734-9992078 GCF_021292245.1 Micropterus dolomieu | reverse complement strand
CCGCTAAAATAACGAAGGAGTGGCTTCACAACAACTCCGTGGCTGTTCTTGAATGGCCCGGCCAGAGCCCTGACTTAAACCCAATTGAGCATCTCTGGAGAGACCTGAAAATGGCTGTCCACCAACGTTTACCATCCAACCTGACAGAACTGGAGAGGATCTGCAAGGAGGAATGGCAGAGGATACCCAAATCCAGATGTGAAAAACTTGTTGCATCTTTCCCAAAACGACTCATGGCTGTATTAGATCAAAAGGGTGCTTCTACTAAATACTGAGCAAAGGGTCTGAATACTTATGACCATGTGATATTTCAGTTTTTCTTTTTTAATAAATTTGCAAAAAGTTCTACATTTCTGTTTTTTTCTGTCAAGATGGGGTGCTGAGTGTACATTACTGAGAAATAAAATGAACTTTTTTGATTTTTGGGAAATGGCTGCAATGAAACAAAGAGTGAAAAATTTAAAGGGGTCTGGATACTTTCCGTACCCACTATATATCGCGCAATATCAAACTGAATGCTTTATTAGATTCTTTGTTTTTCTTGTTGAATAAATGATTGATCATTTAAATTCATTCATTCATTTCATTTAAATTACAGTTTTGTAATTTGTAAATGCTTGTCCTGTCATTGGTATAAATGATTTGGCCTCATATTGTTTGATTGTTAAGTAGTAGATACAGTAGATTAAGGTTGATTAAGGCAAGGTTTAGACTGTAGATGTACTTGAGAGAGATTCCATTTTTTGTTAAATAAATGAAACAAGATTTATCTAGAAAAACACATAGTATTGGTATGAAAACCTGACCAGCAACAGACCTTTGACTGGCCCTTCTGGAAATACTGGATGACCCCAACAAGTGGAAGCTGAAATGCAACATTGAAACAAGGTTGATTGGCAAGATATCAGAACTTTGAAGGATCACAAAGAGAATAACTTTATCCTGATTAGTTTGAAGTGAGACAAGAACAGATGTTCGCCATAATAACTAACCTTTTTTTTTTTGTTGAAAAAAAGATCAGTGTCAGAGTTCACACAGCGGTATAAAACAACAGAGGTAATTATCAGAGCAAACAGTGATAAGCTGTGAGGAAACTGGCTCCTCCTGAGATGTTCTCCAGCTCAGAACTACACATGCTGACTTGATTGCAGGCTGTTTGTCATACTTTCAGCTGCTGTGATGTAGTTTACAATACGGGCATGAAGATAACCAGGTGGTTCAGACATTTACATACATTCTTGTCTATTTCAGTCTTTCTCCCTCTCGGCATTTGAAGGAAACACCTGCTTTAGCTCTGACAGACATCAGTCTATTTAAGGTTTATATATATATATATATATATATAAACAAAAAAAAAATATATTTAAATTTTTTTTGGTCATTTCACATAGTCTTATGAATACTCTGCACAAGAATTGTTTTTGCTTTTAAAGGTCCAGTGTGTAATATTTAGGAGGATCTATTGACAGAAATGCAATATAATATGTTATCAGTAGCAGCTTTATGGTCGGAGCAAGCTAGCTGCTGGGTGCTAGTCAACAACATTGCCTTTTTGTAGTTTGACAGTGTCTTTTTCACACATAGCTATATCATTACCTTCAGGGCACGTATATCAAGTCGATTTACATGCGCAGCAACGCACGCGCGCCACGGTGCGTTGTGGTAACATTATAACTAAATTTCAACAGAAAGCAACAACAACAAAAAACAGCTGCAGGCATCCGACACACAACCCTTGTTAGTGAGCTTCAAATGAGGCTTACCGTTCAGTTTCTCTCGACTGTCCCTCAGGATTACAGCGTTAGTCCAACATCGCCGAGCCTGCTAGCCACATTAGGCGCGCAATATGCTAACACCAAGTTAGCTAACCTTTAAAATAAACAGTAAAACAACACAATACATGGCATCACTTACAGCTTCCAAGTTTGAAGTCGGGTCACGTACAGCCCATGGTGATCCATCCTTGAACAGAGCTCGTTACGGTTGTGAAACTTTTGAAGCACTCATTTATTAATTTAACAAGCCCTGAAGTGTACATTATGAACATTGCGGTTGTTGTGGTGATTGCCATCCTCCGTGGTAGGCTTGACCAATAGCACGGTGTTTAAATTTTCATCGTGACAGCCCTAGTTATCAGTGGTGTATAATGGACCGTTATATTTTTATTACCTTAGAATGAGCCATTTATATCTTACACAGCAGGTTCTCTTACATGGACGTTGCCATGTTGCGCCGCCACTTTTCTACAGTAGCTGAAACGGGCAAAGTCTCAGTGCGCATTTCGTCACTATGTTTGATAGGTAACAAGAACAAAGAGTAATGTTAGTAGTAGTACTAGTCTTTGACTGGTTTATTAGAAGCAAGATAAGAACACAAATTTGAGCAAATGGAGGCCCACACATATTATTTACCACAAGTCAAGAGCTGATAGAGCTAATCGGCCACTGTAGCTTCTCCTGCATGTGTTGAAAGGGAGGGGTGAGCAGTGACTGATGGTGCATTCATGTGGTGTCTGAATAATCATATAATATTTTTTTCCTCTTTAATCTTTATTGCAAAAAGAGAAATAATGGGTACATGGGACATAAAGAAGTATACAGAACTTTTGATTTGTGCAAAATCATGTATTGCATATATATTTTTAATATGGTTATAATGGTTAGTTTGCTGTCCATGTAGAGTGAACTAGATGTCTGTGTGTTGTTTATATGCTCTGAAAATGCTAATCCAACACATCTTTGTAGTAGCATCCATGTTGATTCCACATTCTGACTTAAGAGCACATGAACACACACCGGAGTCGGAAGAATGACTTCACAACTCGGGAAATGGGACCATCCGAAGGGCACATGAATGCACCGTGAGTTGCTGGTTGCAATTTGCAACCCTCACCACTGGATGCCACTAAAACTTACACACTGAACCTGAACCAACGTTATACATGCGTACAGCCAGAGGGCTCATAGCACAGTACAAGGCATTTGCTGAGTCCGTGGTGATTTCAGGACACTGTTTCACTTTGATATGCCATCTAGAGGATTCTAACGTTAACATAGCTATCCTTAATAGCTAGGATCCTTACATGCTGGCTAATAACTTATTTGAATGTGGGTCTCCTAGATTGACAGCATTGTGTTAAGAACAGATGGACTTACTTAGTTAACTAAAATGCATTAGTTTTGGACAAATTTGTGCAGCCGTAAACCTTATTTTGGGACAAAGTCGTTAAACTTTTTTTGCGATTTTTATCTGATTTTACTGCCGATTCTATTCATGTAGTTTTTATGTGCTGGTGAAAGTGCAGTTCTGGCTCTCTCCCCATTAGATAGGAGCCTGGTCTTGTTAGTCCGATATAACTGCCCAGAGGCATTGCCACGATGGCTGCCGAGTGTTAGGACTTACCTATAAGAACTTTGGCGCAGCTCTACAATTAAATACGATTTTACCAATTTTAAATAGTAAAAATAAATAATCGAAAATTAATATGTAGCGGCCAGCGTTGATATTGTGGCAGGCAGGCACAAATTAATCAATATATGGGAAGCACTGAAATCATAACACTGTCATAAAGTGCTGTGATATAAGTACATTGAGAACACCACATTGTGGAGAGGAGGTACGCTGCATGGTGTACAGTTACAGATAACCGCTGAGGCTGATTTGTGTCAAATCCTCCACGAGCTGAAATTGTAAAGATAAATTGTTTTTGAGAAAGTAATAAAAGTAATAAATGGCCGTTGAGCAGAAAATGACTTCATTTGAGCTTTGTAATGGGTGTGTTGCTACGGAAACCAGCTTTGTAAAGATGAGTGCTTCACAGGGGTTAACATCCATTTGAGCAGACAGAACGTTCGATCAGTTTTTAGTAATTGAGCCTCCCAAATTATTGCACAGACCACTTTTGAATGTAGCCACACAGAACGAGGGAGAGAGAGAGAGAGAGAGAGAGAGAGGTGTGTGTGAAAGTTAATCCACTTGAGCCTGAGCTCGATGTAACATCAGCTCAGGAAGTCAGCAGCTAAGTGTGTAGAGACTGGAGAGACAAACTTGAGCGGCTTTAGCCTGTGTCAGTCAGTTAGAGCACAGCAGAGCAGTTCATTTGCTGAGCCAATGGCTGAAATATAAAGAGAAAAGAATATCTTCCCAGTGTGTGCTAATTTAGTTTTCATCACTCCGGCTCCACTAAGCACCGTCTTGTTTTTAATTATGCACTCGCCAACGGTTCATTAAGTAATATACTGGCTATCACTGTTACCCAGCTTTTTTGTTTGCTGCAAGGACAGTGATTTTGATTTAATACAGATTTTTTGTTTGAAGTCATAGTTTTGAATCCCCTTATGTAGCTTATTTATGTCACGTTAAGTTGTTCCATTGTTCCTGTCTGTTTGAAGAGCTTGGTGATTTTGAGGAGATAGTGAGAGAACACGCTCCTTGTGGCATGCAGTCATGTTGTCTGTGTGTGCTCTTTAGAAGAAGCTCTTAAGAGTAAAATTATTTTGCAGATGGAAGTAATGATGCATAGTATTGCGGTGGAATGCATGAAGAGGAAAGCTTTTTAGCTGTATGGAAATGTTAGGGGTTTTTTGTCCATTGCCCAAGTATCTGGTAAACTCTTAAATGAATAAACAAGTTTACACATTACACTTGTGCTTCTTCAGTTACGAGTCTTAAGCAGAATGTAGACTGCAGAATAATATGCTGAAATGTCCTGCCTGTCTCTGCTAAAACTTGTTTTGCTACTTATGTGCGTTTTACTGCATTTGTAATGAAGTTGTAGGGAGTCCTGTTGACACTGCGTCCTTTTTGTGGAGCTTGAATATCTTTGTGCTTTCACCAGCAGCACACTTTGATGTTTTGCTTTGTGCCAGCTTCCTACCTGCACCCGAGGGACACAAACACTGTAAAAACAGGCTAATTATGTAGTGTAGCTTAATTAACATGACAATAAAGGCATTGACTTGGAAACGGCCTGTTTGACAAAACACACTGAAAGTCAGCTTTTCTGTTTGGCCTTTGAATCATATTTGTATTGGACTATCAGGTTGTCTTGAGTTGTTTGTATTTTCAGTCTTACAATTCATTTACACATAAGTTACCAATATATTATACAAGGATTACAACTTTTTGTGGTTTATTCTCCAAAGTAATTATTTCATTTCATCTTTCTCATTATTTCTTGATATATTTTGTCTCTTTTTCTACTTTGTTCTTTCCTAATCCCATTTTATGAATTAACATATTCCTCTCATAGGTGGCCCCAGTGGGAAGTGTTATAATACTCAGCTTTACTCACCAATGCAGGATCACTGTTTCATACCCTGAAATATTAACTGTAGAGACAGAAATAGCACGCAAGTCTCGATTGGCTTTAGTGATGGCAACTCATACAGAAGTACATGTACAGTATCTGGGCAACCATCCTTTTTTAAAGTCTTTGCTTTTCCCTCCTGATGTTATTAGTGGTGAATCAAGTCCTGTGTTTTTTTTGTCTCAAACACTGCACAACTGTAGCCCACAGTATTGGGAACAGAGACTTACTATACTCTGTCTCTAGAGATAATGGCCAATTATAGCACATGTAGTGCAGGTTATAGTTGTCAGAAGAATTGGCCAGCAGGGTCCACGGCTACAGGAAGGAGTGTGTGTGTGCGCGCTAGCAAGTTTTCAGGAATGAAATTGCAAGACCAGCTCTTTTCACAATCCTAACCTTATTGTTATCACCTGTTAAATCCTCTTTGTGCTCCTTTAAACCCTTAGACTGATTAAGGGGAACAATCGTACATTACTAAGTGCAAGTCAGTGTTAGAGAAGTGCTTCATTTAATATTTGTGAGAGCTGCGCATCCACCTGTTTTGTGTACACCGTATCGTTTCATATTTGCATTATTTTTCAGAAAATATTGAAACATTTATATGAAGGTAGTAGAAGTGTTGTGCCCCCACAGCTACTGGCATCCACCTCACTGAAGTGTTACCATTGCTGAAGTGATGTTGAATCATTACCACCTGCAGTGGTACTGTAGTGTGATTGACCCAGCGCACTCTGATCACCCTGTAGGAGGGAGGGGAGGCTTCCTTTAGGGATCAGTAAAATAAAACCTAACAATAATCTGTACAATATTTACCATTTTCCTTGTTGCTATATTGCTGTTGCTGTTCTGTTTTCCTAATTGGTATATTTCCTTTACTAGAATGCTGCCTTTTTGTTTTTGCCTTGAGACGGGAGCAGTATTTTAATTGTCATATTTGTGAGAAATGGAAAAGGCAGATTATTCAACACTATTTTCGGTCCCAAAGAAATCTCTTTCACAGTTGAAGGGTATGAAGTGACCGTGAAAGACATGCAATTTGATTAGAGGTACTTTGTAGAAACCGTATTTATGCTTTTCTGTCAAGGTGGATTCCTCTAACACTGGAGTTGATTTATTACTTTGAATAAAATCTCACCCGTTGAATGTCATAGTACAGCCGCATCATATGAATTAATTTACTGTAACATAATTCTGTTTACATGATGACAGAAGTTTGCCTCTTGTGCTGATTTTTTTTTTTTTGTAGACACTGAAACAGTCTGATGCAGAAGGAAAACAGCACTACACTGAATATATTGCACAATGGTTTATAATACTATACAAGTTCTGTTTACAGCTCTAGAAAGTTATTATAGTGACTTTTATATTATTCTCAAGGGGAACAGTAGAAATATTCAAATGAGAAATGCGGCGCTTTTCCAGATAATGCCGCATTGTGTCGTGGCAAAGTTTTAAGCAAGATTCACTGGGCAACCCTGTAGTTTTTTTTTCCTTTCTTTTTTTGCCTGGTAGGCCTTGGTCAATGACATTCACGTTGCATTCAGGGAAAAGTTGCATTCAAACACGCACTTCAGGTGGGACTTCCACTCTAATCAGTTCCTCTTTTATGACCTGAAAGTTTTGACAGAAAGCAGTGTTATTGTGCACATTGATGTTAGAGGTCAGCATTTAGGGACTACTTAATACAGTGTTGGGCAATAAAACAATAATGATAATTATCGCGATATTACTTACAATATAACAAATGTTCAGTAAAGGTATGATTTAATTCATTTCGATCATATATCATCAATAAATTAGCACTTAATTTCTCTATTAAGATATTTATTTTGTTGAGGAAAAGGGACTGAAAAAATGTTTTATTTAATTTTGCTTGTGCATATTTGTTAACAACAGATTTTACCATAATGGTTTTGAAGGCTCAACCTCAGATTGGCAAGAGAGGTGATCCAAGTGTTTGTCGTGTTCTGACCATAAAGAATAGTTTAAAACCACAATTAACCATCTGGTTTCTTCAGTTTTCACTCAGGAGCAAAAATCAGCCTTTAAACTTGAAAGAAATAATGATTTGACATTTATCGTGATAATTATCAATATCGTATAATATGAGTTTTTTTTTAAATCATAACATTTTTGGCCATATTGCCCAGACCTACATTAATATATTTGTGCTTTTATTTTATACTAACCCATAACTCTCATCGCTACACTGTTTTAAGATTTGTTGCAAATTTCAGCAATATCGTGAATGGGATTGAATGGTGTCCAGAAGGAAGGAAACACCCAGCCTCATTTTAGCTAGCTATGTGACGAATGTGCGTCTACATCTGCATAATTAGACAGAGAAAAAACTAATTGGAAAATAACTTGAGGAGTCCTGTAAGAGTCAGTAAGTCAGATTTTAACCCTCTCGCTGTGGTCCCCTCCAGCCTCCACACAGCCAATCAAATATGCCGTCACCGCCGGGCTTATGACCCACACCAGTTGCTATAGCAACGGCGGCCTGCCTCCTAGAGAACATGTCATGCATTTTAAGTGGTTCTCAGATGCTCGCTGGTTGTCTCTCTGTCTTGCACTCTCTTAAGTAGACACACACACAGGATGTAGTGACTCGACAGGATATAGTTAACATGAGGGTTTGTTTTAGTGCCTCTGAAGCAGCACTTATAACTGCACTGCCAAATCCCGGTGTGTCTGTTTTAAGCATGAGTGGCTACAGTTACATGCTGAATATCACTAATTTAATTTCTTACCACTTATTAGTGCTAGAGAAGGTTTTTGAGCATAAAGTGGAAGAAAACTCAACTGCTTCACATGTTTGCATGTGTGGATAACACAGTATTGTAGCAGACATGCATGTCTCAGAACAGTGTCAAAGTTTTTACTGTTCTTTAATATCACATTAAAATATACAGATTTTCCGTCTGTGTAGTCCACTGTTTTCCAGTAAACCTAAAACCTGTAGATCACCAATAAGAACATTACCTGGTGTTCAGTTTTTGGACCATATTTTATAGATTTTTTTTGTTCCAAACAGAGAAGTCCACATTGTGTTTTATATGGCTATTAGCTCCCCATAACCTGGACAGAATTTCTGTTGGCCCGTCTTTCTGTTTAAAGTGGCTACATGACGTTTTATTATTATAACTGGGCTGGGCTTCATTTAATTTATTTAGGGAATATTTGGTTCAGTCCTGGTGAAGTTTCTGGGCAGTTTACTTGATCCTGTTTGTCTCCTCTTGATATGAAATGTAGATAGTCTGTCACCACCTGGAATGTCAGGGCAAATGTTTTAAAATACTTAAAGTAGACAGACTGGCCTTCAACCAGCTACCAGCCGTACAGCTGCCTGCACTCCTGCTACCAGAGTTAATATCCTCTACTGGCAAGGTTATGAGTGACTGTGTGTGTAAATGTTACTTGGTGAGAACATTGGCCCTGTCTTGTACTATTAAATGTAAATAGTTAACTGTTCTTGTTTTCCATCATTCTGTGAGGCATATGGGATAGCCCTGCCATGCTATACATTGAGCAACTGTGATCAGAGCCCACGATGCAGGTACTGCAACTGCACAAGTGATTTCAATATGACAGGACGCCTTTGTAAAATGTGTGGCTTTGCTAATGAAGTTTTAGATTAAAGTAAACTAGTGCTGAAACAATTTGTCTATCTTGCTGGTTTTCTTTCTCTTCTGTGATAGCACGCTAAATGTAATACCTTTGGGTTTTGCACTGCTTGTCAGACAAAACAAGATATTTGAACTACCATTTTCTCTCTAACCTGCTTGACCACACGTGTTTATCAGTTAACAGAGACACCAGCTCAGTTTAGGGCAGAGACAGTCACAGCTCTTGTGCAGAATATCATAGGGCAGGTCAGTGCTGTTATTCCCATGTCACAGTGCAGCCAAACTAAACTGAGTGAACAGAAAAGTGGCTTAACATGTATCATCCATTATTCTTCTTTGGCAGTCAATAACTGTTGTTATTTTAAAATGTGTTTGAGTTTGTTTGCATTCATGTCTTTAGAGTAAATGGAAGTGAACTGAGAAAGGGCGAGGAGAGGTGCAAAGTGAATGTGGTTGGCAGCTTCTGTCTTCCAAAATTGAGTAACAGTTCAGGAGACTCAGTGCAAATTATTCATAGCATCCTGTTGAAGCCGCTACAATCTGTGTGTGTGTGTGAGAGAGAAAGCCAAAGAGAGTGTTAGTGCGTCGAGAAAACGAGGAAAGCCAATGTGCATTGAGGATTATTTCGTTTTTTTGGTCGATAATGGGTCAGGCAGGCTCCAAGCTTACACACACACACACACACACACACACACCCCACCCTTTTCCTGTTCCTCTTTTTCTGTGTAGCTCAGGACCATAGACTGTATATAAAAAGCTCAGGACTGATAAAAAATAAACATGACACAGTGGTTGTTTCAAATCAAGATAATCTGATGATGAAAGAAGCATGTTGGGATAAAGAAAGAGTAAGCATTTGAGATGTAACAGTCTATGAAGTACAGAGGGATGATGACGGTGGAGGTGGCATCTCCAGCAGTGGAGGGGAGAGATGGCAGGTGGGACAGTGGTGAAATGACATAATAGGGGCAGTCCCGCCTCCTCTGTTTTGTACCTTGTCAGTCATCTAAAGCTGCACCGCTGTGGCTTTAATCCAGTTACTTTGCTACAAAATTTGATTACTTCTTATTAATAAGTTTTAAACTTATGCTAATTACCAGTATCAAGAGTCAATTATTGGAGGAGCAATATCATTTCACTGTTCGCATGGTGTCTTGCATCTTCATCTTGATTAGGCTATTTTCTCTCTAAATCATGTGAAGAGTTTATGTGGGATTAATCCACAAATTAAAATCACTCAAAATGATTAGACAAGACTAAATGAGGTTATGTTTCATTAACACCAGCATCTTTTAGTTATTGTCCTGTTAATTACAGTCAGACTTACTGTAATTTCCTCTCCACATCTCTACAACATGGGTAATTTAATTTTAATATTTTTTCTGTTGTAGTTGGTTTTTGACAGGAATGCATTCAGACCCTCTGGTGCTTCATAGGTGTCCCTGTTTCCACATTGTTTACCTTCACTGGAGAGGTTTTTGTTTGTTTGTTCAGATCACATCCCTCTTTCCCAATTCAGATTCTCCAGTTTGTTTGCACTGTGTATGCGCCCCTGGTCTTAGTGAGTAGGCTTTGTAGAGCTAGGATGAGGGAGTCTCTCCTAGGTTACCTATTTGTTTGTACTTTGGACTAACTTTGGTTGAAACTGGCATCTCCAATACAAGTGTTTTCAGCAGGGATGTGATATTTTTTTTTTTTTGAGTGTGCAGGTGCAATATCGGTTATCTAGGTCTGAACAATTTGGGGAAAAATCTAATTGCAATTTTTCTGCCAGATATTGCGATTACGATTCAATTTGCGATTTATTAATTTTTTTATTGAAGTTAAGCTAAAGTTCAATATTCACTGCAAGTCTATTTTTGACAGAAGCCGCGTCAAGCAGCACAGAGCAGGGGCGAGTTCAGCGCCGACAAAACGTAGCAAAAAGTTTTTTTCAACGGAAACACCCTGTTGTGTACTCAAGCCCACTGCATTTCCCTGCCTTCTTAACTCCGTTGTGTTTACAAACTTGTCGCTGCTGATTTGGTAACACCTGTGACACGCCCACCAAACAGAAGAAAACATACCTCGAAGCCCGTTGCACAACGTTGCAAGGAAACATGTTCAATCTGAAAATGTTAAAAAAACGGTGCAAAATGTTTTGAGATTGAACTCGCCCCTGATGAAACAGGCAGGAAGTCAGACACAGAACCAAGGGGGTAAGCCAGAGATCGGACAGTGAAGCCGACCAAAGCCTGCATGGAGGGATCCATGAAGGCCCAAAAATGACGTCAAAACCCTGTGACACCCCGTCGCACATGAGATGTAACCGTATTGCTTAGATTATAAGCTCTCAGCAATCTAAAAAAAACTATTCGGCCATCAGTGACGCTGCGTTGGTGTTTCACAGGTGAGCCTCGTAGGTCGGCTGATTAATCAGTGACGATCCGAGTCAGACAAACACACTGAGCCATGAAACCTTTTGTTGGTGCAGCTACCAGAATTACGGTGTTTCTGCCGTTGTTCTACGTCATTAAACCACGGTTGTGCTGCGCGATCATGCGCAGTAGACACTGGTGCCAACAGGAAATAGCCCTGTAGTAGTATTTTATTGGTCCAAAACTGGCTTCACTCCTCTCCATTCAAATCAGCGGAGTGGCTTCGTCCAGTAATATACTGTCTATATTGTACTAAAATATTGTACGGTAGTCAATGGCAGGAGACAACAAATATTTTGATCGCGTTTGAATTGTGCCCTGAATTACACATTTAGATATAAGACTGTGAAAATACGTAATTACAAAGACCACAAACCCAAAAGTCGCGTATGTGACGTCATAACTTTCTCTGTTAATGACTGAAGCTAACATCAAAACACTTACATGAGAGGATGATGTGATTAAAGAGCCAGGAGTCGTTGGTTTAAACACATCAGGTGAGATATATTTCTGCGTGGAACATAGGTACATTATCTAGCTAGTAGCAAGAAAGCTAGCTTTACCGCACTAACATGTTGGTGATGTATATTGTGCGAGACGAGAGATATAGTTCATTGAGCGGTTTCACACAAAACGACATGTAAATTTACTGTTTTACAACAAAATGCAACTTTCTTGACTTGCAAAATTATATTTTAAATTGACCAACATCATATGTGTAATTCAGGGTTCAGTTCAAACGGGATAAAAAGATAAGTTGTCTCTCGCCATTGACTACCATACATATTTTTTCCAAACTAAGGGCTGTTTCTGAATACCGAGTTCGCCAAGATTCGGACTTCTGTACTTTAAAGCTCGGACTTGGCAAGTTTGGCTCGGGAGTACAAACTCCCAGGAACGGGATCACGCAGTCAGTCATTCAGCAGTTGGAACAGCAGCGGACTTGATGACGGCCGGACCGTTAGCGGGCGGGACCTCACATCTCCGAAAACATCGTAGCATTTTTTTAAATTCGCTCTGTCTTGAGAATTCAACCACATATTTGATATATTCGAGTTTTAACAACTGCATTCTCGGATATCTGGCGATCCGAAGTCCACACAAGTCACCACCGATGCAGGCTCCATAAAACGGGCAGAGCGAGAACACATTCGGGTATTTGACTGTACTTGGCTAGATGCGGACTTTTGAATTGGAACAGTACTTTGGCTGCGACTGATGACGTTTCACAAGTCCACAAGAACACAAGTACAGAAAAGAATGGAGATTGAGAAACAGCTAAGCTCCCATGAGCCGGACACGGAAGTGTGACTTAGGCTCTCTATTGAGAATCCGGTCTATTTTCAAAATAAAACACCCATTGCAGACTCCAGATCGTACTTCAACAATAAACACAGTTAAAACAGACAAAAAAGAAACAATTTAACTACATAGCTTACTTAACCATAGTAGAAGCAAAAAACAAGTGAACAAATACGCAAAATCTGAACAAGTCAGCAAAATCAGGCAAAACGCTCTTATTCTGAAATGCTTCATGTAGGATATGTAGCCCGCAGAGAGCTGTTATCCGTAGTTGAAGCACGCAAAATGACAAATTAACAACACGCTAACAACGTGTAGGCTAAACGCTCCGCTGCTGAAACACTTAAGTGTGAGTTGACGCTGGACAAAAACTGCGGCACAGCCGCTGCCTGTGTCGGTTTGGCTGGCGCCATTAACCCACGTTTTCCTCTAGTTTCGTTTGTTGTAAAATGTACGTGCCCTGTGCCCACTCTGATTGGTGAGCAGGATTATAACAGGAGGCGCATGGCGCTTGTGATTGGCCAGCAGATATGTCACACAAGGATGACAACGGAACGAATTTGTAACTGCATGATTGTTTAAAACGGGTCAGATGCGCTGTATAATTGACCAACATTTTAATTAGCTAATCGCGTTCTTTCAACGCGTTCTTTTGAAAACAATTAATGTTCAGCCCTGCTGTTATCTGAATTAATGGTCTTTTTGCCTGTTAAATATCACATATCTGTGATAAAAATATTGTAGTATTTGACAAGAAATGACAGCAGTCATGTCATATATATGAAAGCTGTCTTCATTCTTACTGTATTTCCCAAACGTTTTTGAAAGTCTCAAATCTGTTTTAATCTAAAAAGGAGAGAAAAATGCTTTGCATGTACTTCAGGGCTGGAGGTGAAGGATGAAGGATGCTTTGAAGCGCATGCTGTGTGCAAATCTTTTTTTCTATGTTGTTGAAACTTGTAAGCTCGCTGTGCTTGACGTCCCAAAATATAAGTAGTATATATTCCTTTTAATTATAGCATTCTGTGTTAGGTTTTCCTGTTGCTCTTTCATAATTTCCACTATTACCCTTTTCCCTGATCGCCTGCCAGCATGTTAATTAAGGTTGCTCATAAGAAGTTTAAAACTTAACTTTCCTAGATGTCATTTCCATTACAATCTCACTTCCATTGTATTAAATATCCTTCTGATTCTGATGCAGAATTTATGTGAGCAGAAAAAACATCGTCAGGTTACAAATAAAGATGTTAAAAAGCAAGTGGATTTGTTATCTTTATTGTGGTATTGTGCAAGTTTCTGCCGTGTCCGAGTTTTTGAATGCTGTTCCACAAATGGCCGGGATTATTTCCCCCACCATTCATATGTGCAGCCATGTCGGCAGAATCGAGCCTCTATATCCTTTTTGTAGGTTTAATGTCTGTGCAGCAGGAATATCAAGTGCCAAAAGTCAGAAGCTTATGTGCATGCTAGCAGGTCAAATCCCAGCCATTCCTCCTTTCCACCTCAGTGGGCTATTGAAGTTTGAGAGTGGTAGTCAGATAAAGGCCAACTTCAGATTTTATTAAATATTATTCCAAGCAACTAGACCATACAGGCAGGAAAAATTGTATTCTGTAGTTGTAATGATTGAAATCCTGTGTTCACCTGAAGTTTCTTTCTCAGGCTTAGATGACAGCCTGACTGAGAAAAGTGTGTGTGTGTGTGTGTGTGTGTGTGTGTGTGTGCGCGCGCGCAGTTCAGTTCCTGCCCATGCTATTCCTCAGTACAAACACATCGTGGAAGACTGCATTTAAATACACACTCTCTTAGCCTGCCCCCTACTGTTGCCCAGACCTACTTTCAAACACACACGTATACACTCACACACACTCTGGGGAAAATACACTCTTAAAACCCTTTGTAGGTGAGCAGAACTGGACTGGAACTGAGCTGTGAGCTAAATGAGTGTTAAGGGATTTTTTTAAGACCACTTTCCTCAGTTAAAACTCAATTAAGCAGTTTGGAGATAGACTTTGGGCAGAGGACTTTGTGGATCATACTGCCTCTTGTGGTGAAGAGCGGCATTGATCCTCCTTTGCTCTTTGCTCTCATTTGCATATGAACAGGTAAATAACTGATATTGTAAATAACAGTCTTCTATATGAGAATTTAGCTTTACTCTGAGCTCTGGCTGCAAGGCATTTTGGGATTGTTTCACAGAGTTTGCATCGTTTGTGGCAACTCAAAAGTTTCATAATTCAGGAACCAATTTTTGGAAATCCTTTTCGTCTTTCGCCTTTGTCTAACAAAGACTCAAATATTTTTCACCTTTATTTTGACCAGAGGGCAATGCTTTGATTAAGTCATAGCAGCTCTCTGCTTTCTGTATAATTCTACTTTTACAAAGTTCAAAATAGTGTAATGTCACACTTTAAGCTGATCGTATTCTTAATTTAATAGAGAAAGCTTACTTAGTTTATGTATTATGGTACATTTCTGACAATTTTCAGGCTTGTTTTTGAAATAGTTTTACAACAACACTCCTGTGTACAAATCCTCACTACACGTCCCACAATATTTTGCTGTTGTAGTTCTCAAAGCGGCCAGTTGGTGTCCTCCTCTCCCCATTTCCACTTCCACAGCCTGATCGACCAGAGTATTGAACTGTCTCTGTCTGCTTTCAATGACATTTCACAATTGTGACTCGTAACCTTCACACATCATATAAACTGTTAGGTATTAACTAATGTTACAAACCATTTAGAGCAGTCATTTGCCACAGTTTAATAAATTGCTAGTGATTTGAGGGGCATCACTTTATTACCTCATTAATAAACCTGACAGCTTCCACTTGATCTAAATCAGTTTTCTGTTTATGTGCAACAAAGCACCTGTATCATTTATGGTTGATACTGGTTGGATTTGTTTTGAAATGTTTGTATTTTTAATAATCATTTCCTCACTTTCGCTGTGTTTGTTTTCCAGGAGCTGAAGAGAATTAAGTGCCAGCAAGTTGAGCGCAGTCCGTCCTGGAGCCTCTCCTCCCTGCCCTTTCCTGAACTTTCCCCCAACTGAGCTGCTGTCTTGTGCCTCCCATCTTTTGACCTGAACCCCACTCAGTCCTGAAGACGCACATAAACACACACCACACCGCCATCCTCACTAACCAGGATGATCACCTCGGAGCTCCCCGTCCTACAGTGAGTGAATCACACAATTTACAGAAAGAGAACATTGCATGCATTTACCGTCCTGTAGAAAATGTGGATGTTACTGGTAACCGCTCTGTGGCCTTAAATGAAATCTTTTGTTTTTAACTTGTGTATGAAAAATCATGATGGTGTGACATTTGTTGGGGTCATACCAAACAAACATGTTTTCTTATATTGGGAGAACACGATTTCTAGACTGGGGCATCTCTGCAGCACTACAGTACTTTACTGCTTAATACTGTTTTGTCACACATTTGACCCTCATCAAAATATTACAGTAATTGTGCTGCCCTAGTTTATACTTCACTAAAACAAGTACTTTGGTTTGCTTGTCATCCATATAGTTTCACTATTCTGATCTGTCATTTTGAAACTGAATTCTTAATTTGCTCTGTGGATCAACAAAAGCTTCTGAATCTGTATGTGTTTTGCTCTCTAAGGGACTCATCCAATGAGTCTGGGGCAACTGACGCAGTGGGCTTAAGTATGAGCATGAGTGAGTTGGAAGATCCAGAGATGAAAGGCAAGAAGAAGAGAGGGAGGCCTGGAAAACAAGCCCCGGTATGAGTCTGAGTTAGAGGAAAGAGGAAATACTTTGTTATTGTCTCTGTTTTGTGTATGGTTTTTGGAGTGTGTGCATGCATGTGTGTATGTTGGAAGAGGTGAGGAAACAAGCCCTTATAACACCTAGTGTATACATGTCTGTGTTTGTGTGTGCCTGAAGGTGTATTTCTGTTAGATAACCAATGAGTGTTTGGGTTACCTACCTGTGTTATTGACACCTTCATCCCCACAGACCTCTAATAAGAAGCCTCGGAAGTCACCGATGGACAAGGCTGTGGGCGTAGCAAGAGGGCGAGGGAAAGCCAACGGTGTGGCTCAACATAATGGAGACGGTGGAGACCCCGTCACTTTGTTTGAAGTGGTCAAACTGGGCAAGAGCGCCATGCAGGTGGGTGAATGTGTTTTTAATTTTCTGAAGTGGCCATACTCGTACTTGTTTATACCTCACAAGGTGTTTCTTATATTAAAAACTGTTTTGCACTCAGGTTTAACAGCACCTGTCCATTTTGTAGGTTAGACTTTTAAAATATTGACATTTAAAAATCTTAGTGTGTGTGTTTTCTGTGTGTAAACAGTCTGTGGTGGATGAGTGGATCGAGTCGTATAAGCAAGACAGAGACTTGGCACTGCTGGACCTCATTAATTTTTTCATCCAGTGCTCAGGGTGCAAAGGTAAGTCTAGTATAACTGCTGGAACTTAGCAAGATCAGTTGTTCTGTGTACATGTGTCAAACAGCTGGAATTTTAAATATCATGTTGTTATTGTTGTGTAACCAGGCACTGTGAGGATTGAGATGTTTAGGAACATGCAGAACGCAGAGATCATCCGCAAGATGACTGAAGAGTTTGATGAGGTAACTGTCTGCTTCAGTCAGGGAGTAATTAATGCAAGTGAAATTGCTGTGGTGGATGTGGGGTTGTGTTTAGTAGCAATGCAAACAGGTGGCCTTTCTAAAGAAGCGTTGTGCACAGTGTGTGCTCGTCAGGTTTTTTTTTCAAGCAGGAATAATCCTCCAAAGGATAATTAAGGCTTCAAATGCATTTGAGACTTTCATGTCTCTTCGACAGCTCAAACCAATTTTCTATTTATATTCAATGTAAGTTGGAAACTATTTTTTATGTATGAGCAGAAGGAACAGATATTTGTAAGTGGGTGCAGTGCGATTTAAATCACACAATAAAAAATGAAAGTCACTTACCTCTCACATCAGTTTTCAGTTGTTTTTTTTTACTAAGCTCTAACCACATCAGACTTTTGACAGAACAGAGCGTAACAAACAAATATCAGCGGTTCAACAAATAAAAGGGATTCTGCTCTCCTTCACTGGTAACAAATGTGTTCTTAAACTCAACCAGAAATCATAACAAGCATGTTACTGAAAACATGTCTCAGAGTATACACACAACTATAACAACCATAGTTTTAATAGCAGCAAATAATCCAGCTATCTAAAGACACAAATTTAATATAGTCACTTGTAAGATCTAACCCCTAACCCAGTAATGGACAGCAAACCTTAAAGGTCATAGAGTTTGTCTGCTGTATCAACACTGACCTGAATGATGGCGTAGTCAATTATCTGTAAAACTTGGAAGAAAATTGTTCGTGTTGCTCAGAAACACTCCAGCTGGATGAATGCTTGCCAGCACAGAGGCTTGAACCAGATCATTTCGAGAAACGATAATGAAGTCTCTCTGATCACTGTGTGTTTTTTGTCAACAGGACAGCGGGGATTATCCCCTCACCATGCCAGGGCCTATGTGGAAGAAGTTCCGCTACAACTTCTGTGAGTTCATCAGCGTTTTGATCCGACAGTGTCAGTACAGCATCATCTACGACGAGTACATGATGGACACGGTGATCTCACTCCTCACTGGCCTGTCTGACTCTCAAGTGCGAGCCTTCAGACACACCTCCACGTTAGCAGGTACTGACACCAGCTTTATGAGTGCTGCAGCAGTCCTCATCATTACAGTAACAATAAGACATTTATTTGTACACTATGTTTTTGAACAGTTATTAAGTGAGTTGCACACACCTCCACAATGGCTGGCAGTGAATGAAAACACCACCGATGTTGTTAGGGTAGTGCTGAATCTTACAAGAGGCAGGTAATGACAATAAATACATGTAATCAAAGTGTCTGCAAAGACGTTAAAAATGACTGAGATTAGTGGTAGAAATTCCACCTGTCAATTGAGGAAACCTATTTTGATGTGGGAGACGACCGCTTTACTGTTACACCTTTATACTTATGGTATACCGTGTTTGCATCTGACAACTTTGTTTGCCACAAAAAAACAAAAAGTGTGATTCTTCTGGTAACTTTTATGTTATAGAACTTAACCTAGACTTGTGTACAGGTTTTTTACAAGAGGTAGAAAATGAAGAAATCAAGAACAAATTTCCTGCGAGGAAAATTTATTTATTACAGAGCCTTAGTATGTGCATTTTTGTCTCTACATAGCGATGAAGCTGATGACAGCGCTGGTGAATGTGGCGCTGAACCTGAGCATTCACCAGGACAACACCCAGAGACAGTACGAGGCTGAGAGGAACAAGATAGCCGGTAAACGGGCCAATGAGAAGTTGGAATTGCTGCTACAGAAGAGGAAGGAGGTCGGTTGGTATTTAAAGTAATTTTTCAGATTGTTAAAAATAAGGAATAACCGCTGCTGTCACTGTTTAGCTTATTGGGATACTGTGCTACATACTAAAATGTCCTGGACACAGTCTGTCCTTCCTAAAACTTGGTGTTTGTCCTCTTTACAGCTTCAAGAAAACCAGGACGAAATAGAGAATATGATGAATTCCATCTTCAAGGGAATCTTTGTGCATCGCTACAGGTACATTTTGTGTTTGTTGATGTTAATAATTAACAGTCAGACATGACCATTTTTTGTCAAATGTTGTCTGCCGAAGCAGTACAGAGACTTGTTTGTCATAATAATAATAATAATAATAATAATAATAATGATGTTCGTGGTGAATGTAATTTTGTTTCCAGGGATGCGATTGCTGAAATCCGAGCCATCTGTATTGAGGAGATTGGAGTATGGATGAAGATGTACAGCGATGCTTTTCTTAATGATAGTTACCTGAAATATGTTGGATGGACGCTACACGATAGGGTAAGCACACCACCACGGTTTTGTTGTTTGTTTTCTCGCATTTCTTCAAGCCTCTGCTGATGTTTTCTTATGATATTAGTGCACCACTTCTAAATTGATTCAGTGGGTCTGATAATATTTACTAGCCCACCACAATCTGCTTTTCTTTGAAATTTTTTAAACTCTGTTTCTTTCTCTTTTTCAGCAAGGAGAGGTTCGTCTGAAGTGCCTTAAGGCTTTGCAGAATCTGTACACAAACCGAGAACTGTTCCCCAAGTTAGAGTTGTTCACCAACCGCTTCAAGGTAATATCCGCAAGAATTAAAAGTTAGAATCGTGACTGCTTTTAAGACACTGAAAAATAGGACTGAGTCATGCTTAGATCTGATGTTGTCTAATTTCTGTTGCGCTTATTTATCCAAGTTGCTTCCCTGTTTAATTATATCTGTTTTGACAGGACCGTATTGTATCAATGACACTGGATAAGGAGTATGATGTGGCTGTGGAGGCCATCAGACTGGTCACACTCATCCTGCAGTGAGTAACTTAAATGCTTTTTGCCCTTGTCCCACAAATAGGTTGGATAATTAGTTCAGTGTGACATTGGGCACGATTGTTCACTCAAAGCACTGTTTCAATGGACATCACTTTATATGCCTAATAAATTTAGTTTCATGTACTCAAATACTCTTCCCTACATTATTATTTCTGATTCTCGTACTCCTTGATTTGTACTGAGGAGACACCAAAGCCAATTTTTACGTCTTTGTGTTGAGTGTTATTTTTATTATCTGTTACAGGGGCAGTGAAGACGCCTTATCCAATGAGGACTGTGAGAATGTGTACCACCTGGTTTACTCTGCCCACAGACCAGTGGCAGTTGCTGCTGGAGAGTTCCTGCACAGGAAGTGAGTCCATCCTGAAGTCTTTCCTATATTATCTTAAGATAATTTTGATTTGAAATAATGTTGAGCTTGCCTTTTAGTTTGGATCTTATTAGTCATTTAATAGTGGGTTCTAAAGTCTGTCTTATTAGCTTCCTCCCTTGTCTTTAATCTTTTTTGCTCACTCCTTCTCTGTATTGCTCCTTTCTTCTCCTTATTTCTCGCTCTCCTCTTTTCCATCTCTCAATCTCTCTTTCTGCTGTCAGGTTATTCAGTCGTCATGACCCGCAGGCAGAAGAAGCGCTGGCTAAGCGCAGAGGGAGGAGCAGTCCCAACGGAAATCTCATCCGTATGCTGGTGCTCTTCTTTCTGGAGAGTGAGGTAACACTCACACACTGTCACTGTTATTACACATAATGCACAAACAATGACAAATTATACATACCACCTATGCACAAAGGTAGATTATATTTTAAACGTTTAAATAATATATTGTTACCGTATCCTTGTGGGTAAAACCCTTAAACTGGCAAATTTACATTGTTGGAGACACACAATGCCTGCAATACCTGATCATGTACTTTCTTTGTGTAGCTCCATGAGCATGCAGCCTACCTGGTGGACTCATTGTGGGAAAGCTCTCAGGAGCTGCTGAAAGACTGGGAGTGTATGACCGAACTTCTGCTGGAGGAGCCTGTGCAGGGAGAGGAGTGTAAGACACACACACTGTTCTTGTTCTCTCTTTAAGCATGTGGCTTAGACTACTTCACATCAAGCACAACTTCACAGCCAAAAAACATCTAGAAGAGATGATGCCATGAAATCTTGTTCCTTGAAACTCTTTCTTGGTCCCTGTTTAAATCCCTTTCTCTGTTTCTCTTTCCCAATTGCTTCCTTCTCTTCTCTTTGTATATATCTCTTTCACTCTCTCCTTTGCTTTGACTCCCTCCGTCTTCCTCTGCAGTGTTGTCAGACAGACAGGAGAGTGCACTGATAGAGCTGACAGTGTGCACCATCCGACAGGCAGCAGAGGCACATCCACCTGTTGGCAGAGGCACTGGCAAACGGGTTGGTCAAGTATACACTCTGTACACCGTTAGCACTCTGTCAGCATTCACTTTGAATTGTGCACCAATAGAGTAGAAAGGTGAGACTCATGAGGTGACCTGCCAACAGAGGCCTTGAGCAATACTTACAGTTCTCTATTCATGTGTTGTAAGTTAGCTAAATGTCTGCTCAAGGCGGCAAAATTGGTTAACAGGAGGTCTACAGTGCTCATCACTGTGTTTTTAAAAGGCATACACTGCTGTGCCAATTGCGACACCCTGGGTTCAAATCCAGGCCACGGCTGTTCTTGCCTGCCTTCCCCTCTCTTTGTACAGAAAAGAATCTGTCTAAATTTAGACGTGGTAGTCATATTCTGCCAATTTAAAAGAGAGATTTATGTGACTATGTTCCCAGACTGTGTACTTTGACAGGAGATCAGGAGATCAAGTAGACGAGTGTCATTATAGATTAGTTTGTCTTGGTTTTGAAGATGAGAGGAACGGATGAGTTAAATGCTACTATAGGATTAATCCAAGCACTGTTAAATGTGAAAAAAATGAACCAATCTTGCTATGTTTGTCAAAATAAAAACGGATAATTTTAAATGACAACTGTATTTAACATTTTCTTATTTATTGTAATTGCCCGTTACTGGGCCAAAATTGTCACTGGTAACTTACTTTACATCTGGGTGCAATGTAGAGGGACCTCAGCACAAACTATTGTGTGAGGTAGCACATGGAGAATGTCCATGAATAACACTTTATGGCCCTTTTTCTGCCTATTTTTACACCTACTACATTTGACCTTGAGCTTTTTTGTGTGCTCATCCAGGTGCTGACAGCAAAGGAGAGGAAGACTCAGATAGACGATAAGAACAAACTGACAGAGCACTTCATCATGGCTCTGCCCATGCTTTTGTCCAAGGTAAGATCTTCCTGAAAGCCAGCCTGCATAGGACCAGCAAAAGAGAGGCCGTTGACACTGATTAATGAGTGGGCTGGGTGTCTGATCTGTTTGTCGAAATTATCTATCAAGGTGTTACTTCTTCTACTTATTCATGAGAAGTGTTACTGAATGAATGCCACACTGGACAAATGTGCTGGCTAAATACTTAAAATGTAATCAGCCATTTCACTGACTGGGAAACAGAAAGAAGGATCAGGTGTTGATTGAAGGGTCTCTCTTTCTCTTTACTGCCTCTGACTTTTTTATGTATGCTATAAGACATCTATATAATTCCCGCCTCTCCATCTCCTCATCCACAGTACCAGGCAGACTCTGAGAAGGTAGCCAACCTGCTGCAGATCCCTCAGTTCTTTGACCTGGACGTGTACAGCGCTGGGCGCATGGAGAAGCACCTGGACGCCTTGCTAAAGCAGATCCGGTTGGTGGTGGAGAAGCACATCGAGATGGATGTGCTCGAGGCCTGCAGCAAGACCTACAGCATCCTCTGCTCTGAGGAGTACACCATCATGAACCGTGTGGACATCGCCCGCTCACAGCTCATCGACGAGATGACGGATCGCTTCACACACTCTGTGGAAGAGCTTCTGCAGGAGGTATGACGGGAAGAGCAGCAGGTGTTTGTTGGAAAGGGATGGGTGAAAATAGTCATGTGGATGTATTTATTATTCATAATGTCATTAAGGGGTCCATAGCTTTTTAATTTAGTCCCAAGCTACACATGAACATGTGTGGGTGATTAGAAATATGCAGTTGTGAGGTGTCCTGATGTACTGGTGGTTAAGACACATGAATATAACAAGCCATATCACTCCCCACTCCCAATTTTTCCCGTCTGTATCTCCACTGTCACTATGAAATGATGCCCCAAAATCTTTATTTGATTTGATTTATAAATCTATGAAGATATATATCAATTTCAAATTTGTTGTGCCAGGCCCAAATGTAGGCGCAAAAATACAAATTAAAGAGAATCATAATACTTACATGTCTAGGGTTAGTGTTTATTCCATGTGTTTAGGTTAAAGGCAGAAATATTAGTCTAGCCTTTGTGTGCTAAAAGGTGTTTGTTACACTACAGGCTGAGGAGGCCGATGATGACGATATCTACAATGTTTTATCGACTCTCAAGAGACTCACAGCCTTCCACAAGTAAGACTCTCTCCTTACTTTTTACTTACCATCCGTTTAGCTTCACTAAAATATTATTTTCATTATTGATTAATGTTCTGATTGTTTTCTCAAGTAATCATTTAGTATTTATCACAAAATATCAGAAAATAGTGAATAGTCCAAGGTGATGGCAAAGGCTAACACTCCAAAACATCCATACCACATCAAAACTTGTAAATTGTAAAACTGACTGAAAGCACTGGATAAAAACTTCCACTAAATAAACTTGATTAATCAGTGAAATGTAATGTGTTTTCCCTCTTGTTTCCTGCCTTAGTGCCCACGACTTGACGCGGTGGGACTTATTTGGGAATTGCTACCGGCTGCTGAAGGCGGGCATCGAGCAGGGCTCCATGCCGGAGCAGATAGCTGTCCAGGCCCTGCAGTGTTCCCACTACTCCATCCTCTGGCAGCTGGTCAAGATCACAGAGGGGGCACCCAGCAAGGTGCTCGACTCACCTCACTGACAGAGATTTGAACACAGCATTTATCCTCAGTCAGGGGCTTAAGACTGCTGTGTCTGAGCATCGGTGACCCAGAGGGACAGGAGCTTATCTGTATTTCTGCTGAGAAGGGCAGCTTAGGTGTGAAAATTAATCTCACGATCGGACATGATGCTTACTACCGAATCAGGGGCTTACCCCCAATCTATTTGATTTAACACTTAAACACTGCACAGCGGCAGAAGATCAGGCTGTTATTTTGTGGAAGACTGAAGGCCAAACCTCCAAGACAGTTTAACCCCTAATTCACTGCTGGGGAATATTTTGCCTCTCCTACAGCGCAACATTTCAAGTTGAAAGATGGTCTTTTTTAACTCAAGTTCAGTATTTCTGCACTCTGACCTACAGTAGCCTAAATATTCTGCATGTGCGTCCATTATTATTATTATTATTATTATTATTATTGTCTTTTTTAATTATTCACTATTAACTAATGATGCAACTACTGATAGTTTTCTTAATTAACTGATGAAGTGTTTGGTCTATTAGTCAAAGGCAAGTTTATTTGTAAGAAGAACGCCTAAGAAAATGAACAAATATTAATTTGTTTAATATTCATTTATTCATATTTAAGACATCTAAATTTTTGGCATTTTCGCTTAAAAAATTACTTAAATGATGAATTGTCAGTTGTTGCCAATTAATTATCTATCAGATCCAAGCAGCCAAAATTAGTATATTAGTATGTAACATGCACTGAGTAGTAGTAGGTAATAGTTTTAACACCTTTTCTTTTGAAATCAGAAACATGTCATTTAGAAGCATTTTTAGGGATTTATTGGTTGCTGATGCATTATAACAGCATCACCACTGACCATTAATATTTAAATTATTCAGAATAACAATTCCTGAACATGTCTCAAGAATAAAAAAAGAAAAATTGATCATTAGTTTATAAGTCTACAATGTCCCACTGTGCTCTCTGAAGCCCTTTGACAGACTCGACCAGCGTTAACACGAAGTGTATTGATTCTTCTGCCTCAATGAAGTTAGTAGATAATTAATTGAAATCATTAAAGTTTGATGACTTCTCTGGTGCAGTTAGCTAGGGCAAGACATTTAGACTGACTGATAATGCTGTTTAATATCGATTTTCTGTTAAAATGTGGCTAATGTTTGTGGTTTCTGGGGGGTGTGTGTGTGTGTGTGTGTGTGTGTGTGCGCGCAGGATGACCTTTTGGCTCTCAGGAGAGTGGTGAAGTCTTTCCTGGCTGTGTGCCAGCAGTGCCTGTCCAACGTCAACACACCAGTCAAAGAACAGGTGACAATACACACCTGACCTGCTCACACCTCCACTTTCACAAAAAAATATAAAGGATGTCATTTTTATTTATTATTGTCAGAATGTGTATGGATAACCAGTTAAAAACTAGAAACTGTGTACAGTCACAACTGTCACAGTGTTTGAGATGTTAGTAGAGCATGATTGATCAAATTTAATTTTCATTAGACGTAAAGATGAGTTTATTCTGATCTACTAGAGGGAATAGAAAGAAACTTTTTTGTTGACCCACAAAAAAAAATATTTTGACAAAACAAGCATGTTTTCTAACACAAGAAAGAAATCAGTCTTTAGTTTTGTCTTTTTATGTTATATCATAATTCCTCATTTTTGCCTCTTGTTCAGGCGTTCATGCTTCTCTGTGACCTGCTGATGATCTTCAGTCACCAGCTGACTTCTGGCGGCAGGGAGGGCCTCCAGCCACTGGTCTTCAACCCGGACAGCACTCTGCAGAACGAGCTGCTCAACTTTGTCCTGGACCACGTCTTCATCGACCAGGACGATGAGAGTCAGAGCATGGGTGAGAGAGACAGTTCTCATTGAATTACAGCTCTTACTGAATTAGATAAGCTTGAAGATAGTTTGAAAAATCAACAAAATTATTTTGTTTTGTTGAATTTGCCATTTTCCTCATCTTCTTTTGTCCTCCTGTTCATTTATCTGTCCATCTGCCTCTAGAGGGAGATGAGGAGGACGAAGCCAACAAGATCGAGGCTCTCCACAAAAGGAGAAATCTGCTTGCAGCTTTCTGCAAACTCATCATCTACGACATTGTAGACATGCCCGCTGCTGCCGACATCTTCAAACACTACATGAAGGTGGCTGTTTATCTGTACTTGACAGCAATATTGACATAATCAGCATAAAATAATAAGGCAATATGAAACATTCAGAAACCATTAAAACTGTATCTAAAGGTGATTTAAAAGATTTGAGTTGATCGCCTGCCTGATTGGGCCTTATTGCAAAAATGCAGTGTAGATTGTAGCAGTTTGTCTTAGCAATGTCTTTGATTTCTAATTATAATTTAATGATGCACTATTTTTAAGTTTGTAGTTGTTAAATGTAAAAATGAGACTGCTCTAGGATGTAGCAGATTTATCTTAGTAATCATTTTAGTTAAAAATGAATAAATCCAAAATGACAAAATAGAAGAGCAAATAACTATAAATTAAATGCATTATGGAAAAACAAGGAGCTTAAGAAGAATATTTTTTTCTTTTAAACACAAAAAAAGTAACCTAATTTGGATGTCAAATGTTGGTCACATAAGTTCTGGTTTAGATTGCAATTGTGAAAATCTGTAGATGACGTGAGATTGAATGTACTCCAGTTTGTCATCTTGCATGTTTTTAACTGTTTTGTTTTTCTGCCTCAGTATTATAATGATTATGGCGACATCATCAAGGAGACTCTGAGTAAAACCAGACAGACAGACAAGATTCTCTGTGCCAAGACACTCATCCTCAGTCTGCAGCAGGTGAGACTCTGATAAAGACAAAATTACAGGCTCCATACACAGCTGTCTGGTTTGAAATGGTGCATTCTTTAAGTGCTCTCATGTGCATAGCCACAAACACTTAGTCAATGTGTGTGTGTTGCAGCTGTTCAACGAGCTTCTGCAGGATCAGGGACCCAATTTGGACCGAACGTCGTCTCATGTCAGCGGCATCAAGGAGCTGGCCCGCCGCTTCGCGCTCACCTTCGGCCTGGATCAGATCAAAACCAGAGAGGCTGTTGCCACTCTGCACAAGTAAGACCACGAGGGCTCTTTTCTCTAGCGGGCACTAGACTGGGCTTACACCTGTAATCGGATATTTAGGGAGTTAAGAACACTTAGCTAAGATTAAAGTGAGATAAAAAGACGGTGAGGGTGTTTCCCACAACAGAATTAGAAAGTTTGCAGATGACTGTGCTACATTTTAGTGATGTGGATTTGAATCTGTAATAAAAAGGTGAATATTATGTGTAGGATTTTGATTCAGTCAGTCATGTAGAGGATTTTTAACGGTTGATTTTCTGCCATTATTATTAACACTTAACACAAATAAACCTTTTTCAAGGTGTCTGTCTAACCTAATATATTCTGAAATGTAGCTCAGGTACCTAAAATGCTGGAGTAAGCCTGACTGAAAAAAGTAAAAGCACAGACTGAGAGCAAAATAGGAAATAAATCTATTACAGATGTTTTAAAACTGAAAAGTTGATTGAGTGCGTATCTGCTCAGTACTACAGCTTCCACTCAAACTCGGGCTACCATAACATACACAGGATACTACAGGATGGGTGACATAGCCTAAATTGCTTACAAGCTGAAGAAAAGTACACTGACATCTGGTGACATATTTATATTTTAAGATTTGCTGGGAAAAGTCAATTCAACATCTAATAAATTCACACTATGACAAGAGTATGTCTTCAATGTATGGAAATATTTTCTGCTAGCAATTTATTTCCTCCCTTTCTGTCTCTGTCTTGTGCACTCATGTCAGGGATGGAATAGAGTTTGCATTTAAGTACCAGAATCCTCGAGGACCAGAGTTTCCTCCTATCAACCTGGCCTTCCTTGAGGTTCTGAGTGAATTTTCCTCCAAACTAATCCGCCAAGACAAAAAGACAGTGTAAGTACTCCCTTCCATCTTTTTTCCCCACTCTAAGACAAAAACTTAATCTTACACTTAAAACCTTCGTAATGTCATTTCACAATAAATGAATCATGCTAATATGCTGCGTGCATTCTCAGCCACTCGTACCTGGAGAAGTTTATGTCAGAGTCGATGTCGGAGCGTCGGGAGGATGTGTGGCTGCCGCTGATTTCCTACAGGAACAGCCTGCTGACCGGAGGAGACGAGGACCACATGTCTGTCACGTCGGGCTCCAGCAGCAAGACTGGCTCAGTCCGCAGCAAGAAGGGACGACCGCCTCTACACAAGAAACGCATTGAGGGTGAGACAGGTGCACAAACACAGATGAGGGTTACTCTCTATTTGGGTAGGCTTATCTGCACTGTATCCGTTACGTGAAATTGTGTTTCTGATACTATCAACTTTTCTCTGTGCGTTCGTTTTCAGAAGAGACTAGTGTGGAGGGCTCGTGGATGATGCGTAATGACACTCTTCAGACACCGGGTGCGCTGCAGACACCCCAGCTCACCTCAACAGTCCTCAGAGAGAACAGACCGGCAGAACACATGCCTGACCCGGACTCAGAACCTGGATCAGAGAACGACTACGTACACAAGTGAGTGTATACTCAGAATGAAAACATATACATTCATACACACCAACATGAAATGGTTTGTGAAGTTAAAACCAATTCATGAATTACCTTTTAAGACAGACAAGATTAGTGTCAGTCAGAATCTTCTATTTACTTCCAAATACATATTGAACTGAGTTATGTAAACCGGTGAATTACAAGTAACTGAGCCTTTATGTAATAGCAAGTACTAAGAAGTGATATCAAACTGGAGTATGTTGACCCTCTGTTTGTCTTCAGTCCTCAGATGCAGATGTCGTGGCTCGGCCAGCAGAAGATGGACGAGGTAAACAGGAAGGACCGGACGGGCATGAACTACATCAAGTCACGCAGCAATCAGGGCGTCCGGCAGACTGTGTAAGTGTGTTAAGCTTTTAAAACAGCAGCACAAACAGATGAAGCCCGGGCTTCGCAACTTCGCTATGGGTCGTGTCAGTCCGCTGTTAAATTAGAGAGCTGCAACAAACGTTTTTAATGAATAAAGAGAATAAGAAAAAAGGTAATCAGTTGGTTGTGCTGCTGCTGCTTTACTAATTGTGTTCCTTCTACTTGCTTCTTTTTTAATTTTCCATTAGCCGCGGGTTGATGGAGGATGACGCAGAGCCAATCTTCGAGGATGTGATGATGTCATCGCGGGGCCAGCTGGAGGATATGAACGAGGAGTTTGAAGACACGATGGTGATCGACCTGGTCAGTGACGATGCTTTCTCTCACCGCATTTTGAATGTGAAATTCCATTAAAGAAATAAAGATGCATCAAGAGCCCTGTCTCCATTAATTATTTTACTTCATCAAATCAATTTTGGCTTTTGTCCTTTCTAGCCGCCATCGAGGAACAGACGTGAAAGAGCAGAATTAAGACCAGACTTCTTTGACTCTGCAGCGATGATTGAGGACGAGTCGGTAAGTACATATTGACACAATATGTATCCATATTGATAATAAATTATTTAAGTCATTTAAAGCAAGAATGTAAACATTCACTGCTTCCAGCCTCTAAAATATGAGCGTCCGCTGTTTTTACTTTACTGTCCATGATAGTAAACTGAATATCTTGAGCTCTTTTCTGACCACGATACCAAGAAAATAATCTTTAGATTTGTTGATCATGTGTTGCTGCCCTATGTGTAAATTAGTCATCTTAAATCACATACAGAACTGAGTGATTTGATTGATTGAAACTGGACTTTTCATACTTTAAAGCAGTGGTCAGCAATAGACAGCCCGTGGGCCAAAGTTGGCCCGCAGCAATAATATCTGGCCCGTGGGCAGATTACTTTGATAGCGGCAAAAAATAATTATAGCGGCTGGTGCTGAAACGGATCTCAGTCATGACAGCAAAAGTCACTCACATAATCGCTTCCTCTTAAGTGATTGTGCTTACAAAATAAAAGTGTGAGAACATTTTTGCAGCAGTACTTTATGTCGTTTTTAATTGGGAGCTTTTATTTTAAAAGTTCTGCAGGAAATTCAAAAGAGTCTCTGGCTTGCTTGACACACCTCTGAAAGAGCCGTCAGAAAATGTGAGCTCGGATTCCCCTGAATGAGAAATGCAGGAATTTCCTCTGCCTGGAGATACTGAGGACGCCCATTAGTTGATGTGGACCAATCGCAGGGATGTACACACTCCTGCACATGCTTAATTGTGATATGTAATACGATCGCTTCACAATCAATTTGTTGAAAAGGGAAGAAAATAAATTCTAGCATCAAGGATTGAACACACAACCCTCTGAACCGGAGTCCTGTGCACTACCAACTGTGCTAATCACACAGTAAATGTAGGAATATAAATAGTCAATCTGACGATGGCCCGATGCCAGACTTATTTGCCGACCCCTGCTTTAAAGCCATTATGCATAGAATTTGAGCTTTTAGACTTCCAGTGCCAATATAAAAAAAAGATAGGGACAGTGATGCGTATTACTTACTGCAAGGTTGGAGTTATTTTCTGTTCAAGATTGTCTGACAGTCTCTCTCCTCTCCATTGTTCCAGGGATTCAGCATGCCCATGTTCTGATCTGAGAAGAGGCAAAGACCCTGAGATCAGGATCCACGTCAGGAGTAAACACAAGGGGTGGGGGGTGGGGGGTTGGGACATCGAACCCACATAACCTGCCAATCAAACTCTTAAGAAGAAGAAAAAAACATTGTCGAAGTACTTTTCTCTTTCTGTAAGACATGATGGAAGGATGTTTGTCAAGTGGATCTACTGATGAATCCCGCGTCGGCTGGATCTCACCTGGAAGTGTGAAGCGAGGGTCTGCTCTGTTCTTTTAGGCGGACCGGAGGATCCAGAATATTCTCCAGTATCTAGTTCGGATTATTCAAGAGCTTCATCTTGCTCCAAATCTTCCTCCTCCTCCTCTCCAGCCTGTTGGTTAAGTTCTTGTTAGCGGTATCTCTGACGGCGCTCTGGCTGCCGGCCTGAGGAGTACTCACAGTTTTTACGGTTCCCTGTTACACAGATGTACAGTTGTTTGGTTCCGCTCCCCATCAGCAGCACAGAGCAGTGTAACACTGTACAGACCCTTGCCCCCTTCTTTTGGTGTCGCACTTCGATCCGTCTGGTTAAATCCAACATAGAAGGGATCTCAATACTAAATGTACTATATATTTGCTCTTATTAACACCCACCGCCTCTCCTCTCTCTGTGCGCCATCTGAGTCCTTGTATGTGGTGGTGCTGGTGTGTGATGTGTGTAAAGTTGTGGTGGTGGTGATGATGATGATGATGGTTGAGTAGTTGCACAGGCACACAGAGGTCAACGGCTGTAGACCGACCTGGAAGAAGTGATGTTATTGTGTGTCAAAGCAAAACGAGTGTTGTCATTTGACGGTGAAGCCCACCTCCTTACCCCCCACCCCAAACTGACCCCTGACAGAAGCCCTCCCATCTCAGATCTTGGACATGTTCTGTTCACACACATGCACACACGCACGCACACACACACACACACACACACACACCCTTGAATAACTGCTTTTTGAAGTTAAAGTTTTAAAAAAAGACAATAAACATATTTTGAATTCTGTAGCTTTAGTACTAAAGTTTTAAATCAAGTGTGTTTCTGTTTTTGTCGGATGTTTGTACAGCTTTTTCTTGAATATGTATCTTGTTTGTTGCCAAATTGTGGCCTACATACTTACAGTATATTCCAGCCCCTTCCCCCTACACCTGAAACTCATATCCAACGGTTACCAAGTTCAGATTGTTGCTGTGGGGTACCAGATTTTAAGCGCTGTATGGTCTGATTGTAATCGTTTCACAGTTCAGTATTACAGCAGATTATCTCTTAGGTTTGTTCATTTTACAGGTCAAATCAAGTTAAGTTTTTCACCTGCCTACAGTGTTAACTGATCCAAGAAGCTGACGATTTGTTGTTACCATTGTTCATATCCAGTGCAGTGATGGATCTCTGTCTGACAGATTAGTTTGAATGTGTTTTGAATGTTTCCAGCCATATCGTCGTTCACCCACCGTTTGTTTATCAATCATTTACCTTTCTCTTGGCTGGCTTGGCAGTCCTGTAAATATCAGAGACAATTGGATCTTTTCTGCAGTGCAGTTGACATCAGTTGCCCTAAAATACTCTAAATCCCTGTTTTTTTTCTGTGAACCTAAATTCTTTTTAATAAAATAAAATCTGTAATCAATTTATGGCCCAGTGTTTGTGTGCCTTTGTTTCAGTTTCAAAATAGTTGACAGCTGCAGTTTTTCATCAAAAACTTTGACAGCATTTTCATAGTAGATTATAACTGTGTAGAGCTTGACAGTTCCTTTTTGACATTGGAAATTTAATTGCTTGAAATTTATCTGAATATTTAAGAGTTTCACTGACATTTTAGTTGGTACCTTCAAATCACTCAGCGGACAAAGCTGCCACTTATTTTAAACCACCTGATTTTATCCTTACAACAAGGGATTATAGCGACATCATATTGACTACAGAAACTATTGCATTGGTAAAAGTAAAGAAAACACACTTGGTAACTGTATTAAGTCCAATGATTTATTTTACAAATGGCAGGGCAGAGCCTGCCTCAGAGAAAAGGCACAGTTCCAGATTGTAAGGATGACTAAATGTAGGACATGAAACACGGAGTGCGTATGAAAGCGCAAACTACTGCTGTACACACCAGAAACCTAAAGAACTAAATACAGTACGTTGACAACTATGGAAACATTACATGACAACAGACAGCATGTTTGCATTTTCCACTACAACTATCTTGTTGACAATTGCTTGTGTTTTCTTAAATTGCATTCAGTCTGCCCTTTCAAATACAATTCTGTTTTCAAAACATCACATCAGACCAACAACAGTGACCAATATGGTCCCCACTGCCATGACGATTACCTTAAAATGTGTGACCAATGTATTATTCCATTCAGGTACTGTAGAATGTTATAGAATTTTCCTATTAATAGCTTGCATATTAGTGATAAAAATGTAAAGATACACATGCTGATTTTGTTTACAGAGCACCAATAGTTCCCCCAAATCCAGTCACAGCTGGAGGCTGATGTTTTAAAATAGTTTATATATTAAATATAAATTTGGGACTGCTATTAAGCACTTACAAAATCAGGGCGTTCTTTACTTCTTTCAGCGGAGTGGTGAATGACAGTTAAATATGACAACAGAAGTGTGCTTGGCAGGCAAGTCGTCATCACATGGTACCACTGCAGTTTGAATGCAAAGACAATATGAAGAAAATCCCACAGTGCCTTTAAATAGTGTTAATGTAGTAACAGTTTGGGTGTGCTGCTTCACAGAGGAATGTTGGCGTGTTTCTTCCAGGGGTTGATCTGCTTCTTGCTGGCCAACACCTCTAGATCTCTGCAGATCTTCTTGCGAGTGCTCGACGGCTCTATGATGTCATCCACAAAACCTAAACCGAACATTTGGCCAGTCAGAAAGAGAAGTGTATAATGTATTATATACTGGTGCATGCAATTTAAGCATCTGTAAGGATGAGGGTGGACGATATTTTGGAGAGCTATAACGTGAGAAAGTACCTCTGACAGCAGCGGGGAAGGGGTTGGCGAATTTCTCCACGTATTCAGCCTCGGCCTCAGCCTGGTTCTCCTTTCCTCTGAAGATAATCTGAACAGCACCCTGAGAAAGAAAGAAAACAGAATATACCTACTGTCAAATCAAAAGTAAAGGAAAGCAGGAGACACAAAAATGAGTGTGATTGTACCTTGGCACCCATGACGGCAACCTCAGCTGAGGGCCAGGCGTAGTTCACATCTCCTCTCAAGTGTTTGGAGCTCATTACGTCATAGGCTCCTCCGTAAGCCTTGGATACACAGACACGTTGAGTCATATGTCTTATGTACATAGTGTACAACATTTATTCTGACTCTCATTCTTTCACTTTGAGATTTTCTTTTCTCATTTTGTACACACACACACACACACACACACACACACACACACACCTTTCTGGTGATAATGGTTATCTTCGGGACAGTGGCCTCTGCGAAGGCAAAAAGCAGTTTGGCTCCGTGTCTGATAATGCCTCCATACTCCTGAGCAGTACCTGTTGACGGCCATCACAAAAGTTGTACATATGAAGTAGCCCAGTTTTTGGCTCATGTGTATAGATCACAATATAGCAAGGTCAGGCAATAATTATGAGTATCCTAGTTAAGATACCTGGCTTACTACCATATCAAAATGTGTTACTGTAGTATGTATTTAATAGCTGGCAGACAAATTTCCTACTTTTTGTGCAAGCCAATCTGCGACCAAGAGTCAACCGGTAGACAAAAACATTCTGCTAAATGTATTATTCATGGCATCATAGGTCAGTACCCTAACCTGATGAAGATGTAAAATATAGAGTATTTCCAGTATTTATTTATTCTAGATTTCCAAAGAATACCTGGCAGGAAGCCCGGCACATCCACAAAGGTGATGATGGGAATATTGAAAGCATCACAGAAGCGTACAAAGCGGGCTCCCTTCACTGAGGAGTTGATGTCCAAACAACCTGATAAACGAGAACAGCATGATTAAAACACACCAAGTGTAAATTATAAATCAACTGACAATGCCTTTGTTCCCAACTTATTTTCTCCCTTTTTGGGACTTGCTTTGTTTGCGTATATAATTTTTAAAAAGGGACAATTATCTAATTCACACAACATCCCTTTTCATTGCTGCTCTTACTTTTGGCCCTTCAATTATTTTACTCACCAGAAGCCACTTTGGGCTGGTTACCCACGATGCCTACAGTGCGTCCGTTCATGCGAGCAAATCCAACCACAATGTTTTTGGCGTAGCTGGGCATGATCTCAAAGAAGTCCCTCTCATCCACTATCTGAACATATGCATGAAGAAAGGAAACTTTTAGTTGTGGAAATGAGATGAGGTTCCACATATAAGAGTGGAAAGGTGTTTGTTAGTGCACATACTGTTTGAATGATGTCCAACATGTCATAGGCTTTAGTCGTCTCAAACGGGACGATGGTGTCCAATGAAGGTACCAGACGATCGCTAAAAAAGGAGTGCGATGTCAGGCATGAGTTAGATTAAAAACATGTCCCGATAAGAACAGGTGATCGGTTGTTCTGTAAAATGGAGGTAAAGGTGATTGGTTACCTAGGGTCGTGGCACTCCCTGATGGGGGCGGGATCCTGATTGCTCAGCGGCAGGAAGTTGAAGAATTCTCGCAGGTGGAGCAAGGCTTCGACGTCATTCTCAAATGCATGGTGAGCCACTCCTGGGTAGAAGACATGAGACACGTTTAAGACCTTAAAGACAATATTTTAACTCAAACAATCTCAGATGAGTTATTGCTCACTTTTATGTTGATGTGACCAGTAATCCTGGATCAGCTTTCATACACTCAAAAGCTGTTAGAAATATGGCAATAGGACGTAAACCAAAGGCAGGATGCTGGTAAACAGAGCCAGTGGCTACTACAGCTTAACATTTCACATGACAAAAGCACCATGAGATTGATTTTGGAAGGAAACTCAACTCAACAAAGCAAAACAAGAAAATCAGGAGCGATGTAGCTTTTACAAACTAACTGACCAGACACGGTGGTGTGCGTTTTGGCTCCACCGAGCTCCTCCTGAGTCACGTCTTCATTGGTGACAGACTTCACAACATCAGGTCCTGTGATGAACAGGTATGATGTGTCCTATACACACACACACACGTGCGCACAGCTGTGAGAATACAATCTTAGAAACGGGTATGCTTACTTAATTTGCAGAAAAGCTAAAATTAAAAGAATGCTGACACTTTACAAACACTGAAACATTTGATTTTGCATCACTGCTGTGGCTAAAAATGAAAGACAGTGTTGATTATAAGATGATTAGTTAATATAAAAAAATGGATTTTAGCTGTCTTTGTGCAGCTCTTTACCTTAACCATGAAGGTAAAATCTGTCAGGGCGGGCGAGTACACAGCTCCCCCTGCACATGGACCCATGATGAGGGATATCTGAGGGACAACTCCTGAAGCCAACACGTTCCTCTTGAAAAGGAGAATGTTTTGTTTTTACTTAACTTTACTTACTTACTTTACCTTATAGAGTCTAACAACCTTAAACCTCCACCCATATGTATTTCAAAATGTTAACATTGGGAATATGTTAAATACACAAAAGTGTGTGGTGCTTATAGTGTCTGCTACTCAACCCAGAACGTATGTATTATTTTAAGTATAATGTACATGTATTGAGTATAATTAAGATTTCAATGAATGAGCAGGGTCGTACAAAGACTCTTTACAAAATAACCACACCAGAAATATATCTGCATATCCAGCCAGTGACTCCACTCCTTCCTGGATGCGAGCTCCTCCAGAGTCGTTCAACCCAATGACCGGGGCTCCAACTGTCATGGCCTGATCCATAATCTGAGCACAGAATATTTATATGTTGAACATTCAAATGAGTATTTGAACAGTCTGAGATCAAATAAGAAGAAGCATAAACAAAATTCAAGCACACCCACAGACATTAAGTCTCATTGTCAACAAGGACTTTTTACTGAGGGAAAAAGACTCTCAGTATCTCAGTTTTTTTACCTTACAGATCTTCTGTGCATGAGCTCCAGACAGACTGCCGCCAAACACTGTGAAGTCCTGAAAGAAAACAGAAAAGGGCAAGATGAAAAAAATATTATACAGGTGAAACCAAGCTGCTGCTGTGTACTGCCACAATGTAGTATTGTTACAGTATAATTACACATTATACCTGACTGAATACATAAACCAGCCTGCCATTGATCCTGCCTCGGCCTGTCACAACGCTGTCACCCGGGAACTATGACAGAGAGAGAAAAATATCAAGACAATTAATATTTTAAACCCCAGAAGAAGAAACGTTTCCAGTGTATAAAGCATGATGTTGCGGAGTTGTGGCCTGTGTGCGCCCTCCCTGTTACCTTGTTTCTATCCTGCTCCATGTTGAAGTCAGAGCAGCGATGCTCAACGAACATGTCCGACTCCACAAAGGACTCGGGGTCCAGCAGGAGCTCCACTCGCTCCCTGGCTGTCAGCTTACCCTGCAATACATAACACTGAGTTACTACACATTTACTTGAATTGAAGAACACTACACTACAGTTGCTTGTTCCGACGACACAATACATATTTGTCACTCATTAGAGATTTTGCCATACTCCTTTTAATGTGGAACCTATCCCTTTAATGTCTCTGGGTGTATTAGTCTATTGTGGCCAATGCTGTCTATTGTTCAGAAGGGCTGCTGTATGGCAATACTTAATTTTATATGAGTTTAGTACCTGGATTTGTTAGGTATTTAATTTACATTCCAGTCTGTGTTTCCCCTAAATATTTTCTCAGCTGTTTTTCAAAAATAATGTACTATATACCATTTATTTAAATATCATAGTATTAAATAACCCATGATCTACAGAGGGTTTTGTTGATATCACCTACTTCTATAGGTTTACTGACCAAGTTACATCTATGGATTTCACTGAGCAAAACAGCACAACATCTGACCATCCCTCCAACTATTACATTAATTTGTGCAAACAAATCAGGACTGGTCATAACCAGAAAGAACGTTATTATTATAGTGAAATAGGTCACATGTCAAGTTGTCTGACTTTCGTCCTTCACATTGGGCTATGGACACTGCAATTTTATCATTTTTATCAGAGTTAAAATCTGCCAAGTGGAACTTCTGCATGAAGTTGTTAGAGGATTAATTCTTTGCTCAAGGGCACTGGGGATCAGCCAGGTGGATGTTCAACATAGGACATTCCTGAAAGTGCCACTGAGAGTTAGAAGTTAAAGACTCCAGCAGTAAGTTAACCGTTGACTTGGAGCCCATGCGCCACGCATTGCACACCTCAACTAACGTTACTCTAGCTGTCATGTATTTGAAGCTTTAAGTCATTTAAACGCACACATGCTAGCGTAAATGCAGGTGAACATAAAAGAAAGTAAGTCAATTTTAGCTGACTTTACCCTTTTGTGTTGTGCATCTATTCTCTTCTGACCTCCCCCGACTAGCGCCGCCTTCCGTTTCTTGTCAATCCTCTCCTTTACGGAGAGGTGGCTGACGGAATACCAGCGGCAGTCCCGTAGCAGGTTCGTCTGCGGCACTGCGGCAGCGACTGCGCCATGTTTTACTGGCGCTAAACTCCTGTAAGATATCCTCAAACCGTTTATTAGTCCGCAGCTGCTTCGAGCCACACTGAAAGCCGCCATCATTGCCCTGCGTGTTCTCTGGTGACAGCGGGCAGGAAATGAAAGACAGAATTTTGAGCCAATACCAAATGGGGGCGAGCTCTCATAACCAATAAGAAAGAAGGAAAACGAAGCATGGTATAATGGGCGGGACCTCGAGGGGAACAAGTTTTCCTGTAGTTCGCCGAAGGCTGAAATATGAAAGTCAAGCTATTAGGATAAGTTTTCCCTGAATTTAGCGTTTCCGGTTGGCCTCTTTCTCAGTTAGGGGTCTCTGTCACTACTTATCAATACTCAACCCCTAATATTCCCCGAAAATGCACGTGAATATAACAACTTGATCGACAGAGCCTGTTGGCGACCCGGAGGTAAGGACTGCCTGACAGTTCTAAAATAGGGCAAAATAATGACCGTGCATAATGTGTTGATTTTCACGACAAGCATTCAATTACTTACTGGCCCTCTTATATAAGAGTAATATGTTGACCTGTAGAACCCTATGTAATATGTGTTATAATTATGACTTAAACATATTTATCTGTATAAAGGCGAGGTTATAAGCAGACCAGATATTGCATAAGAAAATAGTCTGGGAAACAACTACATTTCTAGGATCACTGTCCACGGGAAGTAGCCTACTGCCTCAACTGAATAGCACAATATACACATAGACATATAATACAAAAACGTTCTCAACTGTACCTGACTTAATTCTGCATTGAAGAACATAGTGTCATTCACAGGGTAGGAGGAGCAGTTTGTAATCTTTTAGTCATTTGACAACATGTGAGTTTTTAGTCCTAAAAAAGTGAAGGTCTTGGCCTTGGAAAAAGTAGTTTGACAAAAATATCTTTACTCAAGGTCCACCGTACCTGAGATGCGGTAGGAAAAAATGGTAAGTGTACCTTTCACCATGCCTTCAATGGCTATTACTAATTGTAAACACTGCAGTAATAGAATAATAAAAAAATTGTTGAGGAAAACGGAGAGAGAAAAAAGATTTTACTTAATTTTACTCATGCATATTTGTTGAAAAAAAAGATTATATCATAATTGTAACAACTTTGTTAGCTGGCCCACTGTTTGGCAAGTGTTTTCCATGTTCTGACCATAAAGACTAGTTTAAAACCACAATTAACCATTTGGTTTCTTCAGCTTTCAGTCAGGATCAAAAATCAGCCTTTAAACTTGAAAGAATTAATGATTTGACATTTATTGTGAGAATTAGCAATATGGAATTATATGATTTTTTTTTTATCATGATAACATCTTTGGCCATATTGCCCAGCCTAGGCCAAGTTACCCTAAAACTGTACAAATTAATACTGTACAAATTACAATTACTTTTCCAAATGTATTACTTTTATTGTGTCAGACACACATACCCATAGTTATTACACTGGACCTTATAGTGCAATACTTCACATTATGTGCAGTATTATCTGTTTTAATACTTAATGTGCAGTGTTTTCTGTTTTAATATTCATTGTGCAATATGCTTTGAGGATTTCTTTTAAGGATTTGTAATCCATTCCACATCAATCCTACCAGTACTTATTATTACTGGGCTACTACTATTTATTCACTACTTCTGTTCATCATTACATACTGTTAATAATGTAAATATTGTACATATCCACACTCTCCTTCATATTTTTTATTTATATCTTATATTTATGTACTTCTTTACTTACCAACTTTCTATTATTATTTCTATTCCTTTATGCCTTGATGTGCAATGTTTGCAACTGTGTCACAACAATTTCCCCTCCTCCATCTATGCTCCAAGTTTTTCTAATTTCTGATTATTCCATGCTAATAAATTAATAGAACTGACACAGACAATTCAGTAAACAACAGAATAAAAATGGATGTAAGCCTATTCACTTTTGATATTTTCTATAATAATAGCAACCACACAGTCAGTGGCACCAACACTTGCAACCTGATATTCAGTGTTTGTTGTTAGTTGAGTTTCACCCACCAGCTGCGGTCTGGAACTGGTAAAAGCTGATGATATAGCTCGATGGTTCGATCCTAATTCAAGTCAGTCTCATTTCTTACACTCTTCTTGAAATAATTGAGTAATTACTACTTTTAATTGGCAAGTTGTTGTGTTGGTTATGGCAGCAAGTAAAGAAAGTGTGTGTGGTGTGTATTGTTCAGAGTAGAATGTGATCCCTTCGTACACTACAGTAACCAGGGTAACTAGGCGAAGTCTCGCGAGATGATCATGCCTGGGGAGAGGGGTTGATGCGAGGAAAAGTGGAAAATCGAATGATTGATGCATTTGTAAAACGAGTAGTTAGCTATGTTCCGGTCGATGCTCTCCAAGTATTATAGCAAAACGTATAAAAATCGCAGGATTTCAATTTACAGTTTTTATTTCCCTCCTACGCGTGAGGTATAAGGCGGCTCTAGAGGGGGGTAGTGATACGCTTGGATTTTCGCTAGCTAATTTGGCTAGCCATGCTAACGCTAACTGGTTAGCTTTGTTTACATCAAGTGCGCGCCTGGGGTCTGGTAGCTAATTGCTAACCAAACGAATGTGTGATCTTTTGAGGAACTCTTTGTTCAATTAGGCATCGACGAGGACACAGTGTTGAATAGCAAATGTGCGCTATGTCTAACTTCGACCATCTCTCGTGTAGAACGATTGGCTGATATCGTAAGCTAACTGTAGCTACATAATGCTAACCTTTTGATCATGGGTCGTTTGACCGTTTGATTCACTGTTAGCTGTGAGGTAGCGTTAGGGATAATGTAAGGAATTGTAACCTAAGGTCTAATTGGTCCGAATTAAGAGAAACTTTATTTGTGATATGAAAGCTCGTCGATGAATTGGAGCGACTACGAACCGGTGATGCTAACTATAGCTAGCCGAGCTAACGTTGTGCGCGTCTAGTGATAACCACTTCACCATGTTCGTTGTCTATTATTGTGTCTATTATTAATTCATATGTCTGCATTGACACGCTGGAGTGTCTGATTGTTGCTCTGCCAGGCCAGTTTATACTCCCTCCATCCACTCTGAGACTTGGCTATCTTGAGCTCCGTTGCAGAGAGTGGTTGGATTTTTTCCCGGGCCGTGTTTCCCCGAGGCTGCGGAGTATACCGCTATGAACCCCGTTAATGCAACCGCTCTGTACGTGTCCGCCAGCCGGGCCGTGCTGCAGTGTGACCCGCGGCAGCCTCACACCTTCGCAGAGATGTACAAGCTACTGCCTGTCTTCCGACAGTCCCTCGCATGCCTTGTCTGTGGTAAGCATCCCGAAAATATTTGTCGTATTGTGTCACCACATTGCAAGACTATCATCAGTACCACAAATGACTTTCACATTGATAAAAGTGAGTGATCATAACCTTAGTATTCATATTGACTGAAGTGTCCGTGGGCGTGCGTGTGCTCGCAGCAGTTGACACGATTTGTAGTGCTCACCACCGTCGTCTCCATAGCAACCGAGGCAGAGCCCCAGTCATCTGTCCTCTTGTCAAGACAGATGACTCCTCTGTTGTTGTGTCTGCTGCAGAGCCATGTGTTTTCTATTCATGCTTTATTTGCCCACTCCGTTTGCTGGTACAGCTTGTATTTAGAGATGGATAATGTTGACAGAATGCCATGGTAGTATTTCTGACCTCTCTCGATTGTTCAGTGGTGTTTTTGGCATGATTTATTTGTGCTTTCATGCAATATTTACAGGTTGGGTGGTGTAAGCAGTAAAAGTCAGTAATGTGAACATAATGATTACACAGGTTGGAGTCTTTGTTTATGTTAATAAACTGGGACAGATATGTTTTTTAAAAGGTATGAGAAACACCAACATGAAATGTATAAATATGATCAGAATCCCAGATTGAACAAAGTATACGAAGAAGTCACTCTGGGAAATTGTCTTTTAATGTTCTACAGACCAAGTGGCTAATTGGGAAAATAATTAGCAGATTAATCAATTCTAATGGTAATTGGAGCTGTTTCTGTAGAGGCATGACAGTGAATGGACATGACTTTAAATGACTCTTGTGCAGCTAGTTGATAGTACTATCTTTGGTGTACATAAGTATGGAAGCCCTAAGCGGCCATCGATTCATATCTTTATTTAACTGTTTTCCCATGATAACGAGAATTTTTTCGAGATAAACAGTAGTTTAACACAGGGGTTGGCAAGAACGTTTCTTAATGGTAATTTCAAGGTGGATCTAGTGTCACTGATTAGCTCACCGAGTAGGGTACCTGACCTTTAGTCTTAAGATTGTGAGTTCGATCCTCATGGAAGACCATATTCCTCTTCAACAAAGTTGTTATGAAGATGACTGATTAACATGCTCACAATTAATCACGTGCTGGAGTGTGCGCATCCCAACGATTGGTCCACATTCGTCAACCTATGAACTTTCCATGTCCCCATCATTTCTCATTCAGGGGAATCCATTTAACTACACATTTCCGGACGGCTATTTCAGAACCTTTGAAACCTTTGATTCCCCTGAATCTCTTGATAACAACTTTGTTGTTCCGTACATAAGTGAAAAGTGGATTAACACATAGATTAACAACTCGCTCATGTTTTTGTCTCAGGTAAACTGCTCCAGGATCCCATTTCCCCAACACATCCAGAGTGTCAGCATTATGTCTGCTCGGGTTGTAAAGGCCAGAAGATGCAGATCAGGTCGTCATGTAGCCGCTGTAAGGACTATTCCTGTTTCCAGGAGAACAAACAGCTCTGTTTGCTGGTGCAATGCTACAGGAAGCTCTGCCTATATGTAACTCATTCACCGTTGCTGCAGCCAATCAGCAGCCATGTAGGAGGGTCTCCAGAGGTTATGGCCTTGCTGGAGGAAGCGCTAATATCACACGAAGAGGAAATAGAGATAGAGGACCCAGGCCTAGCACAAGAAGATGTGAATCCCTCTGCCCCTGAGTCCCTTACCCCCACAGAGGCACCACCTGCTCCTGCAGAGCTGTCAGCTGTACCACAGAGCTCCTCCTCTGATCCTCCCTGTTCCAATGGACCACAGGAATGCAATGGAGAAGTGCTGGAGGACCTGGATCCCTCGTCTCCTGAGCTGGAAGTATGCGAGCTGGTAGAGGAGCAGCCACAGGCAGGCCTGTCTGTGTCCAATACTGGTTGTGGTGGTCTGGAACTGAGTCTGACCACTGGACCGTTAGCCCCAACTCCAGGCACTGTGTGCTCACTCAGGGATGGGGGATCTAGCAGCAGGGAGCTGGAGGAGGGGGAGGTGTTGCTTCTAAGTGTGGAGGAGGTGTTACAGACTTTGGATCCTCTTCAGCCCGGTCGAGATTCTCCTCATACACAGCCAGAAAGAACCCACACACACATAAGCACGGACAGAGCACATGCTCAAATGTACATACAGCTGGATGCAGCTCATAACTACACACAGACACGAACAGACAGGACTAGCACAGTGTCAAGCCATGGTGCTTACATACACACATCTTCCTATGATCCTCCTCCAAACTCCAAGCCCCCGCCAGTCCGCCTTAAACGTAAACGATCTCGTTCAGAGAGTGACAGGGAAAAGGTGAAACCCCTCCCTATCGCCTCCATCCTGCAGGGTTCCTCTTCACAGCTACACACTCCAAACCCCGCTCAGACATTGCATACGCAACCACCCACACCCCCCTTAACTGTACCAGCACACACATACTCATCCCTTCATAATGGGGCGCCTCCCAAAGCCAGTCGCCCTGCACTGAACCACAATAAGAGTGCCAGGAAGCATGTCGATCCGGGCCCTAAGAAGCCCCATGCAAAGGCCCGCACTGGTGGAGGCTCCAAGACCAAGGATGGCAAAGACCAACGGTTGATGTCAGGCTGCCTTGTGCCCCCAGCGCCTGTCAGGCCTCCATATAAGAAGCCAGTGGAGAAGAAAGGATGCAAGTGTGGCAGGGCCACCCAGAATCCTTCTGTGTTGACCTGCAGGGGGCAGCGCTGTCCTTGTTACTCAAACCGCAAGGTGGGACTATGGCCACTGCATATATGGAATGTTTACACTTCAGTAGTGTAATGGTATCTTGTGATTACGTGTTGTAACAATTTGTGGTGTAGTGTAAGTGTAACAATCGATTGTAAAACTATAATACTATTTTTTTATTTTTTTTATTTTTTTATTTTTTTTAAATGGACCGCTGGGAAAATAGCTGTTGCTGAGACAACTAATGTGAATTGAAATGACCAAATTATAAAATTTAAGACCTGTCTTAAAGCTTCCATTTTAAGATAAAGATGAAATCATTTTTAAACCACATTTTCAAAGAGAAGAACATTTGTCTAAACTGCACGTTATCATTAAATGAATGCACTACCAGGATGTTCTTATTAATTAATTTCTCAAAATCAGTCTGAGGTTGGAGCAGAGATAATTTTGCAGTTTTTATATGACAGTGTGATGCAAATACACTAACGTTCCTCCTCTATTTTTGTCATGTTTCTCAGGCATGTCTGGATTGTATCTGTCGAGGTTGCCAGAACTCCTACATGGCCAACGGTGAGAAAAAGCTAGAGGCCTTCGCTGTGCCAGAGAAAGCCTTGGAGCAGACGCGGCTCACACTCGGCATCAACCTCACCAGCATCACAGCGGCTGCGGCACTCCGCAACCCGGCGACCACCAGCATCCGAGCGAACAGCCTCCTCAATGTTGCCACAGCAACGGGGGCCCCCGTGACCACGGCCTACCTGTCCCCCAGCCCCCCACAAGAGTCCAACTATGAGGACAGCCTGGAGCTGCTGATTGGATGAGAGGCTGGGACTCAAAAACAAAACAGACAGCTCGGTGCTGATTGAATGTGATGACTGATCATTGTGTCTCTCAGACAACCCCCCAAATATCTAAGGCAGCTATGGGTCTGTCCTGTCCTGTAACCTGCTCTTCTTCTGTGTTGGAAATGCTGAGTAGTAAGACTAGCATGGGTGTGCCAAAGTCTCCTGTATTGTGCCTGTGTGCTGGTGTGTATTGTTGCCTGCCTGTAGTTAAACACTTCTACTTGGTTCCAAGGCTGTTCTGTACTTCAGAGGTGCTTTTTGTTCATAGACCACAGACATACTGTAAGAGGCAACAGGAACCCATACCAGGTTTTGTGTTTGTAAGTGTGTGCACACAACTATAGATTGGAGTGTGTGCGTATGTGTGATTATTGGTGCATAACGATAACAAAAAACGGCATCATTATCTATCTATATCTCAAGTCACCTGTCAGCATATTCCATGTTTGAGTATTACTCCATGTATGTTTAAGAAATGCAATGCATCATTGGTATTAGGACGGCCCTTACTAATCCTTAACCCTGTATGTGTTCACTCCTTAATTGTGAATGAATCTTATGATTAATCTTTGGAGAAGTTCTGTCTCACACAAGACTGTATGCCTTTCTAGCTCGTTAACTCACTCAATCCAAGTACTGTCAACTAATAATGAATTTGTCTTAATGAACTTGACTGATGCAGGCATTGTACAGGCAGCAAGATAATGTCAAAGCACTTGGCTGGCTCCGCAGTTTGTATGTAAGTGTGAGTGTGTATGCGCCTGCTGAGATTTACTGTAATGTCAGTGGGGAGGCGTCTGGTGGGTTGTAAGCACTTAGGTTGATTGATTGGCCAAATTACAACTAAAACCATTCTTGGTTACCATAGCAATAGGAGCCCCCAACAAGGAGCCTCCCAGCTCTCGTGCACACACACAGTTGTTTACAGTGTTGCCATTTATATCAACTTTAACTGTCTTCTAATATTACACTGTTAGGTTTTGTTTATGGAATTGTACATGCCTTTGTGTGTGTGTGTGTGTGTGTGTGTGTGTGTGTGTTTAGATAAACTGAAGCCATAGGTTGTCATTAACAAGATAAAATATCCTTTATGTGTGCATTTTTTTCCCAACTGTTTTAGTGTCCTGACTGATTGGAGATCCACTCGGAGACTATTTTTGATACCAAATGTATGAGATTTGGTACCTCTGTCTTTTTGTGTGTTTTAGTTAAAGCACCTTGAAGCCCTCTTATAACTCGAGGCTGTGTTTTGTCTGTGTTTGTGTTTACTGTCTCAGCTGTAACTACAACATGTTTGTCAGTCCAGTCATGGTGACCAAAAAGAGACTGAAGGGGAGAGAGAGGACTCAGGCCGACCAAACAAACACCTTGGTTCTTCACTCATAAACCAGGAAGTAGCAGGTGGATTGCAGTATGATCGGAAAGTCTGATCTATCTTCCTGCGTGTGTGTATGTTTCAAAATGTATTTCTTTTGGGCATTACTTGAACCCTGATTAGTTTTTGGTATTGTTTTTTTTTTTTTATGTAAAAGCTCTTGTTTGAGGAGTGACTTATTATTGCTGAAACATTCACTGCCATAATATGGAAACATGTAATACAACATGAATTAAATCATAGTTTTTTACTTTTTCAGTTTTGTGTCTTTTTGTGTAGAAGGATATTTGACTCAGGTTTGCTTTGAAACTTGCTCCCAGATGGGTGCAGACGCATTAACCATAACTGTGAATACAGCAGTGGATGAAGATTTGTGTTTGAGGCTAATGGGCTTTTTTCCTCTTGCACAAGTTAGGAAGAATCTGGAAAATGGTGTCATAAAAATGTGATAATATTTATACTGTATTTCCCATCTAATGAGGTTTAAGAGTGAGAAACACCTGAGAAACAAATGATGGCCCAATACAGGGTGGTTCTTATGCCTCTCCTTCATTACCACGTGTTATACTGAGCTCCAGCTAAAACTAGTTCAAAATATTAAGACCTGAGAAAGTAGGAAATTGTAAAATGAAATCTGTACAGGAACCTTGAGTTGAAGAAGACTAAGAATCTGTGAGGCTGTGCATAAGCACAATAGTACTTTGAGCTAAATGCTAACTTCAACATGCTCACAATAACAATGCTAACATGCTAATGTTTAGCAGGTATAATATTTACCATGTTCACCATCTTGCCTTAGTGTTGTTAGCATGCTAACATTAGCTAATTAGCACTAAACACAAAATATGGCTGGGGGGAATCTCATTTTGCAGGTCCAAGTATAAAATTTAGGATTCAATGTCTGAAAAGTCATTAAATAGCTGCTGAGATCTTGCCATCCCTAGAGCCATTCCACTAGCTAGCATGGCTAATAAGTTATGGAATATGTAGATTGTTTGTGCTTAATCCATTAAATCTCAACTACCATTTGTAAATGAATTCATCCAGCACTCCAAAAATCTGGATTTGTATCCATTGGAAATAGAAATGTAAATGTGTCAAAACACTTTCAATACTCAGTCTAGTCACACTATGTCAGTTCTTTTTGGCCGCAGGACAACGCAATCTGTGTCACACCACACACATTCAAGACATTGCACAATGAGGAAACTCAACAAACACTGTAAACAAAAAATAAACTTCATTCATAATATTGAACATGATACTTATTGTCAATAAAAGACAATTTAAGTGTCATATGTCCAACAGCACTGTCATTTCCTGTGGAACTCGACTGTTGAACCTGCAGGCAAAACAGCTCACTCTGTTCTCCATAGAAGTCATTCACACATGACAGCACAACATTTAATCTGCATCTATTGTACTGCTCCAAATACCCTGTACTCTGAGTGCACCACATAATCCATGTCCAAACCTGTGTGAGGACCAATTAATTGGTCACTGCTGAGTAAATAAGCAGCAAATGGTTCTTCTTCCTTGCCATTTGCCACTGACAGTCTGCTAGCAGCTCAGTTTGTTCATAACCCTACAGCACCATGGTCCTGAAGAAGTCCTTTGCACTCCTCACAATCCATTCTTCTTCTCCAGTCCCCTCAGACAGCTGCTTGTATTATCAAGCAAACCCCTGATATTTGGGTTAATTTCTGTTGATGTCTATATCAAGTCATCCCAGTCCCGGACACTTATATCTGAGATTCCCTTTCTTTAGCCAACAAGGAAGGCCCCAAAGTAGCTTGCCCTCCCGTCCATCTCCATGGTGCTTGCATTGCTAACAGTGATGAAGACGCGGTCGGCAGGCTGTAGAAAGGCAGAACCGGCTTGATGCAGGGAGAAAAGACCAGGCTCCTGACCCCGAGGCCAGCAAGCACTCCGGGATGATTTCATCAGCAGGATGGGCACCGTGTAGGAACTCATCTGTGGACCATATGACCCAAACAAGATCAAAACCCTCATAAACAAAGCATTACATTATACATCATATTAGAATATAGCACTGGTTTATGAGCATTATATCTTTCTGATACCGTCTGAAATTAATATCTTAATTTCTTAGATTGGCCACTCCATGGAAACTCAGACTGTATGTAATGTACTGACATTTGAGGTTTGAGTGTTGGCCTGCATTCACGAGCTACCTTCTTGTAGATGTACTGGACAAGCTGTACTCCTTCCTCCTCCTTTGTTTCCCCCGTCTCCCCCTTTGCCTCCCCATCTATCTCCCCCGTGGAGGGCAGTCTGAAGTAGGTCTGGGCATAGATGTAATAGAGGCCTGCTCTGGGAACCAGCAGCTCTCCTCCGCTCAGCTCCATGTCCTGCAGGAAGGCCAGACCTCTCTGGCCCTCCCATGCTCTAATTCGCTCCCCCAGGTACCCCCTGCTACTCCGCAGGCCTGCAACCGCACATAGAAACACACAAATAAGCAACATAAACACAACGATTAAGGCCATTCACTATGATTCACTATCATTTGAGTTTACAGGGTGGAGTGTTAGCAGTCACTGCTATCCGAACAAAGAACAAATATTGAAGAAACTCACAGTCTGAAAATTGGGTTTACAATAATACAATGATGTGCTCACAGAACAGCTGCTACCCAACAACCACAATTGCTTCTCTGATAGACTAAAATAATACTCAGCTAGGTGCTAAGAAACATTCAGTGCCACATGTTAAACAGCACCAGAAAGAACAGATGAGATCCAGCCACCCCGAGGGATGTGGACGTGTGTGTAAAGAAAGAAGGTTTACCAACCTTCTAGCTTTATGACATTCACTAACGTATTCCTTATGGACAACAAAATCCATATTCTTATTAATCCTTAGGATAAGACTGGTTACAGTCTATATTTTTATAAAATGCCATGAAAATACTAAAACTCTCTCAATGCTTTCCGATTCTGTCTGTGGTTCTCAGCCTCAAAGATTTTTTGTTCCCATTAGAGATGTAAATATTTAAAAAATGCATCAAAAATATATTCTTTGTTTTCTTTTAAACATCTAAATAATTTCCTAAAACAGCTGGGCACTTTAGTGTTCAGCAAACTTTGCTTAAACAGGAGTAAATAGTGCATCTGTTGGGGACTATTTCCACTGTGGATTAATACACATTTGGTGCTCTAGTGAGTGTTTAAGTGTTTGGGTATGTGGGATCAATGTAAAATAAACCACAGCGCCCAGGTTTTTTATAACGAAGGAACATGTCACCCAGTGCAGTGGTGTTGCTTATTAATTGTTATTAATAATTTTTGGACAACAAAAGGAGCTCTATGGCTCAGATGAATAAGATATCAGGCTTTGGCTACATGGACACCTGTTGGGAGGATCATTTCAGACCTGATTTCATGAGATTTATGTACAATTAATAGAGAATATTACCAGACTTATCCTTTAACGCTAACAGAGTAGAATTAGGAAAGCTTTGACTTTGGCGTCCCCCAGTGGTAGTATCAAAAATAACACTGTGGCAGATAGCAATACATGCATCTAAGCCCCGCCCCCCTTGGTTACTGTTGCTAAGACCTACAAACTGTCAGCGCTGCCACTGTCTATTACTGCACTCTCAAGAGAAATATTGTCAAATTTGTTGGAAAAAGCGATCTCAGAAAGAAGCAGAAAGTTTTGAAGTTGCATTATACATTTGAAGGTTGTATTCAGGCTGTCAAACTGACTCAAACGGACGTGAAAAAAATGATAGAAGCTAAAGCTTACTGATCACACAGTACAAGTGAACCACCGCATCCCCCGACGATTGAGACAAAACACAACGATATGAACGATCAACACTGTTCCTGTAAAGCTGGGTAGGCCTCTATTCATTAATACATTCATGAAAAAGCAGAACAGTAGGACTTTTTTACGTTACATTCAGTAGGAAGTTAGCTAGCGTTAGATAATTAACATTATATTAGGAACAATCCACGGCTGATATTTCTGGATTTATTTTAGGTTTTGGAAAGAGAATAAATCGTACTTCTCCTATCAATCTCTATGGGTAGCAACTGTAACTATTACAAGTGCCCCAGGAACAGCGTTTGACCATATCGTAGAAAAATACAGCCAAAAAAGCTAGAAAACGACTCTTTTAGAGTAAATGGAGCGCAGCCATGAAAGTGTCGGACCTCAGTTAGAGCGAGACCTATACTGCGCTGTGATTGGCCAGCTGTGTATTCGGGGTTTGGCTTAGCAAAGGGTCAATTGACCCTATCATAAACTGGGGAAACCAACCTGCGTCATAGTATCCATTAATTATTCATTAACATATATAAATTGTATCAGATAAGGGCTACAACACACCTAGAATTTCTGAAGATACGATGTATGTTTGTTTAAGTAACACAAGACATTGACTGGTCAAAGAGACTACGACACTTTGACAAAGATTAAGCAGCTGTACATCTGCATGTCCTGACAAAAACATAGGTATGAAGATGTTACTGAATCTGAGAGCAGCCTGGGAAGCCTTGAAGCACATGCCTCACCCTGGAGAGGTTTGGGTGAAGGATAGTACTTGCAAGTGTGTGAACACTGTGATTATGTGTCAGCAAATCACATGTCCTGAGTTCGGGATGTCAGTCATGCTTTCCAGGACTTCATTCTAAACGTAACAGCCTCTACTTTGTGTTCATGCTGGATATTTTACTTCTGTACTGCATTAAACATTCCTCACCATCTGTTGTTGGAGTTTCTGTGGACGAGGTGACACCGGTTACGTGGGCAGCAACTTTAGGAAGAGGGACCCCTCTGACCCCAGGGCTCAGGATAGGCATCACTCCTGTCACCTTATCTGTGAAAACACAGGCAGATAAGAAACACACAGAACATTTTTAGTAGAAAAAGACACAAGTAGTCCTATTGGTAGTAATTGATAGTGAAGAGAGGCATTGTCCTCACCTCTCATAGCAGTGGATATCTCCTTCTGGAATCTATCAGCCATCGTCTGGACAAAAAACACCCAGAGAGACAAGAAGAAAAAGAGAGAGTGAAAAAGCAGTTAGCTAAAGTAGCTTGTCTTTTTCAGTTATTATGTCTTTTAGGTATATATTAACAACATCCAGTAATTCACCGGGGACCTTGTCACCCCCGCATTGAACAGCCCTTTGTATGGGTCTACAATTATGTCATCTGTTGAACTGAATAGCAGTATTTCCCTTTTGGGTAAGTCATTTAGAAGTGATGTGGAGTTCATTTTCCCAGCTCCAGCCAGTGGTGTCTGAGTAACAGCAAGTTAAGGAACAAATTATAAGTCTAATTTCTGAAAATGCTGCTACACTGTGGGCAGAACATGCACTGCGTGGACATGCCTTGTCCCCTAAAAGGGGCCACTACGGTATATGATAACAAATAAGGAATTAACCCCGCACTCAAAAAAACCCCCAACAACAGCGCATGTCATAATTAGAGAACACTAAATTGATTTTTAACAAGATTAAAACATAAATCAAAAACCTTCTCTATGAGGTAGTGGAGCTGTTGCGTGACTTGCCAGCAGGGGTCGCTCTTCTTGTCCTCTGCTGAATCTTCGAACTCAGAGTGCAGATCTGTGTTAATCAGACAGGAAACGCTACTACGGGAGAAACTCTCCTGCATCTGTCAACATAAAATTAGTCAAACAAACAATGCAACCAACGGTTATTTTCATTTTCTGTTCATCTGTTAATTATTTTCTTGATAAACCGATAACACAGCTGGGGAACAACAAAATTTTTGCTGGAAAATTAGTCTATTAGTTCCTTTTCTGTCGATCAACTGATAGATAGACTTATTGATTAATTGTTTCAGCTACACAAAAAGTAAGCATTAAGAAACAAAAAGCTGTTACATATGAGCTAATAATTATCACTGCACACCACCGTTTCATGTGGCTTTTGGCTTGGACAATATGGTGACAAGTTCAACACATCGTTACAATGAAAATGATGATACTTCAATACATATTTTTAATCATGACTAAAAAATACAAAATATTCTATGTCAGAGTTTAATTAAGCCAAATATACAGTAGTGGTACAGGTGGATGCCAATTAGCGCATTCATACGCAATTATCTCTGAAGTGGTCGCAGGTAAGGTGGTTTTTACAGGGAGTCTCAGCCAATCAGATAGTCAGCAGAGATCTGTCAGTTTATTCTGCTCGTCATAACGTCTGCTCGAGCCTGGGATGTGTTGCTTTAGTGTGTCACAACCTCTCTGTCCTGAATAGTCTCATTTCCTGCCATTGTTTTCTGTTATCTACTCTGCCAACTTTCTCCTCTCTCATTGTCCAGCCTCAGAAATTCTTGCATAACTGCGACTTTTAGCTTAGATTATTATTCAGGTTGTTAAAGGCCACATCATAGCTACATATCAGTTGTTAGGGGGTACTAAATAGTGATTTCACGATGGAATATCTAGTGTCCTATGCCTATAATCGTAGCCTGTAAAACTGTGTCACTGTTGTCCCTGTAAAATGAATGGTAGATCACTAAGCTCTGCGTTGGAAGTAAAGTTAACTTGTCATCATTAATATGCGTCAAACCTTTTCCCAGTTAGATGGCAGTCACTTATGTGTTAGGTGAAGGGGAAGACTGACGCATATCTTACCGTGTTCAGGACGTTGTTGAAATACATAAAACTGACGGCAACGGCGATGGTCTGGAGGAGGATTGCTGCGAGTATGATGAGACCCAGACACTGGAGAGAAACAGAAATGGCCATATCACAGCGCGAGTGTGGCACCCGAATAAGTTCCGAGGAGCAAGAAACAATTCCAGCAGGGAGGACAAGTCAGATCAAGCTCTGCTGCATTACTGCTCTGGAGGGAGGGAGGGAGGGAGGTAGGGAGAGAGAGAGAGAGAGAGAGAGAGAGAGAGAGAGAGAGAGAGAGAGAGAGAGAGAGAGAGAGAGAGGCAGTTTATAGTAGGTGGAGCAGAGAGAGAGGTGGTATGGAGGATTACAACAGCCTCAAGATGTCACTGTTATTAGAAAGAAATGACCTGGGAGCTATTCGCTGCACATGCAAGTTCATGACGCCTTCTGGTGTTGTGGGAAATGTGGAAACTTCACGTGCACAAGCCAAACAAGAGCCAAATACAACTTAAGAAGAGGTGGGCTGCCTGAGTGAGACATTTAAAAAATCAGATGGGAGTGTATTAAAAGGCTATGACGATAGCATGCAGATGCACTACAGATGTTGCCTGGTATTTTTTTGTGATAAAATATCAGTTTGTCTGAAAATTATTATTTGAATTGATGAAATATTTAACTCAGATTCCACTTTTCTAAAAGTTGAGTTTTAAAGTTTATTATATTGTTATATTGGTATTGAATGTTTTATGTATAGTTATATGTATGTTTTTATATATAGTTATATATGACCTGCAATGGACTGTCCACCTGTCCAGGGTATACCCCGCCTTTCACCCGATGTAAGCTGATTGGCTCCTATAAATGAGAAAACAATGTTGTAATGTCATGTCATCACGTGACCACAAGCACCTGAATGTGCCATGAGTTGTATGTATGAAGTCAAAATCAGTAAAAGCTTGAGTGGAGCACATGAAGGCAGCATCACCACATAAAAATTGCAGGCAGCAGCAGATGATCAGCATCTGAACATAAGAAAAACAGGCAGTTTTTCTTCTCTTTCCTGCTATTGTGAAGTGATCTGAGAGAATGCTAGCCGATTAGTGCCAAATGACCTGCCATTGTTTGTGCTTCAGTGTAGCTCTAAGTAGTATTTGTCACAGGGGAGTGATTCAATCAGCAGAACTTAACCTTGAATGATATCTGGTGGTTCCTTTACTTTCATTCCTTCACCTCTAGCCCCTGCTCCATTGTCTGTGTGAGGAAGTGAGAGTGGACCTGAGGGAGTTCACAGCTCCTGGATGTGAATGACCCTCCCAACAATAAAGACCTGTGTTAAAGACTGTGTAACACACTCAAATTGACACACAAGATGCTACAATGTTCACATAGTAATACGTGTGCACCATACATTTCACAGCAGGTTCACAGAAATAAGTAGTACTGTATTAGAGTACTAGATTAAACTGAAAATGTTGCAAGTGCACGTGAGAACAACAGCTGAGGAAAAGAAGCCTTTTGTTTGTTTCTTTTACTTAATAAGTAAAGAAAGAGATTCCTGTGTTCTCTTAAGTGTGTCAATTCCCAGGCTTGTCAGAGAGTAGAGGAGAAGGTGATTGGTATTTGAAGACTGTCTGGCCTCAGGCAGGGAAGATGACACCCTGAGAGACATTCCTGTTTACAGTCCCATGGAAAACAAACAGAGAGAGAGGGAGGGAGAGAGAGAGAGAGAGAGAGAGAGAGAGAGAAAAGGTGTGTGTCATTTAATTACGTTTAAACACTTTCATCAATGCCTTTTCCTATTATGTTATATGTTATTTCTATTGTTGACCTCTGTCAGCCAGGTCCTCATGCAGCAGGCCCTGACTGGCTTTAATCCTCTAGTGCTTTAAAGTTTAAAGAAATAGTTTTACATTTTTGCAACTATGATTATAGCTTTCTTGCCGAGAAGTTAAATGAGAAGATTGATAACACTCTCCTGTCTGCTATGAAGCTGGAGCCAGCAGTTAGCTTAGCAGAAAGACTGGAAACAGAAGGAAACAGCTAGCCTGGCTCTGTCTTAAGGTGACAAAATCTGCCTACCAGCATCTCTAAAGCTCAAAACTCGTCATGGTTTTATGGTGGGTTATGTGACTATTTCTGTCATATAATTATATTTTTATGAATCAATGAGTTAAATTATACAAAAAGCTAGATTACATACATGCATTTCCTGTGAATCCCTCCTGCGTGTGAAGGCAATTTGACTCCAGTGCTGGAATGGCAGACTCCGCCAATACCAATATATAGAACGGTAATTACAAAATGCTGAATTAATATTGCTGAAAAATGCCAACCACAGAGAGAATATTAATTCACTAAAATTGTGTTATAACTTTAAAACCCATAAAGTGGAACACAACTTTGGTTAACACCAAAATCATCAAATACACCTGTCTTTCTTTGAGGAACGTAGAGTACTGTGAAATTGTTAGACTCAGTGACTCAGACCAAACTATTTTCTAAACCCTAAATCTGAAAAAAGTTACAAGAACAATGGGAAACAGGAACGCATTAGGGATAGCTGCTGCTTCTCTGGAAATAAAGCAGTCTCCCCCTGAAGCGAAGAGCTTGAATAATACCCAGAAGACATTCAATGGATTTTAAGGACGGATCATGCTCTATCCACCCTCCTCTGTCCTCCACTCCCCTTTTCCCTCCTCTGGGGCTTCTCCTCCCAACGCTTGTCTCTGTAAAGTCATGGAATCTCCCTAAATTCCCCTTTGAGCTCTATAGCTGCTCATTGTCTTATTTTTAAAACAAAGACTAGCGCTGAAAAATGCTACAGCAGCACAATGCATGCACACAGCTGCCAAGGAGTTAGTGAGTTTATAAGTAGAAAGGTGTTTCCCTGATACGAAACTTCTGTTTGTGAATGTGGGAAAAACAGAGCCTTCATTCTATCATCTATTGTTTTAAATGGTTAGACTAAGGGTAGGATCAGGATTACATTTAGGCATGCAGTTATGAGGATTAACACATTAAGTTTAATATTTAATTAAGGTATTATGAAAGGACGTGTTCAATGCTCAATAAATATCATACAGTGATGGAGGTAGAGTTCAGATCCTTTACTAAGTAGCAATGCAACAACATAAAAAAATACTTTAAAAAATAAGAGCTTTGCATTCAAAATGTTACTTTAAACTAAGTAGGGGTTGTCAGTAAAATGTACTTAAAGCATCAAAAGTCTTTGACATGCAGATAAATGGGCCTCTCTTAGTGTCATATGCATTCATGTGTGATTGCCAAATGTGTATCAAGAGTATGCAAGGCTCATGTTGTTCTCAGTCGCTAGAGGGGAGTGTTGCATTGATTATTAGTGCTGCTGGATTTAATGGCCCAGAAATGCACTTCTCCTGAAAACCAAAGCATGTCTGGGCTTGAAAGTGATTGAGAGCTGGTGCAGATGTGAGAGCCTTGAGGGTCTCTGCATTCTCTAGTAATAGCAATGTAGAGTACATATGCAACATGACTTATCTATTCAGCAGCTGTGTCATCAAAACCACACTGTTATTTATGTGTTTCTGGTAGACAACAGCAAATTAAAATATCTATTTTATTAGTGTGTGTGTGTGTTAAAGTTAGAACTGAAGAGAACATTTCTCCTCTGTGCTGGCTTCCTATTGACTAAACCATTTCAAACTTTCATTACTTTTCTTAAATAGCTGGAAAGCATTTCCACAGACTAGTTGATAAACATTACTTGTATTTTTATGCACTTACATACATACCCCTCCAAATTTGGAGGAGCTAAATGTGGTGTATTTTTGTTGGATGATACATTTAATGAATACATGGAGGTCCTGGAAACAGAGGTAAAAAAAAACCCAAGTAAAATAAAAAATTATATGTTTAAATAATTAAATAAGTTATTTGGTAAATTGTCTTTTATTTCAATGTTTGAACTCTTGTCCAGAATTAAATGTTTGTACTAAAAGCAAAATGTACAAACGTTGTACTAAATATATAGAAAATAAACAGATAGCAGCTTCAGAGTTAAGTAATGAACAACAGGCATTGTCCAGTGCATTAATTCAAGCATAATCTAGCATGATAAGCATTTTCTCATGTTGACTAACTGCATGTTGCCATCATATATGAACAGAAGCACTTGAATACGCCACAAGCAAACAAGAAGGCATATTGAATTGTCAAAGTGAACAGCTCTTCAGTCACACAGAACCTACAGTCAAGGAGCAATATTCACACTTATACTTTACTACTAGCTGAAAGACATTGTGGGAAACATGAATGTCACTTATGAGGGAGGTCGTGCAGACAGCAGCTTCACTGAAAACTAAAACACAAAAGTAGCAAATAAACACAACAATTTAGGCTTTATTAGCATGATTTTTATTGACACCATTCATCAGTCCCTTCATAAATCACAATAGCGAGCATAGTAGAAGAAAGCAGAAGGCTGCAAATTTTAAAAGTGATTGCAACTTCAGTGATTCATTCATATCCCATAAGTATCAGGCATCTATAATCACAAACATTTCATTCATAGTAAATTAAGGGCATGTTCAGATGCATAGAATGTCCTGTAAGTAACACACAATAAAAAAATTAATTAGAATGAAACTTGATGAAAATAGTGCATGTTGTTAGTGATTGTCAAGTGCCAACATCATGTCAGTGAAGATGTCACCTTCTACAGAACGGGTGTTACTTTAGTGTGCCTTAAGTTTGATGAATATTACAAGATACAATATAATTTACTTTTGTTAACTGTCCTGTACCATGTTTGATGTTAACATTGTAGTAGAAGAATATCATGAAGCAGAGTTTTGGCACAATTACAATGTGAACTAATTATTACGCTGGGTGGAAAGTTAAGAGATCACCAAAACTATTACAAATGATTCTGAGGTGGAGGCGTGTGACAAATTTCATGATGACCCTACTCCTGCCTCTGCTTCACTTCGCAGATCTATGGATAACTGGACACTTGGTCAGCAACATTCTCCCTGGCGTTCTGGACTTTATTGGACATCCCCCTGCCTGTTCCTCTGCCTAGCCCAGCTTTCCCTTGGAACCCCTTGGACTATCTCTGATCCCTGGAGTCTGCTCCGTGCATATTCTGATTATCTGCGAAATAAAATCATGTGTAACATGAATTTCTGGTTCTGTGTTTGGGTTCTCTATGAAAGTCTAACTGTAACAGGTGAACAGACCAACTGACTGACAGTGGCATCCCCAGTGCCATTCACCAAAATAGGTCCTAAACACTGATGAAATGAACTGGATTGAATCAAACCAGGTTTCATATTATTTTAACACTAGCAATACAATGATTTGTGAGGTATTATGACAAAACGTAACCTGCGGATTCAGAATGTTTGTTGTTTTTTCAACACTGCTCACTAACATGAACTTTTGATTAGGGGCTTCATACTTAAAGTACTTCTCCCAATTACATACCCTTGTGGCATACTGCTCATGTATTTGTGGTGTGGACAAGAATCAGTGTGTGATGTGGCTCCTCCCAGTGGTTAATTTATCCATTAATGGAAAGCTTGTGGCTATGTGTCCAAGTGTTTATTAGAGGGTAATTTTGGTATTTTTAAACCTGGGCCCCATTTTCATATTTTACAAAAAGTTTTGTCATGGCAGTAGATGGCTTCAGCCAGCAGCTGCAACGTATACCTTGTGAGGCAATTACATCCACGAAAGTACTTCTTTTTACCACTGACAGGCTCAGACTGTTATACGAGGTGTCTGATAACATTATGGAAAGGATCCCTACGAGTGACACACTTTGTTTTTTAACAAGAAACAAGTCTCGCTCGCAGAGTTTGTTGCGTTGAAGTAATGTTAGGAAACAAAGTCTTGCTAGCAGTTCCTCTATATACATAACAAAATCCTCTCCCTCATTTCCACTGGCGTTTCCTGCAAAAACTCGCCTCTCATAAGATTTCAAAATGATACCAAAGTATGTGAAAATAGGTCCCAGGTTTAAAAATAACAAAATTATTCTTTAAATATTTTGTCTGCTGGTCACAGTGTCAGCCATGTTAAAGTTAACATATTTGCCCTTCTCCACTGCAGAACTTAAAGAGTCATCTTAAAATCATGTACTTTGTATGTACAAAGGTGGTGCCTGTATATCTGCAGGTACATGAGGGCCCTGAGCTTGGATCTTATATTCTTACATAAAGAGCAAATGCACATGTCCTTAGCAAGTCTGTGTATCATTCATTTGTATCAGTGAAACACAAACATACATCCTCTTACAAGTTGTTCTTGAGCCAGTTGAGGTAACCCCCGAGTGCTTTCTTCCCTACATCAAATTCAAAAGGCCAGTTTATTAAGCTGAAACATCCGTGGAAGCCGTCCTCATAGTGGTCGTTGGTAACGGTGACGCCTGCGTCCTGTAAGCGCCGTGCGTACATCAGGCCGTCATCCCTCAACACATCATACTCGCACGTTAGGATGTACGCCCGAGGGCATTTAGCCAAAACCTCTGGTCCTGCTAACAGTGGTGCTGCCCTCACGTCCAGCAGCCCTGGCACCTTTGCTGCCCCCTGTGAACCTTTTTTCACAATCAGAGGCTTGTAGTTCTTCTGGTATTTTGGGGACAGGAGGGTGGTCCAGTCTAGTCGTGCCCTCAACTCTGGGGTGATGTTTGAGTCATGTAAGGAGCTGTGGTTGTTCACCATCAACTGGGACTCCAGGGAGAGGTCAGCACCGAGGTACTGTAGCCAGAAGCGGATAGTGAGGCTCCGGTAGAGGATGGGTACATATTGGTTCTGCAAGTAGGAGGGCGTGTTGAAGTCGAGAGCCTGGAGCACTGGATAGATCAACGCCTGGACACTGAATTTCACACTCGTAGTGTCATCTATGGAAATCTGGGAAAATATAAAAACAGGCCTTAATCTCTATATTTCTAGCTACAGTACATTCTTACACACATTCCTACAGGAGATGGTTGTTGTATGTACCTCCTGAGCGACTGCAGCTGCCAGGTTTCCTCCTGCACTGTCACCTGATACAGCCACACGCTCTGGGTCAATTGCATAATTGGCCAGAACCTCTGGGGACAAGAAGTGCTTGGCAGCGGCGAGACAGTCTAAATACGGCACTGGGAAATGCACCTCTGGATACAGACGATACCTACACAGACATTGGTAGCAAATCATAATTTACTGGAGGTTTAGAAAGCTTTGGAGCATGTGATTGTAAGTACTCAGTTCACTTGTCATGAGGAGTACTACTCAACCTGTGAAATCACTATGAAGGGAGCTTTCTAAAATATGAGTTAACATGCAAAAGTGTTCTTTATGTTTCTTAAAGTGTAGATCTGTATCAGCAGTTGGTTTCTGTATATGAGCAGAAAAATGTTGATACAGTAGATTAGCGTTGCTGGAGGAGACACACTTACTCAACGGAGACCACAACAGTGTTGAGCTCGTCGGACAGCATCCGGTTGATCACATCATATGACCCCTTCTCTGAGGAAGTGCGAGAGAAATAGGGATAAGATAAGTGAGTTGCTGAATAATCCATTCATTTGAAATTTTGTTACTATACACTTGTGGAATCTGGAAAAATCAATCCCCTTAAAAGTAGAAAATGTAACATATCATATTCAAATAAAACAAACAAAAAATACTATATATCTGCAGGTTTGTAAGGCCAAATTTAAGATCCTAATTTTGCATTTATAGTTACAATAGCAATTATTAACCCATTTAAAATACAAAATTAAGAAACAAAGCTTACAATATGAATACAGGGCTAAGAGCAAAAACTATACAGAGAAATAAAATGCACATTGTGTTACTAGCATTGGGTGCACTATTTGCACCTGTAGAGTAAAGACATTTGCGAGTAAAAAATACAACGAAGGAACATTTGTACTCACTAGCACTGCCGAAGGCCCAGCCTCCCCCATGGAAAAACATCAACCCTCTCCTCAGATGCCCCTCCCCTCCAGCAGGGGGCTCATAAACACGGACCGGGACGCCGACAAAAGTGATGTCGCTGACTTTCACTCCGGGCATGACCCCTCCGCCGGGCTCAGAACTGTGCAGCCCCTTCATCATGCCCTCGAAGCCCTCTATAGACTGCCTGACTGATTCGATGTAATTGCCAAAGCCCAGCCAAGCCTTCAAAGAGGCCTAAAGACAGAGGCAGATTCAGTATCTCAGGACACAAATGTCAGATTTAAGATATATTTAGGTAAAGAGTGAGACTTGAGACAGAACTGTCTCACCCAGTCACCTCTGTCCTTCTGCACTGGATCTTACTGATGTGTCTCAGTATGTCTGCCCTCCCCTCCACAAACATCTCAGACTGTCTTAATCGTTGGGTTCAGCCAAGGCCAGTAAGACACATCTGCTTGGCATGGTGGGGGCCAGTCAGCAACACTTAAAATACCCAAACTTAGGGTCTCTGCTGATAGTGAGTACTGATCTGATAGTGCTGCATGAAGTTTGATAAATTGCCATATGTGATGTAACAAGACCACAAGTTCTGGGGGTGTTGAGTTGGAAAGAAGTGATTTCACCAGACCCCTGTAGCCCACTCCTTGTCACTGGTTCTACTTTATCAATTTTGATCCTTTTCTTTCATTGAAACTGTCCATCGTGAGTCTGACAATGTCAGTGCAATACTAAATCACTGGATTATTTTTAATAAAATCAGTATCTTTCCTGCATGAGATCAGTGCAGCCCCTCTTTGGATATATTTTAGTAAACTAGTGCAATTAGCCTACCTTACCTTTTAAACTTAAAAAAAAAAACAGTGCCACAAATCTTGCTCCACGGCATTTTACGGTTTAATAATTTAAATTTTTTTATTTTAGGTACTTTAGCTTAATGTTTCACTAGAGCGCTGTGTTTCAGTTCTTTTCAGTTGCCACATTTGTTCTATGATACATAATAATAATAATAATAATAATGATAATAATCTTTATTTATAGAGCACTTTTCAAAAACCAGTTACAAAGTGCTTTCACAAGTGTAAAAACAATAAAATCCATAAAAACAATTACATGCTAAAAACAAGAAAACACTTATAAGACTAGAATACACGTTTCAAATAAATATAAAATATATTAAAAATAAATAAATAAATCAAATCAAATAAAAATAGAATCAAATAAAATCGGGAAAGGCGCTCCTATAAAAGTATGTTTTAAGAAGGGACTTAAAAGAGTTCACTGACTCAGCAGACCTGATTTCCTCGGGCAGGCTGTTCCAGAGCCTCGGGGCCCTGACAGCAAACGCTCTGTCCCCTTTAGTTTTCAGTCGAGACTCTGGAACAGACAACAGACCTCTGCCCGAGGACCTCAAGGTACGTGCTGGTGCGTATGGGACTAAAAGGTCAGAAATATAACAAGGCGAGAGGCCATGAAGAGCTGTAAAAGTGATCAATAGAATTTTAAAGTCAATTCTAAAACATACTGGGAGCCAGTGTAATGAAGCTAAAATAGGGGTAATGTGGTCATATTTCTTTGTTCTGGTTAAAAGCGAAAAGAGTTCTGGACAGTCTGGAGTCGATCAATAGATTTTTGGGTTAAACAAGTGAAAAGGCTGTTGCAATAACATGTTCCTGTGCTGCTTTTATGTTTTGTTGCCTTGCAATTATCAACTCTATTGCACAATAAAGTTGTATTCTATTAAATATTCTATTTTCAAAAACACACTTAACTAATTTGTTCTTTTTATAACATGTGAACCCATTCTTGCACATAATGTCAGCTGCAGAAAAGAGAAAAAGGCCAATTTATCTCTACGCAGTTAAAAAGCCTGTTCTTCTGCAGTACATCATACTCAACTTAGATGCTGTGGACTGTTTTAAATGTCGTTTGTTCCTTGCCAGATAGATATGTTATGTCGGTGTGTGCGCTCATGTCTTGGTTCCCTGTTTCTACCTGCATTACCAGGATTTGATTTTTGCCTTTAATTGCACTTAGGATTTCAGTCTGCTCCTTTGTTTGCTTGTGTTGGACAGTTCGCTGGTTTTGACCCTTGCCTGCCTCACCTTCTCCTAAGCCAACTTCATTGTTTGGAAAAGAAAGATACAATGAACAAATTGCTTGTGTAAAGAGTTTGCTCTATTTGCTCTATTTGCTTTGGAGCAAACTCCCTCTGCCAATCCCTCAGTCAGTGTGGCAATACCTGATAGCATTACTCTTCACCTACAGCGCCAATGTAGAACAAAGGTGAGGGTGAAGTGTTGCTTGTCCTCACAGGGCCAGAATGAACTCCCACCACAACGGACAGCGTGACAGTTTTAAAATCACAATGTTAATGTACTGAAAAGGCTATTTGTACATTTCACACTGCTGGTAACAATGAATCTTGATGGATACAGGCAAGGTTAGACATTCTGATAAAGAGAACCACTGTAGTAACTTCAATTAAACTTCATCAATAACAGGATATGTTGATGTGTTTCAAAATGTAGGTATGATGTGCCTCAGATGTTTTATTTTACAGCTATGCATGTCATAGTGCTGCTCTGAAAACACACTACTACAAATAAATAGGCTACACATTGTAAGACAGTGTGTAAGATTATAGAGACTAAAGTTGGGCATTTCGGCTGTTAGTTTTCCAAACATGCAGTACATCCAACTAACCTTTTTTATTCACAGCAACTGTTATAAATAACGTTTGACTTTATGTAGCTAAAATGCACACATAAGATAAAGAAGATCAAGATTTGCCTAGATCAAGATACAGATGTTGTGCACATTAATAACTGAAGTTTCATTGCTTGTATGCATTATGCTTTTGAGGCAGTCCACTTACAGCACGTGTACCAGGATTCATTCCCAATGAAAATATCTCCCCTCTTACCAGGTGCATCATTGTCTGGAATCCAGAATCCAGAATCATCAACTTCCACGGCTCCTGGATGGCATCAGGCAGCGGGATGTAAACATAATAAGCGACCGCCACCGTCAATGACACTGTAACAACAACTGGCAGCAGCCTCATCTTGGAACTAACAGCTTCAGTATCCTCAGTGACTTATGAACGAGCTGACAGACGATCCGGGCTGACTCTACTGGCTGCAGCTGATGCACTCTGAATTCTCACTAAAGGGCCAACAAGGACCCAGAGTTAGCATTAGAAATAAGTGGGAGCGATCATAGACTGCACGCACTGAACACTTCCGTTGATAATCTTCGAAATAAAAGCTTTAATTAGCTTTTTTTCTAAACCTGTCTTCTGGAGCTGAATAAAATGATTGGTGAAGGCATTAGTAATACAACTTTGCAGTCAACACATATGGTTGCTGTTCTTTCCATCCATCCATCCATCGTCAACCACTTATCCTGCGCACAGGGTCGCGGGGGTCTGGAGCCAATCCCAGCTGACATCGGGTGACAGTCTATGGGTACACCGTTGACAGGTCGCCAGTCCATCGCAGGGCCACACATAGACAACGACTCACATCCACACCTAAGGACAATCGTGGAGATACCAATTAACCTAGCCTGCATGTCTTTGGAGGGTGGGAGGGAGCAAAACTCCACACAGACAGGGGTTTGAACCCACGACCTTCTTGCTGTGAGGCGACGGTGCTAACCACTGAATCACCGCGCCGCCCTCCTCGCGAATCGCACCTTTCATTTAGAAATTTGGCAACGCTTTTATTTTGAAGGCGGGGAGACAACAACGAATGGAAATCTGGAAAATGTAGGTTTCCTGTGACAGCTGTTTGTGGGTACCAGATTGTATCACATACATGTGACCACGTAGAGGCACAATAGAGCTACAGACTGCACATTAGAGCTTGCTCTATCCACTTTTGTCAGACAGTGGGCATGTAAGTAGAAATATCAAAGAGGCTAGCAGAACTACTTTCATAATTGAACCTTGAAACTTTATTTTGAAAGTGCAGATGGAACAAATGGATCTTTGGGAAAATAATGTAACCTGTGAGATACATATTTACCTTCTATTTTTCATCTCAAAATGAGTTTAGTCCACATTTAGTTCTAACCAAACCATTTAGACGCAATCAAACAAAGATTTCAGCTCCATCTGGAGCTTGCTCTACGTCTTCCTATGTGAGAGGATACAGTCTGATGTGGAAATATAGCAAAGACAGGCAAATCAATCTAAATGCATAATTGCTCGAACCACAGGATGTATAGAGTAGTTATGATATTGCAGGAAAATGGAAAAGGAACTCTTCCTCTTCTGCACAGCTGATACTTGTTCTCTTCAGCTCTTATATGACTGTTTTCTTTTAATGCAAAACATCATAAACAATAACAATATGCTGCTATCAATATAATTATCCTACCAACTCATATCTCCCGTTAATGTAAGAAAAATGCAAATGAAATCAAAGTTTAAACACAGCATGTTAGAAAACATTACAGTAATTATGAATGGATGATATATGCATATTTACTTTTTACAATTTGTTAATTATCCATTCAGAGGTTGTATTTTATAACCATTCCTGTTAATGTTGTAAATGTCAATTACAACAATGATTACAGGGATGCAGAAAAAAAACCCATGGTATTAAACACTATAAGTTGTGATTCTTTTTAATGCTTTAAACAAGAAGGGGAATGATCTGGTGTGAAGTAATGGCCCTGTACATCTGGGAAAGTCAGAAATGTTTTTCTCACAGACTATTGGTGTCTTTTATGTGTAGACATCAATACTTGACTGAAGTCTTACTGGAATTGATTAGAGGTGCAAGTTGTTAGAAAGAGAGCAGACTCGTCATGACCGTTCACAGGCTATTGATCCCTCTCCCTCCTTACTTTTATGTCTTTCCATCTGTTTTTAGATAAAGGATCATTTGTTTCTTTTTTGGTTTGGATTGGTGTTCAATATTTACATTAGGCCAGTGTTTCACACACACACACAAACACACCAGACAGAGCAAATTCGACACACTTGTCAAACCTGGAAAATTGGATGCATGCCTTTTACATTGATTACAGCAATGCTTTTGCATGATATGTTTAATGTTTAATAGAGTAGAGATGAGAATCAGACAGGAAATGAGAGAGAAAGGGAGTCATGCATCAAAGATACCAAATTCAGAGGACGATGTAATTATGCAATATGCATCTTAGACCACTGATTTCAAGATTGGTCTAAATCCAGGTCACAGTCACAGAAAATAGTGCACAGTAGCCGACAGTGTAGACAGGGCAAAGAGTCTCAGTGTCACTTTCTCTCTGTACTATTTATCGCCATGTTTCTTCCCACGGTTTAACTTTTAAATGGGCACTGTCTGTCCCTGGTGGCCCTGTGTGAGAATGTAAACAAACTTCAGAGCTGATGAGGATCTGACCCCTGCAGATGGTTGGTTTTCCAAAACACAGCAACCAGACCACCAGACCATGTCCGATCGGTCTCTTGGAAGACATGGAAAGGTGGCTATAGAGGACCATAATGATGTCCTTACTCAAAAAACCTGGTTAGTAATATTTCATGTAACAAAATTGACGGGAATTGTAAATGGAAATGTCTGTCCATATTGGAAAAAGACAAAGTGATAGAACATTTAACTGCCCAGCTAAAATTTTGGGATGATGAACATCTACAGTGATGTCATACAAAAACATATCCAGATGGATATCAAGACTTTGTCATTTTGGGAATTTCACATATTCACTTTCTTCCCAAGTGTTAGATGAGAAGATCAATGCCACTCTCGTATCAGTCCTTTCAAAATAAAGCTACAGTTGTAGCTGCTTTGCTTAGCTTAACATTAAGACAGGGGGAAACAGCTAGCCTGGCTCTGCCCCAAGGGAAAGAAAATCCACCTATTAGCATCATACACGTCATACCTTGTTTGTATAATTAACACACTATATCTCGTTTGTTTAATCAGTCTCAATCCCTTCCTGAAGTGAAGGACAATTTCATGGCTGGGACCAGTTGCCAGGTAAACAGCAGAGACTTCAGAGAGTAACTGGTTCTAGAAAAATAATAAAGAAATAAAAAATAGTCTGGGGCATAACCCGCCATCGTTTTTACACTTAAGATTTTTGTAGGGATTGAACAAGCACAATTTAACATGTTAAAATAGGGAGCTTTAGAGGTGCTAGATTTCAGTCTTTATGTTTAGCTAAATCTTGATCTTCTCCTAGGACCAACTTCATGTTGACCATAAAGACATAATTGTAATCAGTCTTCTCATCTAACTCTCTGCAGGAAAGCAGAGTGCATTTCCCAAAATGTCTGTTGCTTTAATGCACTCGCATTTTGTCTATTTTGCCCTTCCACATGTTACATATAAACTGTCGATGCATTATGGTATTATTCCCTAATATGAAAGATTTCATCTGTGCCTTATGCAACTTTGGGTAACCATACCTTGAGCGTAACCTGTAAAAAAAAATAGAAGAAGAAATGGTATGTAGGTTTCATTATGCATTTTATGGTGAAAATATGACATTTTACATGGCACTGAGCATAGGGTTGTGCAGTAGAAGTGATTTGAAAAGTTTCTATGGATGGGTTTAATACTTTTCCTGCAACAAAACTTAGCAACCAATACACCTAAATCTGACTACAGCTGCTGTTCCTTGTGACGCAAGAAACTACAAACATTTTGCAGTCATCTTGAAACTCTGAATCCTACAGGGGGTCAGTGTTTCACACTCAAAGATCCCTTCAGACACAGATGCCATAGTTGCTCTCTTTCCAAAAGGTCTGTCTGAATGAGAGTGTCAGCAGAAAGCTTAAATTGTAAATGTGATATATGTGTTTTGGTGTGTGTGTGTGTGTGTGTGTGTGTGGTGTAAAGAGTGTGCATTAAAATTCCCTCCTCCTCCCCCCTCCCTTCTGTTTGCTGGTCTGGCGTCTCCCTCCAGTCTGTGGTATGGAGGGCAGGGAGGGGGCCTCTCTTGTGTCGCTGACTGGAATTACACTTATGGTGATTTAACATGACTAAACGCATTAAGCAGAAATGGAGGTTTTCCATTTCATGCAGTCCTGTCTTGCGGTTGAGTCAGTCTCTTGACACTGCCTTTTTATGTGTTTGAGCATTAAATATTGTGTATAGTAAGGTATGTTACCATTAAACAGCAGCTTGAACTATTTTCAAGGCCCTGCACTTAAAATGTAACAGGATTCAATCAGTTGAGACTGATCTGATTTGACTGAAAACATGCAAAATATGCAAAATTAGAAATTAGAGAAAACAAGCCGAAAAGAAAATGTTCATGCAGTATTTTGTCACTTAGCTTGTTTCATTAACTTCAACAGGATATTTTTGTCTTCACTCAATAGTTTAAACATATTTCAACAGAGACTAAATACATTTACATTATCTGGATGTGGCCGATGAGGGATGAGTGCATGCCTGTACATATGTAGGATTTAGGCCTGTTTGTGTGCAACGCAAACAATTAGATTTCCCTTGAGTGCGCTTCCACCATATATATCCCAGCTGGGTCTAGGTAAAATGCTATAAACAAACACTTGCATTCACATTGAATTTGGGTGGAGCTATGTTAGTCTTTGGTGACATTTTGACATGTCACAGTAGGAAAAGCACAGGTAAATAATAAAATTAATGATGGCTGAATTCAATTCAGCTGCTTCGGTTTTAGGGTCCTGCTGGCTCACTGTCCCACTGTCTTGGCTTACTGGGACACCTGAATATAACAAACTCACACCTGTGCTTCCAATTTTCTGCTACTTTATAGTTCCACCACTGGTCTGAATAGACCCAAACCTTATATATACCACACAAATGCAAATTTCTTTTGCGTCAGAAAACAGGAATGTCTTTAGTGTCATGACAGAGGGCAGGATCTGTGTAACACAGGAAACATTACAGGCTTTCTTTTGCCATTGCAAGTGTGATAAAAATTTATTATTTATCTATTTATATTTGAATGGATTATTTTAAACATACCTCACATATGGGATATGGATTCAACACACTGTGTGCTTGTGTATGTTGTCACATACTAAACACACACACATGCAGACACACAGTGACAATAATGTATTGTGGTATTCAGGAATCTCATGGACAGCAGGCCAGTTGGTATGCTCCGGCTAAAACACAGACTCTATTTCTGAAATGACAAACAACAACCTGTTGTTAGTCTGCCCTCTGCAAAGCAAGGTGTCACATCTGAAAGATCAAGAACAGAAGCAGGATCAGTTTTGTGCTGGGTGGCATATTGTTGGTGGTCCATGGTGTTCAAGTACACAATGTTTCTTGGGTGGTTGAAGGCTATTTGATCTGCTCCTGAAGAAATACAGTGTTAGTGGGTGGAATCTTCCAGTTTTTCTTTTCCTGCTCTAATGAAACATTTGGCATTAGCATCTGTATTCTAAGTTTCCATTACAGCAATAGCATTATGTTGGTGGTATAAACACTTGTAAATACATTGTTTACACTATCTTAATTTGTCCGATGGCTCATTGAGTATATGTGCACTTAGTGGCATGCAACCAAAAAGACAAAAGAGGAACTTGACATACTGATTGTTCTTCTACATGTGTAAAAGCAATGAACTTTTGAATTTAACTGGCCCTAAATTGTTGCTGACTTTGGTAATCCCCTGGACCTAGGCGAACCCTTAATTTTTTTAATCTAGTACCATTATGACTTCAAAAAGTCAAACATATGAATGAATACCTGCAAAACCTATGGCATTCCAATCAACCTCAGCTGCAAATGTTAGCATGCTAACATGCTTAACTAAGATGGTAAACACTGTAAGCGTTATACCTGCCCAACATCACGAAGCAGCCTCATAAAGATGCTAGCATGGCTCTAACTCTTAGTCTGCAGATTTTAGTTCTGTTTTTACTATTGTCATACTCTTTGCACACAATTTCTAGAAAATTAATAAAGAAATAAAGATGTTAGGAGTCTATTTAGCCCAGTCTTTTCTGAGTCATGGTGCACAGGCCTGCTAATAACAATATGTTGGAGAGATTTTCCGAATCTCATTCACAGTAAGAAGCCAGAAGCAAAGACAGGCTCTGACTAACAGCATCTTCAGGAATGAATTAAAATATTTGCTTAACTGTTAGCAAGAGCAGGAGATTAATTGATTCTATTGTAAAGGTGGGAAAAAGATTCACATGCTCTCCATCACCAGATTCCACATTTTTCGTCAAACTCCTCCCTTCCATTCCTAACAAAAGCTTTCCACGACCAACTCCAGCTCATATCTAGTTACTGTCAGACTCAAGTTTTCCATTGGTCTCCTGGGGATCCTGGACTTTAGAAGATGGATGGTCTAGACCATTCACTGTAGCCAGCAGCAGATATCACAGTAGTTTCTTCAGTTTGTGCATCCCACAGTTTGGAAAAAGCATCAGGCTGGCGGTCGGCCTGGCAGAGAGAGGTCAAAGGTCAAGTGTCGCATAGGGACTGATGTGGCCAGCGACATGCCTCAGCCCTGGCCTTTAACCTGGAGGGGCATGAGGACAGTGCTGCACTGTTATGCAGAGGAGAGATACAGCCTTTTCACCACACACACACACACACACACACACACACAGTCTCATTACGTTTCTTTAATGTCAACAGTGGTAAATGCAAACAACCCCATTAAAGATAATACAGCAGAGCTCATAAGGCTGAAGGGATTAACATAGCAGCTATAATTAATGATGCATTAAAAAAAACATGCAGTTGAACATGTACACACACATGACCTCCCACTTCCTCTTTGGCATACTCAGCCGACGCCCTGGCCCGCTCCCATGAGCCGCCCTACGGTCTAAATGGGATCCTGATGTTCTGCTAAGCAAACCCCCACCCCCTCCCCACATTCCCTTCAGCCAGAACCAAGGCTGTTAAACGCGGTTTCGCACTCCACCCCTCCTCCCCAGCTGCTGCAGAGCGACATTGACAAGAGGCAGCTGTTGCTGTGGTGAGAGGGTATGATTGATGCAGTAGGCAGCAACATAGATATAGATAAATAGGGAGATACTCAGACATATGGTGGGGGTCAGAATGCATCCACACAATAAATATGTGAATGATTGCCATTTTAACAGCACATAAGTCCGTGGTTGTGGCTTGTGGGATTTCTTCAGGCTAATTTGTAGCCTGAGTGCCTCAAAGGAGCATGGATGAGAACATTTGGACACAAGCGCTGCAGTGGAGGATCGTGAGATGTTGAGAGAAGGTGCAGCATGTCTGCCCACTAGCTGAAGAGCCTGGCTTAAAGACAGGAACAGAGATTATTAGTCTGGTTTACTAACAAAATCCAAACAAATACACAGTTCGATAAACCTGCTGATAATGACCGCACACACATATGCAGGCAAGTGGGCTCACCTTGTAAAAGCGAATGTGCAGTCAAGGGTTTTATTAAGTGTGTCTCTCTAATAAGCGCACCTCTGCCTGCAAGATTCAGACACGGATGGTTGAACTGTGGTGCATGTGTGAAAGTGTGTGATTGTATGACCTCTTTGTCCTTGGCTCTATATGTGATGCTGTATTTCTGGCATCTGTTACTTTCAGCATAAGCTCAGATCCAGGTGCCCAGTCCTCAAGCTTTCATGTACTGCACGTATGCGAGTGTGTGTACTGTATTCGTGTTGGTGTGTGAGGTGCTGAGTGACACTCCTTGTTCCATTTTGTCAGGATGTGTCAGCACCCTCATTGCCTTTTCTTTTTATCCCTCCAGCCCTCTCCGCAGTCTATTTTTTCACTCAGTGTTGCAGCTCTCCCCAGTTCAGGTTGGCCCAGCCTCTTTTGAATTTTTAATATTTCTTTTTTCAATGCTGTGAGCACTACAAACAATATTCAATTGTACTGGCATAGGGCCTCACATCTCTAAGGCTGTACATCTAAAAGCTTTGCAATTAAAACCAAATTTATGTACTACAAGTGGTACTAAATGAGACTTTTTTTTTTGGTAATTTTGGTAAACTGAAGCTTTAGGGTTTTACTTTATTGCTGTTCTTCACAGGGTGCAATACATGTGGTATTGTATCTGGGAAGTGTTCCTGGGCATGGCAAACAAAATTAGATGCAGGGTAAAATTGCATTCGGTTCTCTGCTGCCATCAGGGACTCGTTATGTAAGTGGTTTAAAATGTTATGGCAACTTCTTGTTGTCCCTTTATCTGGTCCTCTTCCTATAATGCTGTGTGACAGAACAAGGCACTGTCCAGCATGCGTGACACACGCAACTTCCCAGAGATATACAGACAGACACACTCACACACACACACAGACAAACAGGCCCTTCTTGTCATGTGATGCAGGCCTTGTGACAGATGATGTTGTTATAGGAGACACATTCCACCAGAATTTGGAGGGGGATCTTAGGTGTGAGCGTGTATCTAGAAGTGTGTGTGCAAAGAGCTGGGATGCTTTAAATCAAATCCAACACACATCGTCCATCAGCAGGTCTTACTTTCACTCATCGGCATGGTAACTTCACACCACCGACGACGCAACCACAGACCATTTCCCATTTTAGCTGGCCCCCCTTGGGTCATCTGGTAAAAATGCGGTTTCAAGTCCACGATCAAGCGGCGCCAGTGTCCTCAGCACCTCTCATAACATTGATGGAGGACACAGGAGTCCCATCAAACCATGTTGACCATGTTGGTCTAATAACAGAGGTCATGCATGTGTAACACGGGAGGGGATAAAAGTCTCCAGAGAGCAGATTGCCATTAATTTTTGTATTAACACAACACAGAGGAATACCCCCCCCCCCAGAGGTATAGGAGGCGTTTTTCACCTAAAGTCATTGTGTGGGTGTTACTGTCAGCCATCTGTCTAACAAAAATTTTATTTCTTGTCTACATTTATAAACTCAAAATGTATCATGATCTGCAGTCTGTGCAGTAGTCGACACCTGGTCTCCATAGAAACACATTTTTTGAGCACAGAAGTATTGCACTTCATCAAATAACAAGTGTGGCTAAACTATACTTGCTGCCTGATGTGAACTTTGTATTTGACTTTTCTAATCCATAATTCATTGATTATTATTTAAAGAGACCCAGTGCATAAATCTTTAGCGATGACTACTTGTAGTGTAGGGTAAAGTACGGTTTTCCCAAATTATTCATGCAATGGACCAAAATGAGAAGATGTTTTGCTGTTGTTTTTCTGTTTGTTACAAAGTCATTCTATTGTGTAATTTAAACATTGTGAAGCTGAAATGATTAATTGATTAACAGATTAGTGAACTTCGTAAAAATACTCTGAAACAATACTGAAATGTTTTAGTAAGCTTTTTAAGCAAAAATAAAAAAAACAGCATCTCAAATGTGACTATATGCTGCTTTCCTTAGTGTTATATTATAGTAAATTAAGCATATTTTTGAACAGTTGACTGAACAAAACAAGCAATTTGAAGATATTACCTTGGGCTTTGGGAAATTGCAATGGGAAATTTTCACTATTTTATAGACCAAAATGATCAGTTGATTGAGGAATTCATCAGCAGATTGATCAGTAATGAGAATGATCATTATTTGCAACTTTAACTTATAGCAAAATCATATTTTAAGAGCTTGTATGTTTTGTATATAGGCTAATATCTTCTGTGACATAGGCTATCTATTAGAACAATATGGTAGAAAAAGGATATTTACCCTATAGCGGCCAGTATAAAGTTGGACAATTGGAAATACTATGTAAAGTACATGTACTCCAAAATTATATGCAACAATATAGCAATATATATGTACAAATAGGGCTGGACGATGAGGCCAAAAATGATACCATAAAAAATGTCATATCAGTCAATATCGATAAGTATCACGATAAATGTCAAATCATTATCTTCACTTTTAAGTTTAAAGGCTGATTTTTACTCCTGAGTGAAAGTTGAAGAAACCAGATGGTTAATTGTGGTTTTAAACTAATGTTTATGGTCAGAACATACACTTGCCAAACAGTGGATCATTTCACAAATCTGAGGTAAAACATTCAAAACAAATATGATGATACAATCTTTTTTCAACAAATATGCAGCATATGAGTTCACAAAAATCCACAAAATAAATATCTTAATAGAAAAATGAAGTGCTGATTTGTTCGTGATTTCAAATGAATTACTTTGAACATTTATTGAACATTTGTTATATTTCTGTCGAGGAAATTTCTATTGAGGAATCTGTTTTATCGCCCAACTTAAGTACAGATACAATAATTGGGTAAATATAGATCTATTTGTTACGAATATATACCATTTATACACAGAAATGAGCTGTGAATCTAAACACTTGGCAGCCTGTCACTCTACTCGAGCCCCCGCCCCGCCTGTCTGTTAACGGGAACTCCCCCTAAGTTCCCCGGTTCTCCTCTCTCTGCTCATTCTCTCCACGAGCTGTCACACACAGAGACACACACATGCTCACACACACACACACACACACACACATACACGTTTATGGACACACGGAGCCGCTGCAGGTTGGAGCAAACGTCTCCTACTCTCTCTGCTCTTGCCAGGTTACCGAAAAGCGGTTGTTTGCTTTCGCAGTCTGCGGCGAGCCTCGTCGTGACAGAGTTCGGAAACGGCTGAAGGAGGAGTGACGGGGGGGAGAAAAAGGTAAGAGATGGTGTCAATAGGATTGTTTTTTTCCTCTCTGTTTGGAAACTTTACCGTATGTTTACCGTCTCCTCCACTGTCTCGTGCGCTGCGGGGATATCGCCTGTATCGTCAGCTGCAGGGTTTTTTGATAACTAGGGCGTGTTTATTGAAGTATCTCTGTTTTGCGCGCGCGTATGTGTGCGTGCATGTGCGCGCGCGTCCTCTTTCACATAGGGGGGGGATCCTCCTGTTGTGTCACAGGAAGTTTGGAGATTGGACGCGCAAATTGTAGCGGATCATTGAAGGGGGAAACCCAAAATATCTCATGTGAGTGAGCTGGTCTTAGAGGATTTTCAGGTAACCAACTTCATTTTATTAGCCTCATCTTATCGTATTTATTTAAGTGCCCTTTTTTAAGTTTTTACATTCAAATCAAGATACAGAGTAGGCCTTTGTGGCAGAAGTTCAAGACATGAGTTGTGTTTAGATACTGAGCTCAGAAAGCACGATTTCCCTAACTGTAATCCTCACCAACAACATATCCCCCATTTTTAAAAAAATGGATGTTAAATTTTTGTAAGAGACTTTTATAATTATTTATTCATTTTTGTTGGGACCTTTTGTGTCCTTTTAATTAGCCTGGTAGTTGACTGTAAAGCACAGTTTAATCACTGTAGCAGATGTTCTACTGAATAAGGCAAGTTTATTTCTATAGCACCTTTTATACACAGAGGCAATTTAAAATGCTTTACACAAGGCAAATATATCCATTTAATGGCATTTTAAAAACATAATAAAATAGATGATAAAAACAACAACAACTAAGTTGTGTCTAGCCTACATACACACACGTGGTGTTCACAGTTTATCACTGCACTGTGTCTTTTGTGCATGCAAGTGTGTGTATGTCCTTCGACACTCCCATCATTTGTTTGTTTCTGTGTGTATGTGTGTATGTGCATGAGTATGTGTGTGAGTGTGCCTGGGTGGTGATATCCTGTCAGATCCTGTGGGGTGGGGGTCAGTCACAGGGTCTCCCCCCTGGAATTCTCCTAGAATAGATGTGACAAACACACACACACACACACTTTGAGTGACATCTCCAGTCAGTCAGCTTAACATCTTTTCTTTCTTTTCTTTTAATAATGACCCATAATGACCACAGGGCTACAGTGGAAAGGCTGCTCTGAAATCCACTTTATGCGACGTTGTGCTCTTAAGTTAAGCCGCTGACACTGATATATATATATATATATATATAAAATCTCTGTTGTATGGCTATTCTTTTTCTACTCTTATAGACAGCGGAGAGTGACAGGAATGAGCCATACGTTAGAGAGCAACAAACCCGTGCTCTCTAGTTGCTCCCTGGCCTTCTCAGTAAGATGATGGATGCTTGAAAATGTGTGTGTGTGTGTGTGTAAGAGAAAGAAGGAGAGGATCTTGTCTGCTGTAACTCGAGCCTGACTGGACACACTGACTGCCACAAAGGCCGCTCTGCATGAACAGTGGGGAATGTGGAAGTGTGTGTGTGTGAGTGTGTGAAAGAGAGAGAGAGAGAGCATAAACATCCCGTCACCAACCACAGAACTTCTGAACACATTCACACACACAATCACACACACACACACACACACACACACACACACATCTAGGGACATCACTACGTATATAATCATAAATAAATCAATGGCAGACCTTGAACGGAAATGGAAATCAGGCGATTAATAGATTAGTTGTTGGACAGAAAATTAATCAACAATTATGATAATCAGTGACTGGTTTAAGAAATTTATTAGGCAATAAATACAAGTTATTTTTGCTGCTTTTCACAGTTTTGTATATTTGTGAATTGCAGGAATGCACCAATCTGGCCCCTTTCTTTGCCAATTCTGATACCTTAACCCTGGATACTGCAGCTAAAGATGAATAGATTAATTAATTTTTTGGCCTATAAAATATTAAAAATTATCCTTCTCAATATCCTAAAACATTTTGCAAAAAGTGAATTTTCAAAAAAGACATTAATTCACAATATTCACTCAATCTCACTGCATGGAACTGATTCGTTGAAGCTATGAGTCACTTTTGTAGTGACATTAGCTCTCCACAACAAATGAACAGAACAGAAAACAATGGGGTTGAGAATGCATTTTGAAAGAGAACAGAACTGAACGAGAACTGCTGGCAAAAATTGATAAATAAGGCAATATTATGCACAACGGATTGCCTTGGTGCTCAATATTCAGTCTGTGACCCTGTACAACTAAATAAAGGGTGAATCACTGATAAAAGGACAGTGACAAAGCCAGTCATGTCTGGCTGATACCTGATCTTAATAAGGATTCAAGCCATTTTTCAAGCAAAAAAGGTTTCAGGTTTTGCTGCAGTAAATCCTATGTCTTTGGGTTTTGGACTGTGGGTCGGACAAAACAATTTGAAAGCATCAACTCATGCTCTAGGTTATTAGCAGCTCATGTGGTTGCATTTTTGTGTGTGTATTGCACCTTCTTATTCTCAGTATGTTTTGTTAAGAGAAAAGCTCATTTGGAAGTGTGTAATGTGATTATTTATGCATGTGTTTTTCGCCTTTCCTCATGGATGGACAGATGCAGAAGAATGCTTTACTTTTGTGAAACATTTAGCTTGGGGCCAAACATCTACTCCTTGTGTAAACTTATTCAAGAGTCTCAACCCTCAAGAGAATAATTTGTAAATTCACACTTGAGAGAGACAGAGAGAGAGACAGAGAGAAACCTTCTTCTTCTAGTGGTCAGTGGTAGCTGTGTTTTTCCTCTTTAATGAAAGGATTTCAGTGCTTCTCATCTTATTTGAGCCAGAGTTGCCCTTCTTCATACCAAAATGACTACCATTATACATTTATACAGAGCCACTGATATCAATTTAATCCATTTAAATGACAGAACGTTTGAATAAATGCAGCCCTTGCCTTCCCCTTTTTACACCATTACTAAATTTCTCCTCTGTCCTTCCTTTCATCTACATATTGCGTAGGAGGTTGTGTTATGTGTTTTAACTTCCAGATAAGTTGCCTGATCCGTTACTTGGTCTGTTGCCTCCCAGCTTGAATGGATGGTTTGTGGGTGGATTGGTGGGCGGATGAGCGACAGATTCTGTGTCTGTTGTGGAAATGTATTTATGTGAGCCATGGTTTCTCTCAGTCCCTCACAGATGTGTGTCTTTTCACAGGTGCTTGTTGTTCCCAAGCTTTGTGTGTATAACTTTGCAGGTGTGTGTGTATTTGTGTAATGGTGTGCATGCATGTGTGATATTAATCTGGGATTTATTCATTTCACACATAGGTGTAGAAGGACAGTAAGTGCCTAGCAACAATATCCCACTTGAATACATTGGGAGTGTCTTGATTTAATGGAGTAATGACTGTAGTTGGTGGTTTAGTTCAGACAGATGTATGATGTTTCAGTGAGCTGAGTCACAGAAAGTAGACCCACAACGCCCTGTTTCATTCCAGTGACAATGTTTTTTAAACTGGGATCAATCGTCTGATGGATGCCCGATCTGCTACTCTGCTAAACTGCACCTATTTTTTTCAAGCAAAAAATTCCAAAAATCTGACTCAGGCTCCCAAATGGGAAATTGTGCTGCCTTTCTTGGTCTTGCATTATAATAAATTTAATATCTTTCAGTTTTGGACTGTGGGTCGGGCAAAATAAGCCATTTGAACTGAATCTTGTGGTCCAGGATATTGTGATCCACAAGTTTTATTTCTTTATGGCGCTTTCCAGACCAAACAATGAATTGGTTAATAAAGAAAATAAATGGCAGATTAATTCACTGTGAAAATATCTGCCCTAATCAGTACTACTACTTGCAGTAATAGTATATAGAACTTATATTTGTCTGTGTGGCCTGGAATAGAGTTCCCTCTTTTCCCTCTTTTGCACTTCCTGACGTTTCATTCTCTTTTTTCTCCTGTTAAAGGTTTTTGGCTTGACTTAACTACTCTCCTGGAGTACATTGGAACAGGTTGGAGCCTTTTTCATTCAAGGTTGTTGTTATTGAGTATATTAAAGGGCCACTTTTACACATGAAGTTAAGTTTACTCGTCATTAAGTGACATTACTTGTGTGGGACTACTACTGTCTTGTGTAGCTCTGGAGGGAGCTTTTTAAAGTCTGAGAAAATAACCTTGACAATGTCGTCAGGAGTTAACTGAATGTGGGCTTGGAGACTATATTTGTAACAGAAAGCCTCTGTTTCAAACTCGTGGCATTTACCAGGTAGGAAAGGTTTAATGGTGCTATTGAGTTGCAATATGGGAAAATGCAACTTGTGCAACTTTGTGATTTCTGTTTTGAAAATTGCTACATAAATAAGTTTGTGGTTAAATACGATATGTAGGATCCAGTGTTTTTGGCATTTGACCCACAAGAGGGTCAACAAGATCCATCCATCGTCAACCGCTTATCCTGCGTACAGGGATGCGGGGGGCTGGAGCCAATCCCAGCTGACATCAGGCGAAAGGTCACCAGTCAATCGCAGGGCCACACATTGACAAACAACCACTCAATTTTAGAGACACCAATTAACCTAGCCTGCATGTCTTTGGATGGTGGGAGAAAGCTGGAGCACCCAGCATGCAAACTCCACACAGAAAGGCCGGGGCAACTAGGGTTTGAACCCATGACCTTCTTGTTGTGAGGCAACAGTGCTAACCACACCACCGTGCCGAAATTTTTATTTAGTTTACCTGTAAGGGACCGTGTACAAATTTAAACATCAATGTTACAATTTGATATATTGTGCCAGAGTTAGATAAAAGCTAATTTCCCCAGCTTTGTGGAAGTGTAATGCTAAATCTTTGAAATAGCCCTTTAAAATATTTTTTTGAAACTTAATGCAGTTCACAGTTTAGTTTTAAAACATCAACAGTGAGTTGGGAGAAAATCTATGAGTGCTGTTGGACATTTTTAAAAACTGATTTAATTAGATCCATTTATTTATTTTATTTATTTATATTGGCCTCTATCTTTTCACTGTTTTCTAAACAAGGAAATAGAAGCGCAAGAAGAAATACAAATAGTTATGTAATAACAAAGTAACAGAAGTGGAAACAGTTTAAACTAAAATAGACAGACACAGCTTTTTTGTTAAGTCAGGACAACTCCCTGCTACTGTGTTTGACTGTCTGATAGTCGCTGTGTGTGAATAAGTGTGTCTGCATGTGTGTTCTTTTTTATGTAAGGGGGTAATAAAAGGCCCCGTGACCTGACCCCGGAAAAGCGCATGAAGATGGATGGATGGATGGATGGATGGGGTAATAAAAGGATAAACAGAGTCAGATGCACATGTAGAGAAGACAGAATCCTGTAGAATACAAAAGTTTAATTTTTGGATTACTTTCAGGTGTAATTATGAGTTACCCACACCCTCACTGTGTGTGTGTGTGTGTGTGTGTGTGTGTCTGGCTGGATGTATGTGTGTTGTATGGGTGTGGTGCGTCTGTAATCAAGCCAGCATTAAACTGCATACCAGTGCACAGACTGCCATAGGACTTCTTACATTTATACTTTCTTGTGATTTGAATGTCTCTGCACCCACATGTGCTTGCCTGCCCTTAGTTGTACAACACACAAGCACGCACACGTACACACACACACACACACACATCCACGCATGCATACTGGCGTGCACACACATACACACAAATGCTCTCTTCACTGCAGAACAAGGCACTATTGTATTTAGCGTCTTCATGACACTTTTAGTGACACAGTCATTCACATTTCCCAGCAGCATATGTGTGTGAGTGTGTGTGGGTGGTCGTCTCATATTCCATGTTACACTGCCGGCTGCTAAAAATGAAGACGTGACAGGGAAAGTGTGAGTGTGATAGTGAGAAGTGGATGGGTGGGGGGTTGTGGAGCTACATCTCAATAAGCTGAGGTTATACACTCTGCTTGGTTATCACTGATTTTTGTGATACAGTTCACTAACCTTCATAACACAAATTCCTATTCAAATAGTGAAAGGTGTGAAATTTAATACAGCATCAGCCAAACGAGCCACCTTGAACTGTGCCTGACATCTCTTGTGTTTCTTTGCATTAAGAAAGAGAGAGTGACACAGAGAAATGAAGAAAGGCAAATTCAAAGATAGGTAGATAGGAGATACTCAAAAGGTAGCTTACAAGCAGTTCATCTGTTGTTTTTGAATGTAGTGGTTTGTGGCAAACCATAAAAGTGGGCTACCATTACAGGGGAAAGGTTGGATTAGATTGACTACTTGTCAGTTTTGGTGGTAGCCTAAAGATGGCTTGATGTAGTTGTTGGTGATGTGGGCAAAGCCGCTGTCATTATCATAGCTTTTCCTTGATATTGATATAACATTTCCTGAAATTTAAGAACCGTGTAAAAAGTAATTAAATTCAAAAGACAAAATCATGTGCATCTGAGGTACATGTTGTCTTACTAGAACAACACCCAAAGTTTACACATATTTAAAGAGTAATTCCACTTTATTGCAACTTGTGTCTTGCAGTATGTCCATAATTGTGGACGATGAATCTATCAGTTCTGATAACATTGTACTCATGAAAGTCATTGCTGGAATCTGGGAAAACTGAGCAAGTCAGTCTGGGCTAGAAACACGAGCAGTAAGCAGGCATTTTGAATTTGAGTTTGCACAAGTTAAAATCAAATGCCTGACAAACAAATAACAATGAAGATAGAAAGGAGGACAAATGCCAAATGTACTTATTGTTTACACCTTCTGAAATAATATAAAAACAAATTCACACTGTTAAAAATATTTGTTATGACATGAAAAAACAAGATTTTTAAACGGAGATGAGAAAAATAGATTTTTTTTGTTCCTCTAGGACTTTAAGGAATTGGCGTCTGCTTGTAAGATGTTTGGGAGGATGAAATCAGATGAGTCTCTAGTTGAGCAGAAATGAATCTGTGGACTTGTTTGAAATTCATGTTTTCAACTGACATTTTGCCCATGTTTTCTGTTCTATGTGATCGTATAGCTGCTTGTGTTTCTTGCCACATAGGACGTCTTTAAGATGTGACACTGCAACGGATGAAGAGCATGTTTAACTTATCATTTATTATGGGATAAATAATAAAATAAAAATAAATAAAAAAGTGAATTGGAGAGATAACACTGAGTGATGAACACTGAAATAGTGTCTACTAGTCTTACTAGTCTGTGAATCACCTCTGAGTCACCTCTTTCCTTTTTGGCTTGTGCCCATTCTAAAATGTGTTCAAAAAATTAAAAAACAACCCACTTAGTAGTTGCATGTGGTTGTCAAAATAAAGGCCATACACAGAGGAGTCCCAAAATTGAAAGCACCAGTGTTAGGAATCGAACCCAGGCCACAATGGGCTGATTCATACATGTGTGTGTGGGAGGTGGACTGTGCTGGATGGCATCTTCTAACCACCTTTGACCACAGAGAGATCCACCCTGTGGAAAAAGAAGGAAGGAGAGAATGAAAGGAGGAGGGGGGAGAGAGGGTGAAGATTAGTCAGACAGGGATGAGGAGCCGGACACTTTGATTCACAGATCTCCCATCATCCTCTGCTGCTCATTGACTGGCTCCATTGTGGCTGTGGTAAAAGCGCGCTGATTGGTTGGTTGGGACTGAATGTCGTTGCTTCTTGTCCGTGGACTCTGGAATTTGTGTGTGTGTGTGTGTGTGCGTGTGTGTGCGTGTGTGTGTGTTTGTATGCGATGAGTTAATAGCTATCCATTGAGTGGTTGATTGTGTTCTGTTGTCCACACTGGCTCTCTTTGTCCGGACTCTACACACACACACACACACACACACACACACACACACACACACACACACACACACACGTGAATCTGAACCAGGCATTCCTCCAGTGGCAGGGCACTTGCCAAGAGAGGAAGAAAGACAGCAAGGGAAGAAAGAATGAGAAAGAAAGTACTTACTAACTAACTAACAGGACCATTCATAGTCATGGCAGTGTGGTTCTTTCTGGCCCTGGTTCGAGACATGAATGGGTCTGAAGCTAAAAATATTTTACTGCTGCTTTTTATGCCCCTTTTACTCACCCTGCTCTATTCATTACTTCTCTCCTCTGTTGTGATCTCTGTCACAGTGGATGCAGATGAAGCTTGTGCTGCATTAAGATGCATTTAAATGCATTTCTGAATTTGTAGAGTCAGACTGTGGCTGCAGTTCCTCAAGGTGTAATTGTATGCAAGTAACCTCTTGGTTAAAACGAATGGAAAACAGAAGCAGGATTTTTAGATTAGCAAGATAGTGAGCAAAGGGGAGGACGACGTGCACGAGAACAATCCGAACTTGTGACATCAGAAGTAGACAATCTGTGTCTCTGACCGCCGAGGCAGTGGGATGTCCTGGCCTGAAAGATCCTGAGCTGTATAACAGACAGGCCGACCAAATGACAGAGGCAAAGGGGTGCTTTTTATTGGTCAGTGTGGGTAGACCATGCGTCTCACTGCCTACCACAGATGGAGAGAAAAGAAGGAGAAATGGCGAGATAGAGCAAAAGAAAGGGGTGAGGAGACATGAAGAGAAGGCGGCAGAAAGAGAATGACAGTAAGCCAGAAAGACTCACAGAGTGCGGGAAGTAGATAGAAAGAGCAGTGGGTAGATTATTTGATCCAACACTAGGAATTTGCTACACCACGGAAATACCTCCAGTGCAGTATGGGAAATAGTGGTAGAGACTATTTCAGGCTTTGCTCTTGTTTGTTATGCCAGCCAGAATCTCAGGGCAAAGGGGAGGTTTTGCATAGCTGTAAGTACATTAACATGTGAGGTGGGAAGAGAAGAAGTGGAGGAGGAGGAGGAGGTGGAGGGAAGCAGCTTCTCCCAAGGGGGGAAAAAATACCCCTTTGCACCAGTGTGCCCTCTCTTGTTTTTTCCCTCTTTCAGTTTAATCTAAATCCATTCAAGAGGCTTTATTGGCGAGATAAGATCATTCTGACATTGCCAAGGTTTAAGTGCATCTCTCTCTCTTTCTGGTTGGGACGGGAGGAGGAAGTAGGTTGGTGTTGAGAGAGGAATGACAGCCTTTATCTCGGTCAGTAAACACAAGCCAAGGGAGTCCCTACGTTGTTTATACTGTGTCTTTAACTCCCCAAAACCATGCATACACAATTAGAGGACACTGTAACACAATCGCTCACGCAGACACACACACTGTATATATGGATATGCAGGCCTTCTGTGCACACACAAAAACAAGGTCAAACTCACATGGATACTCTTGTGCTCACACACGTGTGGATGTATGCAAAGGCACACGTAGACATACAAGTATACACACACGCACACGCTCAGAAGCTGTGGTTGGACAATGCAGTGGTGTGTTTTTGTGTGTGTGTGCGGTGGATTGTTGGCAGCCAGTACACGGTAAACTGGTCAGATCCCAGCACACACAAGCTTCCCCACTGCCTGCCAGTCTGACCACTAGTGGCTATGTGTATTTCTGTGTGTGTGTGTGTGTGTGTGTGTGTGTGTGTGTGTGTGTGTGTGTGTGTGTGTGTGTGTGTAACTGCTCTACAGCACAGTGGAGTTCAGTGCAACTGAATTTGCCATAAACCAGAGATCATTTCACACAAAACCTTCCATGAACCTGCACTGTATTTTTCTCTTATAGCTGCTCATTTGGTAAATTTTATGATACTTAAGAAGTATTCATGACATGCATGCTTTTCTGTGTCTGCAGCTCTTTCGAAGGAGAGCAGTGCTTCAGGTTGTAGTTCCTCATTTGTAGAGCTGTTGTTCTGCCCTTGTAGGTCAGAAATCAATACTTGGTTTTTACTTTCTTTCACTCATTCACCACTCCCTATAGAAAAGACATTCAATTCCTTTCTCTATAGTGAGCAGTGAAGTGAGATTACAGACACTTGTTAATCATTGTAATTTCACATCTATGAAATTTGACAAATTGCATTGTGGGAAATGATGAGGGACTATCTACAGAGCCTGAACTTCACACTTAGAGTTTTGACTCTGAAAAAAAATGGTATAGTAAATATAGAGCTTCTTTATTTCTGTCTTACCCTTTATCTTTCTCTGTGCTGTCTTCACTGCCTTACCTGCCTAATCCGTTACCTGTCCTCTGCTCAACCAAGTGAACCTAATCCAAATTATCTGTCCATTTCCACATCGGCTTGTAGCTTTTTGGGCGTGACTGATCATGTCTGTTATACAGCAGGCCTATGTGACCTTCTTTTCACCCTACTTTCACAGCATTTCTGCTTTATGAGATAGATTACAGTGGCACAGTAGGAGGGACTATAACAGATACAACCTTATGTAACATACGTACATGATATGATTGCTAATTCACAAAGGAGACATTAGTGGTTTCGTTTTTGTGGCCTGGAGCCACTAGTGTGGCTGTAGCTGATGCAACAGACTCATAACCAACGTGCTGCTGGACTGAAAAAGGCAGGGGAAGTCTGGGCAAGGAAAGTAAACAGGCAGAAAGTAAACAGGTCAAGTTGCCCTTGAGCAACACGTTGAACTTTAATCACTCTAGTGGGGTTGCCTCTTAGCAAACAGTAGAGGCCTCAATAGCTGTATGAATGCGAAGCAGGGCTCCCCCAGAAGTATGTGTGCTCAGCTCACCTGTCAAGGAGTGTTCTTTTCACTTCAACAAAACACAGGGGAAAAGTCCCAGCGGACTCTTGAGGAAGCCAACTGTGTGACTTTTCCCTTACTTTGATCATGGGAAGATGGTTTTCCGTGTGTGTGTGTGTGGCATCTGTAAAATATGCCATTACATCCTGTGATTGGCGCTAAATCCTTGTGGTTTCCATGGTTACAGACAGTGCTGGAGCCCTACTGTGAGACAGACATGCACAGACACCAGACAGATGAGAGTAACTTCAACTAGTTGTTAGAGCCGGGTCTTGCTGAGAGCTGAGACCCAAGAAACACTCCAACAAGGGTCTTTTTTTCTCTCTTTTTCTCTTCTTCTGATATCTTGGAGAGACATCAGAGAGATTTCTCTGTCTCTACTGAGTCAAAACAAGGCTACAATTTAGATAAATTCTTACCAATCATACACAAACATTTTTCCGATTTTAAGTGGATTCAATTAAAAAATTACATGGGTTTGGCATGATCGGTCGTGTGGTTCAGTTCTATTGTACAGGAGTCCAGAAATGTCTTAAGTTGTCTGTCAGAGTTTTTAAAAACCTCCCAGAAGCATCACACCTGTTGCTGTTCTGGCTGTATGGATATTAATATATGTACCATAGCATTGAAAGTTAAACTGGATGTCTTTTATTTCTGTTTCTTTTTGGATGAAAGGATGAAATATGAGCAACATTTACTGACCATAAAAGACAATAACAGCTTGACTCTTTCCGCATTTTCCTTGTGGATGTTTTTTCTTTTTTATATTCAGGAAGCCTGTTTATTCACTTAAGCCCAGCTGTTGGTAGTGATTGTGTGACATTTTGGGAGTTTTCTCAAAATTCCCTTGCCAGCTGGATGGAAGCTTGTTCCTGTCCTCCTTCCATCCATTTTGCTTTTCTGGAAGCAACCTTAAACTTGTACAAGGACTGAGGACAGGTAGGTTTAACTGATTTTGACTTGTTTTACAGGAGAAACAGTTTGCTGCAGTTTTCTTTCTTTCTTTCTTTCTTTCTTCTCATCTGTCCAGGTACAGGCCCCTCAGGGGGGAAAACACCAAAGACATTACAGTCTGATCGAAACTGAATGACTGGATTTGTGTGTGAATAACATTTGTCCATATACAGCTTAGGGAACAAACTGCTGCACATACCTGTGTCCTTGCCTTTATAATGCTTGTATAAATGTCTTCATGCTCTTATCATCACATCTCCTGTGAAAGCCCTTAGTATAATATTGTGTTGTGTGTGTGTGTGTGTGTGTGTGTGTGTGTGTGTGTCAGTGCCCAATGCCTGGAAGAGCTGAGATGTGGTAGTTTGATATCATTGGCGTCCTTTCATCAGTGAGGTGATTCTCCTGCTATGTGTTTGAACTGGAGTGAATCAAAGACAGCTTGTTGTACAGCTGCAGCTGTGGCCACATCACCTGCACACTGAATCTACCAGCTCTTTCTTTCTCTCTCTCTCATTCTCTTCTTTCCCACTTTCTTGATTTTGTGCATGATGTGGGCTTAAGAAGCTAAATACAGGACAGAGAATTCTGTGCTAAAAAGACTGCAACTTTGGAAGATACCCACCTGATAGATACCCACCTGATTTATCTAACCACAGTAGTACGCCTATATTTCATGAAGCATGGGACTCTTTTTACATTTTGTGGAACTCAATGGAATCGTTTGTGATGGTATGTAAGCCCAGGTATTGCTGTGGCACTAAAAACTTGACTCGACAACCTGCACACTCTGAATTTTATATTGACATTGAGAAAGAAACTGTATTAAATGTGGGTTCGTCAATAACTGATCAATATCAGCACTGATAGCGATCTAGTGCATTGCATAGTGTACTTCTGTGTTTCATGGAGAATGAAGCTTACAGAAGTTTTTGCCAGTGGTAACTATTTATTGGAGCTTAGCAGCATGAGAGTCAATCTGTTCTTCTTGAGTATGTATTGATAAATATCTGGCTTGAATGCAGGAATCTGTACTTGTTTTTTTTTTTTTTACATTTGGTCATGGATTGGCTCTTTTCCATATGCTATCATTTCTGGGTTGTTTATTTGGTTTGTTTCTCTCTTCCTAACACTTGTCGCAGGTCACACAAACATTCAGGCATTAGTGTTTCTCTTTTTTTCTTTGAATTTAGAATTTAGATCTTAGATATTAGAAGGGCATGCATCTTGATTTCTAAAGATGATTTATGTTTTCCTTTTATTCCTCCCTTCCTATGAACTAGATACAGTGTCTCCTGTCCCACAGTGTGTCAGCTGTGTTCATGAGAACTGAATAAAAATAGACTTTTAAGTTATGTTGCAGTGTTAGTGAGTGTACAATGACAACATACTACAAGGTCAAATTAGCTACATATAAAATATTTATTCAATCCCATGCTCTGGCTTTTATAGTCTGTACTTTTTGAATGCATTCTGATTAAAGACTGAGTTTTGAAGCATTTATCTCAGAAACATAGAGACTTGACGAGCAACATGTTGACTACATTGATGTGGCCTGTGTGTGTAATTAAACTGTAATTTCATCATAGTAACGTTGTGATTAAGCAGTGATTTACTGGTTTATTTGGAGCAACATTGTATTGAGTTTCACAATAGAAACCAACGCAATCCAGTGACAGGCTGCGTGGGCGTGTGCGCTCATGGGAACCAGGGGAGCTTTTAGTGTTTCGGGTCCTCAGGGACAGCTGGGACTATGTTGTTGTTGATAAACGCACTCCCACAGTTCCAGGGCCAAAACATACAGCACACACATACACAAAAATAAAGTTCCTTCTTGTGCTCAAAAATAGAAACACACGCACGTTGGAAAATAACATACCATTATTGAATGGTGAAAACTTCACTTTCAGGAAACAAAAAATTAGCCTGGTGTTTTTAATACTGGTTCACTCAGGCACACGCTGCACTTGTGTTCACTAATACTTATGTTCACAAGCCCAGACTATCAGATACAGTATGTATGAATATACAGAGCCAAAAAACACACAACAAATAGACTGTAGCCTCTTCCTCCTTTGTCATCTGCCCTTTAAGTCACACAGGGAATATTTTGCTACTTTGTTATTTAGTCAATTCCTTATTTCCTTGATTCCTCTTCTTGCACCCTTCTTCACAGTATGTTTACAATCAGTAAACAAAATGTCATAAAAACAGATGAACTAATTATATACTGTTCGCTAATGTTTCACAATTTTTTGGCTTGTGACTTTCATGTCTTAACCAAAAGGGGTAACAATTTCCTATTATTTGCAAGAAAAAAAAGCTCATCTTAGATTTGCCCACTGTGGGGGCCCTGATATGCACTGAATGAAAAAAATATTTAATATTTGGGACATCTTCCTTTACCACATTTGAGGTCCAGGTTATCAAAATGTTATCACCTGTTATCGTTTTAGTGATCCTGTAGAAGTATAAGTATTCAGTTTTCAGGATTAAATTGTATGTGTATAAAGTATTTGATGAAAACAGTTGTCCATCCACATGATGCCATAATGCAGCATAATGTTGCTGTGGCATCCTGAAGCATTATGGCAATCAAGTGGCACATTTTCTGGCATGCATGAGTATAAAGGGGCAAAGGAGGTGATGATAGGAGTTGAGTGTTAAGATTCACCCTTAGGCAAGGCAGGCTGTTAAGAGAGAGACTGTGACAGTGAGGGAAGGCATGTAAGATATCCATCGTATAGGCTGAATCAGAGGAATGCAGGCTACTCTACCCCCAGGCGTCAGGACTTATATATAGGTCGTACTCATACAGGACACCAGAATTGCACCTCTGTACACCCACCTCTTATGCATGCAACATACACCTACAGCATATAAATCACACACTGAAACACTGTCAGACTGTTTTCTCATAAGTAATGCTGTAAAAATCTGTCTTTTTGTCATAATGAAAGGGGATGATGATGGATTGCAGGTTAGACGGGGTAAAATGAGAAGCCATTCTCTAAATAGAGACAACCGTTAGAGGTGTAGAGATGGCAAATGTTAACTCTTTTCTGCCCTTATTTGTTTTTTTTCTCTCTCTAGCTTGGTCTTTTGTCCACGTGGATGTGCTGCCTGAATTGTTGGTCATGAGGATTTCTGTGTTTTGTTAATTAGCATGTGGACATGAGCAGCTATAAGGGAATGGTGTTTTAAGTCAGTCTGTGGAGTTTTTATTACCTCAAAATGTCTCTCTGCCTTCCTTTCTGACTCCCTAAGCATGATGGACTTCCTCCTCCTCAATTCCACTCTTTTAAGTCAGAAAATCTCCTCTGCTAAAACCCAGAGTCTTAATCCCAAACAGTGCAGGGTGTCAGTGGGGAAAAAGAGAGTTGAGGAGATGGGAAGCTTTTAAAGACTCTCACGAATGACTGATGCTTTTGAAATGAGCGAGTATTTCCCAAAATGAGGATACAATCTCTGGACTTAACTTGACACAAAGGCCCAGGGCTTTTTGAATAGATCATTATATCAAGAAGCTTCTCTCTTGACTTTAAAATGAATCTTTTCGGGAAGCTGCTCTTTAGTTGCAAACTGAGGGGTGGAGACAGGGCAAGGATTGAAGCCAGTTTCCCAGAGGTTTACTGACTCCTGACTTCAAAGGCCAAAACAGTCACACTGTCACTGCTGCTGGAGGAGCCAAATCCTGAGGGATCAGAACTATGTGTTTGTGTGCGTACATTTCCATTACATCTCAGGGCTGTTTAAAGGGCCACTTAAGGCAAAATGGCAGGTATGCAATTGAATAAGTAACTTGTTGCTGTAACTTAAATGGTAGAGTTAAGTATGCAGAATGATTATTTACTATGTTCAGGTATCAGTTTTGATTATGTGGTACCAGTTTCACCTGTTGCAAGCAGGTGCTGATTGGCTGATAAGATGGAAACAAGACTCATGCAACTTAATGCAATAAAAAGGGGCTGAAACCTTATTCAGTCTGATTGACAGTCTTTTATTATTAGCTATATTGCTTCAGAAAGTATGAACTCATATCCTCGACTGTGAGGTCAATGCCTCTTTTCAAGCATTCAAATGCGATATAAACTTGATTTATCCATGAATAGTTTGAAAAGTATGCACACTCTTTTCAGCCAATACTGGCAGTTTGGTTCAGGAACTTGTGCGGGTGGTTTGTGTGGGAGTTATAGACCTCTCTTGTAACGAACCGTGCAAGTGTAGGTGTCTGTGTTTGTAACAGAACGCATCTTAGAGTGCTTACTGTGTGTGTGTGTGTGTGTGTGTGTGTGTGTGTAACAGCAAACAGATGTGAGACATGAACATGTAAGACTTGGCAGTATACCTACAGGATGACTGTGTGTCTGCCTTCCCTGTTTGCCATGAGCTCAGTAATGCTGACTGGGAAATTTGGATTCATGGCACTCACTGCTTGCTCATGTTATATGGAAACACACTCACATTTACAGTATTTACCAGCAGCTAATATTAAGAAGAAAAACACCCACATGCCTACTTGACATATAGCATTTACTGCCTTCTCAACTTTTATGGAAATATACACACACACTGAGATATGAGCCACATGACACATCCCAGCAGTACACAGCATGCCGTCATACCAAATGCGTGAGGGATTTGAGGCAGACAAAGACTTGACTTGGATTTTGTTGTCTGCTTTTTCTTAGAGTGTGTGTGTGTGTGTGTATTGGACCACTCCAGATAAGGCAGCTTTAGTGCTGTTGGCCTTCCTCTGACCTACCTTACACAGCCACATACTGCACAGCATCTCATTCATCATACTGACTCACAGTAGCGATGATGATGTCCAGTCCATACAATCTTTTCAGCTTTACCCAGCTGTTCTTCTTTATCTCTTTGAGCAGATTTATAATGTATAAGTCACACAGTAACAGTATGTAGTAGTTAGAGTAGCAGTAGAACGAACAATCATTTTTAATAATATTAGCGTTCATTTTAGTAGTTGATAAATTATCTATATTGGGGATATGATGGTACATATGACCTCGGTTTTAGGTCATCATAATAGTTATGAAACAGCCTAAAATTTTTTTTTATCAATCTCTAGCTATTTGTTTTTTAGTTTATTTAACAGGCAGTGGACAGCTGTAAATTTGCTGGATATAGAAAAAAAATGCCATTTTTCATCTGTAGTCCCTAAACATATATTACAAATTTACCCAGCTGCCATCTTGGCTCATTAGTAATGCTGTAAGGAGTATGACCAAATTTTCACTATTATCTATTACATCTCTTGCATTTTGAGATATCTATACAATTGGGCAGCACGGTGGCCTACTGGATAACAAGCCTTTCTGGGTGGAGTTTGCATGTTCACCCTGTGTCTACATGCTCCGGCTTCCTGCCACCGTCCAAAGACATGCGGACTAGGTTGATTGGTGACCCTAAATTGTCCTTAGGTGTGAGTGTGACTGGCTGTTTGTGTATGTGTGAACAGGTCGCCAGGGTGTACCCCGCCTTACGCCTGATGCCCCCCGCGACCCTGTACGATTTGGATGGATGGATGGATGTACAGAAATTAAAATGTCAGTCTATAGAACCAAATATTTAGCTATTGTGGGAGATTTCCCACACTATCATCTATACCACAAGGGTTCATATTTTGGCTGTGTTGGAATGGGCTAAACTGCTGTCTCAGAAGGTGTCTAACAGGACAGCGAGTCATCAAGTGCTGTTCGAAATGGCTGAAATGACTGCAACGACCGCACTGCTGCGCTGTGAAACCCATTATTTTAAATGGCTTGTGCTGCGCCATGGCAGTTTATTGCTACGTTGAGCAAAGAGCAAGTGCAGCAGAGCGCACTGCTCGGGGACATCGCACGCCGTGGTCAAAGTTGAAAATAGTTAAACTTTTGCGCTGAACCCTGCAATTTTCTTCAGTATGATTTCTGAGGCATCTGTTAGCCATTGCCTTTTCAATAGCTAGTTAGCTGATGCTAAGGCTAGCGTCTCTCTTCCAACAGCCAGAAGACATTACATTTATTCATTTAGCTGATGCTTCTATCCAAAGCAACTTACAATTGTTATATATGTCAGGTCGCACACCTCTGGAGCAACTAGGGGTTAAGTGTCTTGCTCAGGGACACATTGGTGGATGTGTCCCAGTGGGGAGTTGAACCCGGGTCTCCCACACCAAAAGCATGCATCTTATCCACTGCGTCATAACCACCCCGACGGTGTGTAGACGTCTCGTATTGCCGTAAGTGCTGCCTTAGAAGGCTGTTTGAAACAAGTGTTAACAGAGATGCCTTCACTTGAAAGTGATGCCTTCTGAGGCAGCTGTCTATTACGGTATCGAGGCAGTGAGGCAACTGCCTTCTGTTTTAAACACAGCCTTTGTGGAACTGCTTATCAAATGTCATGGTGTCCTGTATATTTAGAGATATCTGTATCTTACGCTACATATAGTTGATAATCTGACGTGAGTGTGGTGCTAGAACATAGGTCAGGAGATCCTTAATATCATCAGGATTTATCCTATGTAAACAATGGATTGACCAACAGACCCTTCTTAAGAGTGCTCCACCAATTTAGAATTAAAAGAATAATAAAGATTCATGCAGCAAAACCAGATATGTTGTCTTTTTTATTCCAGTTCGGTTTGGACATTCGGGTGTGATATGCTGTAGCCTTGAGCCTTCACATCACTTTAATCAATTTAGTCAATTTAGAGCAAGCAGAGCTAAAAAAGAACACATTGGGAACTTACTGCAGTGACATTACTTGTCAGTGCTTGTAGTAAATGCTAAGAAATCCTACATTTTAACAATTAAGATATTTGCAACAAAATAGTGGTCCACTCTCTAAAGGTCAGAAATGAACTTCCATGCTCAAATGCAAATTTACTTAGCTCCCACTGACTCCCCTTCAAATTCTGAATTCCATTAAAATACTTTCTCTACATGGCGGGGGCTACCTCCTACAGTTTGTTACTACAGCGCTATTATCACATTATTATGTCCTTTGAGCAGGGCTTGCTGGGTGTATTGCTTCAGAGTTGAAAACAAAGCTGATCGCTTTTGAGTTGTGGAACTCTTTGTTTATTTTTTTCCGTGTTAGCGTTACGTCGGCAGTTCATGTTTTTTTTCATCCTCTTTACCTATTTATAATTCTGAAGCGTTTCAAAGGTGCTAGACTAAATATTAAAGGTGCTTTACTTCTAAGCTTTGGTTTTGTGACGTTACACGGTCACTCACTAATGACCGAGTAATAGTGTATAATTCACATCACTGTTGACCAGTCAGGGTTTGTGTGTGTGTGTGTGTGTGTGTGTGTGTGTGTGTGTGTGTGTGTGTGAGAGACTTGCTAGGTTATTCGTCAGTGTGTTAGTGTGATGGTGATGGTCCAGGCTTGCAGCCAGTTAGAGCCATAGTAACAGCACCACATTCCCACTCTGCCTTTGAACTGCTGCTTTGCTGCTATAATGAGGGAATGTTCTTTTCTAAGCCTAACCCAAGAGAGGGTGTGTGTGTGTGTGTGTGTGTTTGTGTCATGGTGAGTCATACAATGGCTGCAGCCATTGTCTGTACTCTTGACATACTGGCCTGTAACCTGTGTGTGTGTGTGTGTGTGTGTGTGTGTCTGTGTGAATATATGTTGCCCTAGGGTAAATACTTTCCTCATATATAGTCTCACATGAGATCACCATGTTCGTTCTACTTTGCAAGCATTGGCCTACAAGGCTAGGTGGCCTGTCAAGAAATGTGGTGTGTGTGTATTTGTGTGCATGTGTGGGTCTATATGCGTGTGTGATGACAGAAGAGAAAGGTAGCCCCCCTCCTCCCCAGCTCAGAGACTCTGTTAAGTCCTGGTTTGACATTATTGGAGTCTAATAAGCTGTACTCGAGTCAGCTCTTGTAGTAAATCTTTTCCATTGTGCTGCCATATTACAAACAGATGTGCACGCACGCACACACACACACACACACACACGCACACGCACACACACACACACAGTATACACGTAAATACAGCCTGCAGCTATATTTGGAAGCCAGAAAAAACACTCTGTCCTTTCTTGCTTGTATTTACTTTGATTCTTTGTTGAGACCAAACCCAGTTTTCTAACCTGGTTTAACAAACAAGCTCTTTTCATTATGTCACATTATATTATGCTCATTTCTTTTTTTATGCAGCCGGTTACTTTTTACTCAGGTTTCATTCAGCGTTATTATTACCTTACCTTAACACTGTCTACTTTTTTTGCGGCCCTCCTTCTTTCTTCTTCTCTTTCACTTGTTGCTTTTTGATTTAAACCAGTGTCCCCACCATCTTTCTTTTAAATTGAAGCTGTAGCAGAAAACATTTGTTCCTTTTTATTTAATCTTTCACCTTTTGTTCACCTTTGTTGTTTTTTTCCAGCTATTCTGAATTCCATGGGTATATTTGTAAATTCGTTCCTACTTTACTACTAGTTAGTTTCAAACAAGTAGTTTACTAAATCTGATTGCAACATTAAAATGTCAGAAATGTCTTAGCTAATAAAAACCTTATGAATGAAAGTGATTGTAAGGAAACCTCTGTAGCTCTGCCCAATAAAAAGAATCCACTATGTAAACAGAGAGTCACTTTAGCATCACAAACTACATCATAACTGCCAGAAATAACAGTTTTAAGGGGGCAAACGATACATTAAAGATAACTACCAATCTTTTGTAAATTTAGGGTTATAGGTATATACATACATGAACAAATATGAAATAAAATCATCTTAAATTATCAAGTGTATCATGTATCAACAACATTAAGCTAACATTAGTTTTGATAGTTGGTTCAGTTCGTTAGCTAGCTATGCAATAATTAAGCACAGCAGTTAGTTGCTGTAAATATTTAGTGGGCTGCTTCTCATTAGGAAAGTCTAGACCTAAGCCCCAGGCTTATAGCGGCAGATTCACAGCCACAGCCACATGCTCGGCTAAACCCACATCCCAGCCGGAGACTGTATACACTTGGCATTCACTCAGGGTTTATGTGTAAGTGAATGAAAAACCCTGCTGGTGTGCGTTGATGTCTCAATCTGATTAAATAAAATGTCAAGCAAAACATGAGTACACAAAAGATGAGAGGAGAGAAATGGAAGGAGATTGTCGGTATTTATCTTTCAGGATCCTGAGGGGGGGATGTGATTCACAGAGTGGATAAAACTAAAGAGGTGTTGATTAAGAGATGAAAGATGAAAGAAGAGGAGAAGGAGAGTACTTGGGAAGAAGTCAATATGAAAAATGTTGAATGGATGTAGTAAGCAGGTACTGGGTGTAGAAGGCAAGGACAAGTGGGACAATTTTGGGGGTGGCCCATGGTGATGTGGACCAGAAGGTGTAAACATGGCCCCCGTTTCTGTGGATCAAGTTGTGTGTGACGCACTCAGCGACAGTGAGGCTCACAAGGCAGCAGGACATTTGACCGTGAGCAGAGACTGGGGTCACATGCACAAACACAACTCTAAGGATAGACTCTAAACACTAGGGAAGAAAATAACCCAGTAACAGATGATGTGGCATGTGTGCGTGTGTGTAAGAGGGCAAGAGAAAGGCAGATTTGTGTTTCTGCTATATATTTATTTGTAGGGTTAACTGGGCTTATACATGAGCAATCCACTTACTTTTTTGGTCTTGCTTTCATCCCTAGCTGTAATGAATCCCATAAGTTGTTTAATATCAATTAAATCTTCATGTTGTTTCTTTACTGTTGTTCCCACTAATTTTCCTTCAGTTGAGGGTGTGTACAGCTACAAATTTAATAGAAGGAAGGGAGGAGAGTTGAGGGAGAGGTGAGGGGAGTCTAGTTTTATGGTCTTGTTTTTATGTTGGCTTGTAAATACGCCCCTAACAGGCTTAAAGTGACAGCTGGTCCCGCATTAACATGATATATTTAATATCTCAAATTCAAAACTGTTGTTAGATGATATCACCTCTGCATTTATGGTTTTCAGTAAAGAGTGGAAACCCACATGGCCTCATGCTCCAGTTTTTGAATAATTGCTGTGTTAGAGAAATACAACAAGAGCCAGGGTTATGGTCCCAGAGGTAGATGAAATCCACTAATAGTAGGGATAAATTAGACTACTGTTGGGACAATTTATACCAAATTTGCCATACCAACATACATCATGGAAATCCTGATTAGAGGGTTGGTCAGGCTCAATGCGCAGAGTGATCTGAGCTCCACTGAAGTTTTAATCTTCAGCGCCACAGACTGCATACAGAAGGTGGAAAAGATTAAAACTGGAAAAAAAAGGGGAAAAATGAAGGCAACAATTCGTCCAAGTCAAACATTCCCTAGTTCCAGATTGTCAACTGTGAGGATTTGCTGCTTTTCTTTATTTTATATCATTGGAAACTTTAGCATTGGAAACTATAATCAATTAATTGTCCAAGGCAAACATTACCTAGTTCCAGCTTCAAAATTCTTACATTAAATATGAAGTTGACAAAGACAAGTGGGACTTTTTTCTGATCGACAGTGACAGGATTTTAATGAAACTGTACTTTTGCTATTAATCTGTTTATGTTGTGCATATAGGAGTATGTATAGTTGGTACAGTTTGCACTGATCCTACTGTGTTTTAACATTTTAACATCTGGGGACCATATTGGAAATAAGTGTTCTCACTTTAACTGCCTTTGGATTGCTGTTATTTTTGTAGATCCATAGATAAATCAAATGAAAGCCAAAACAAAACAAATAATAGAAACATAATCATTAGTTTCAGCCCTAATTTGGATGATGGCATTCATCTGCTCTGTCTCAAACTGATGTGATTGGTCGAGATGTTGAGGTTGCAGAAGGGATGATGAACATGTGAGATAGGCTGCACCACAAAGTCCTGATTTAGATTTGGTTTTGCATGTGTATTCGGTGTATTTGTGTGCATGGTGGTGAGATGAGGAGGGTGTGAGTCAGTGGTGGTTCGGAACACGATGACTCTCCTCACCTTCTCCATCACGATGAGCCATGGCGACAGGGGTTTGCGGTTAGAAACCTTAATCTGCTCCTCATATGACCCTCTGATGGACAGGGACAGCAGTCAAGTCACACACACACACACACACACACACACACACACACACACACACACAC
>NC_060160.1:9863690-9894634 GCF_021292245.1 Micropterus dolomieu | reverse complement strand
TGGTACAGTTTGCACTGATCCTACTGTGTTTTAACATTTTAACATCTGGGGACCATATTGGAAATAAGTGTTCTCACTTTAACTGCCTTTGGATTGCTGTTATTTTTGTAGATCCATAGATAAATCAAATGAAAGCCAAAACAAAACAAATAATAGAAACATAATCATTAGTTTCAGCCCTAATTTGGATGATGGCATTCATCTGCTCTGTCTCAAACTGATGTGATTGGTCGAGATGTTGAGGTTGCAGAAGGGATGATGAACATGTGAGATAGGCTGCACCACAAAGTCCTGATTTAGATTTGGTTTTGCATGTGTATTCGGTGTATTTGTGTGCATGGTGGTGAGATGAGGAGGGTGTGAGTCAGTGGTGGTTCGGAACACGATGACTCTCCTCACCTTCTCCATCACGATGAGCCATGGCGACAGGGGTTTGCGGTTAGAAACCTTAATCTGCTCCTCATATGACCCTCTGATGGACAGGGACAGCAGTCAAGTCACACACACACACACACACACACACACACACACACACACACACACACACACACACACACACACACACACACACTCAGACAGCCCTCAGACTAGTTAGTCTAGCTTTGGCTCTCCTGTCTAAACATGCTCTTATATGGATTTCTATTAAAATCTGGAAATCTCTACTCTTTCTTTCATTATAAACACATAGTCCTGCTGCCTACATGTATCTGCCTAATGAGCACAACCATGTGCACACCATCTGAAAGACAGTATGTTTGGACATCTAGAAGATGTATTTAGGGGATAGAGAGTGAATGTCTTCCTGTGATATTGTGTATAGTGTGCGTCATTGATTAGACGTCTTTAAGATCCTACTTTTGGACGTCCAGACTACATTTCCAGGGAGTCATCAACATTTTATACTTGTTTTTGACATATCTATTTATATCTATTTTCCAGCTGTATTTAAAAAACTGTCTGATTTGGTAAAAAACTAGAAATATCTTTCTTATACCTTGGTGCTACTAAATTTATGACTAAAAAACAACAGACAACAAAGGTACCAGAAAGTCTGATCAGAAGTTGAACATTTTTAAAATATGTAGCTTGTCATTGAGATTTAATGAACTTGTCAACATTAACGTTTATGTTTTTGTAAAGATAAAGAAACAAGGGAAGGAAAACCGGGGGAAAACTGTGCCTCTTTTCTCCTAGAAGGTTTCATGTGGTTTGAGCTTAGATTTGTGCCTTTGTTGCATTCTGTTGGTTAATAACTGTGAGAAAGTGATTGAAAATCATATATCAGGCAGTTTTAAAAATTTGTCTGGATGGTACTAGACCATCGTCAACCGCTTATTCTGCTTACAGGGTCGCAGGGGGCTGGAGCCAATCCCAGCTGACATCGGGCGAAAGGCAGGGTACACCCTGGACAGGTCCATCGCAGGGCCGCACATATACAAACAACCAGTCACACTCACACCTAAGGATTACCAATTAAAATGTTGGTGGGAGGAAGCCAGAGCACCTACGGTTTGAACCTGCAACCTTCTTGCTGTGAGGTGACAGTGCTAACCACTGTACCACCGTACTAGACCAATTTCAATAAATGTTGTCCCAGTTAAACACAAAAAACATGGGAAAATAAGGTCCAGGTTGAAAAATACCCTTTAACTGAAGGCACCACTGGTCAGTCTACTGCTTATTTCTATGGTTTCACAAGTGTTTGAGGGTTTGAGCACAATACGCCTAACGGAGGAGTGTGTGAGTGAGTCTGTGTTTTGCAATTTTCTGAGTGGATGTTACTTGTTGAATAATGTCTGTTAGTGTAAAAGCACTCTGGGTATCTGGGGAATGTCTGAGTCCAGAACTTTTTTAGAACAAGTCATTCAGCTCTGACCAGCAGTGGGTCTGGGACTTTGCTCTGGTCTGGCTGTGGCTCCATATTGTCTAGTTTTCCTTCTCTTCCTTTTTGGGCTCCAAGTATGCCTGAACACTAAACGCCTCATAATTAATTGTGTTAACCTCTTTGTTTTTGTCATATTAGCTATTTTTGTACTACTCAGGCTGTGATAAATCTTTACTAGATTACGCTAGAGGACCAAATGCAAAAAAAAAAAAAAAAAAGAAGTAGAAAACCATAATAATTACGTAAGACTTCCTAAACGGAAAGCTGTACTTCAGGCTATGTTTTCCTGATGCAGTTATTTTGCTGTTACACATGTAATTGACCCAGTATTGGCAGATACTCAGTATTAAAGAGGAACTCCACTGATTTGACACATCAAAGTCTGTTTACAGGTCTTGGGGAGTCTGGGGGAGACCGGGGATGGTTGTAACAAAGGGATAGTTGTAACAGCCATACTTTTACCAAGAACGGATGACCTAATTCATGTGATCATTTTCATGTATGACCTGTTCCTTCCTGATCTTGTATGTGAAGAAGTATGCGATTTTACAGCCAACCCACTGATTTTCAAGTAAGAAAGAAAACATTTTTTGGACCAAGTCTATATTTTGATTAGTACTGATACTGTTGAAGTTAAAGTGGTGTAACTTGTATTATATTAGAGAGTGGTCTCTTAGGTAAAATGTGAGGCATTTCATCCTTGCTAATTTTAAACCACCATGCTGCTACAGCTAGTTAAACAATGGCTGACAGGGGTGGAGGTGGTTTTAAAACCTTTTTAAAAAGTGTCATACTCTGTTTGCCATGTGACATTAGGCGGATACTGCAAGAAATTACAATTTAACTTCAGAGAACAAAAGTAAAACTCTACTGCAGTGGTAAGCAAATAGCAGCCGTGGGCCAAATCTGGCGAAAGCTGACATTTTCCCTTTCATTGTTCAAAACATTTACATGATTTTCCATTAATCTATCATAGGTAAAAATGTAAATACGAAGCATGCATAAATCCCAATAAATATGACATCATACAGTAACAACTTACACTGCTCCAATGTGCAGAGAGCCAGTAGGTTTTCTGAACAGTGCGTGGTAATAACATTAAGTCTAAGAAACATACCGAATGAATTACACTTAAAGCTTTTTTTGGCTCCACATGGAGCTGCATGAAATCTGATAAGTGATGTCACTTGAGTCAACGTTGGTTAAGGCTGAAGACTACGGTGGTGTGGAAACAAGTGAGGTTACCTTTGTAGGCCGCTCCCCATCTCTGCTTGGGGTTACTGGTTCGAGGCTGCATTAGCCACTACAAGTGTGTAAACATTTCTCTAATTTACAGTAGCACATCTTGCACAAAACAGATTTATTGATGCACAGTGAACCCACTGCTCTGTTAAAATGTACTGTTACAAATTTCAATAGCAATGAAATTCTTTCACTGATTTATTGCGCTCATTCATGCTTTGGCGCATTGATTTTGAGCCCCGCTGCTCCACATTTCCTCATGTTAGTGTATGATTTTGGATGTGTCTGCATTCAGCTGTCTGGTTTCTTGTTGGAAGTGGTTGGTGTAAACTGGTTGCCTTTGGGTCTGGATTGTAGGTGGTAGCAGGAATAAACTGTCGACTGGCTGAATCCAGGTCAGCTGTCTTTGCACATTACGTTAGATTTCTTTGTGTGTCCTTTGTCTTCTGTGCCAACGTGCGTGTTTGTGTGGGCATGCTCGTGTCTGTGCATTAGCAGAACGCAGCCAAAAGCATGACATCACCCAAAATGCGCTTTTTAAATTAGCAGCAATGCAGGTCATAGTGAGCTTCAGGCTAGGCAGAATGGGTGTGTGTGTGTGTGTGTAGGTGTTTGTTTTTATTTGTGAGTAAATGTGTGCTTTATGCATGCTTTCAATCACGTGTATGTTTATATTTGTGTGAGTGTCGTAGTGTGTGTTAAGCTGTGTATGTTAGTGTCTGCAATTGTGTCTGTGTGCGCACTCCTTGCTATTTGTGTGTAATTGTGCACAAATGCGTGTGTGTGTGCGCGCGCATGTACCGCAGGTTTGGATATTTGAAGACTATGCCAGCTTTCATCATCATCATCTCATGTGGCCTACAGTGTTGCGTATAGCATGTTTTTTCTGCCATCTGCAGTGGAACAGCAGGATCTGTGTGTGTGTGGGATCAAGATTGTGTGTTGGCCCTATAAGGCCAAGCTGTTTTAACCAGGAAACCTTTAAGGACAAGTAAAGATGTGAGTCATTGTTTTTCCTCATCTGCTCAGAAGCACAAAAACATCCTCTTCCCTGCCCTCATCACCTTCCCTAAGGGGATATATAGTGTGTCTGTGTAGGTGTGTGTCCACACGTGTGTGTCCTGTACTTCTTGGGGTTACTGACTTGTTCCTAATGAGGTGGTGAGCTATTCACACAGCCTACTTTCCCAAGAGATCTAAGAGCGCTGGGGGAACAGCTGGTATGCTTGTGCCATCTCAGTCTGTAAAGTAGGAGTGTGCTGCCAGTTAGAGAAGAGTGGGAAAGAACTGAGTAAAGGAGAAAGATTAAAAAGGGAAGACAAAAGTGGGAGAAAGGCAGAAATGATGGACCAAATGAGAGCAAGAGGAAGAAAGTCTTAAGGTAATTTGTTATAAAACCGACTGAACCAGAATCTGCTCTGTGTGCAGTTTGAAGGTATGTTAAATGATGGGTTATCCTAGCTTAGCTCAGTTTTAGAAATTTTCATAGCAAATGGTTATACAGTTACAAATGGCAGAAACATGTTTGATGGAGAATCTGAGCAGCAATGAGGATTGTGCCTTCCATGAACATTAAATATTTGTTAGCTCAACATTAACAAATAGTTTACACATAAGGAGGAGGTTGGTGAAATGTGTTATAAAAATGATATATAATAATATTAGTGAGAAGTATTAGGTTTTAATGGCCAGTCTATACACTTGCATGATTATGATTGGAATGTTACTTCTCAGCTGGTAGCCAAACAGCTGATGAATTACTGTAAAGCATGAATGAAGCAGCTTATGACAGTCAGCTAATGCAAGGACAATATTCACTAATTTATGCTATGCTTCATTAATGGATGTAGGGATGCAAATAACGATTATTTTCATCATCGACTAATTTGCAGATTATTTTATCAATTAATCGATTCAGATGTAAAAAGAAGGAGCTTTATTGCCAAGTAGTGTTTTACACATACAAGGAATTTGCTTTGGTGTTAAGGTGCTACACGCAGACAGACATACAACTGACATAAACAGCCCAAGGATATGTGTAAGAGAGCTTGTTTTATTTGACCAGCCAACATTTCACCAAATATTCAGTTTACTTTAATATGTGACAAAGAAAGGCATCAAATGGTTAACATTTTAGAAGCTTGTACAAGCAAATTATTGTCATTTGTACCTAATGAACAAATCAAATAGTTGCATGTTATTTTTTGTTGATCAACTAATTGATTTATTGACTAACTGTTCCAGCTCTAAATAGATGACTATAGGATCATGTAGGACCTTCTCTAAATTGTAGGAAAATACCCAGTTGCTGTCTCTCTGTTAATGGTTTTCCCCACATAAATAGCAATAACAATCATGGTCACACAACATAATAAGGATAATTGGAGCTAAGGCAGGGCAATAACGCCCATAATAATGTTATCATTTATCGTTGTCGGTGGAATGTACTTTAGTTCACATATCACAACTCGTCATTTTTGTGCTGCCAATAGAAGCAAAATACCTTTTAAAGCCCAGTCCTGCCTGCTACATTGACCTTCAAAGATCATTTGACTTTGTTGCCTGGTGGGGAAAAGTAATAGAAAAGACATTAATCATCTTCTGACATAACATTAACATTTATACCAACTATACAGATATAAATCAATACTCTCTTTGTCCTGTCTTTCCACTTACTGTTTAACTTAAAACATGCCTTCACATGATTTTATAAAGCTTTCCCGGTCCACGGTCTGGATCTGCCTACATGGACCTTTGTCCTGTTCAGGCCTGACTGCTGTTCTGACCCATAAAGACCAGTGCTATTCTGAGGCGTGCTCTATCAGGCCTGCAGATGTGGTTTCATCATGACACAGCTGTGTGTGTGTGTGTGTGTGTGTCTGTGTGTGTCTGTGTGTCTGTCTGTCTGTCTGTCTCCAGAGTGCAGTGATTTGTGCTCTCAGCAGCCTGGGTCTCATAAGTTTGGCAGACATAAGAGAGAACATCTCTGCCAGACACACTTACACACACAAACCCGCGCGCGCGCACACACACACCCATCCACCCTCACTCCCTCACTCCCTCACTCCTGTTTTACATATTCAGTCTTAGGGTTTTGATAACAAACATATGCTTTTGTTTTCTCCTCAACTTTTTCTTAACTGTGTTATGGTAAGTGTGTGTGTGTGCGCGCGCATGTGCGTGAGGAAAAAGAACTAGTGGCCTACCAATAGTTAGGTGTTCAGTTTTAGTGCCGATACTGAACAGATCTCAACATTGTCTCTGTCTTTTTGTCTCTGTTTCCCTTTTTGTGTGTTCACTCATTTGTACTGTGAGTTGACCATGAAATGAAATTTAATGTAAGGCATTAACTTATGTGGCACTTTCTTTAAAACAATTTTGTCAAAAAGCACAAGATAAAGAAATAGGTAAATATATCATAAAGATACAGCCACATGGAAACCAACTGTGTGTATATATTTGTACTCGCACATACTGTATGTGAGCATACCCTTCTCTCGTTTTAGGGAGATTCCTCATCCACAGATGTGGAGAAAATAGTTATTTTATGCTTTTCCCTAAACAAACCTTAACCGTCCCTTAATCCTTAATTGTGTCAGATATCCCCTCTGATCCTTCTTCTGCCTGTGTTTTGGCTCATGGACGTCTGGTTTGCATAACAGCTCCCTGCTTGTCTCTGTGTGGGACCTAGTGGGGCTTTTTTGCAGTCCAGGCCCCAAAACTGCAGCTTTCCTCCTCAAGAAAGACTGATGGCCTTGTGCATCTGGCACAGTCAACAGAAACCCCCTGCTGTGTTTTAAATGTCATATATTCAACTTGATTACTTGTATTTTAAGAGGGAGATATGGAGGGGATGATTTTCTCCTGTGCTGAATAGCTTTAGGTTGCATTTTTTTCACTTGCATAAGCAAAAAGAATTGTTTCCTCCCATTTTGGATGACCCGATTGCCAGCCAAGCCATCTTTCTCCCATTTTTCCCAGTCTGACTGCAGCTGTAGCTGATGTAGAAAATGATGATGATTGTGAAAGTGTGGCCCGGGCCTGACAAAGACTGAGGTGTCTGCCAGAGTATCTTTCTCTCTGCCTGCACCTCTGTCTCTGTGCTAGAAAGTGACAGCAAGAAAGCTGATTGATGCACAGCTGATGAACATGCTCTGATACAGAATAAATTTGACTCTATTTTTAAGAGAATGTGACTGTGTACTTTGTGTGTGTGTGTGTGTGTGTGTGTGTGTGTGCTGTGTGTGTGTGTGTGTGTGTGTGTGTGTGTTGAGGCAAAAAGTCAACTGAGAAGTCAGAGTAAATAATTCATGTGAGGATTAGAGAAAGAAGCAGAGAAGTGGGTCAGAACTGCATTTCATTTGCTGGACATTTTTAAAGAAGATCAGAGTATGGGAGAGGGGAAAGTGAGAGAAAGAATTAAAGAAAGAAAAGATAGATGGATGGAAAACAAAGGAACAAAGACAATTGTCTTTTTTTTAAACAATTGATCAAATGCTTGAATATAAAAACACATACCATTGTAGTGCACATTTGTTTGTGTGTGCACGCATTTCATTATGTGAGTAAGTGTGTTTCTCAGGGGAGAGTAATGTTGTATAAAACCCAGTGATCTCTCCTTTGTGGCTACTATTGACCCCTATTGTAGGACAGAAGTCAGTACTCACAGAGCCACTATAATAATAATAATAATAATCCTTATTTGTAGAGCACAAGAACAAACTAGTCTCTCTCTCTCTTGGTTCTGTTTAGTATGTGCATGGCATAGAGCTCTGTTATCTCTGTGTGATCTCAGTAGCAACACTGAAGTTGTACATCAAACTGTGTGTGTGTGTGTACAGTAAGAGGGCTAGTATAGACCTTTCCTCTCTCCCTGGGGGTATGTTTGGGGTTCCCATTTGGTCCTTCTTCACAAAGACCCACTTCCCCTGAGAGGCCGCCCTGGCCCCTTGGCTGTGTACCCATTGACACACACACACAGCAATGCAACACGCATGTATTAAAGTGAGCAAAGTTGCACAAAGTACACAACCTCTTTCCGTGCACATTTGCGGATGCACACACACACACACACACGCACACACATGCTCAAATACACTTTCAGTGACTGGATTGGAGGTTGTGACAGAAGTGGCCTCCGGTGATTTAGTGCTTCCTGGTGAAGGTCAGATTGAAGGAAGGACTTTTTTAGAGGTAGGAAAAAGAAGGGAGGGTGGGACAGAGGGAAGAAGAGGCAGAAAAAGAGGGACAGAAGTTAAGGATGGGAAGGAGAGAGGGTAAAATGTTATCACAAATAACCTCAGGGGAACTCAGGGAACACAATCAACCAATCTACCTCCTCTATCCTCTTGTTCTTCTCTTGCATTTATATTCACACAGGTAGAGTACAATAAAACCTCTGAAAAGAAAGAAGTGGAGGAAGCAAAGAATAAAGGGGATGGATCAGATACTACTGCAAATTGTTTGTTTAAACCTCACATAAAACTTAGAGGGAACCACCACAATAGTAAGTTTCAAGCTAATGACAGTTTGTCTCTATTTACTGTTTCAAGCAATGAAAAAAACAGAGAACTACTTGTACTTGGAATTAATAGGTTGTGAGAGTTAACAAATGTTTAGTTTTTGTAGTTTTTTTCTTTTTCTCTTTTGTTTTCTCAAAACATTTTCATGTCCAAAGACATTCCTGATTCCAGCTTTAAGCTTGTTGATGTTAAACTGAAAGCTGATGCCTCCACGCATTCTCAACTAACTCGTCTATAAAATATGTCAAAAACTCCCCCCAACACTTATCTGCCAATAAATCATAGCAAGGCTTGAAAAGACACCACAGAATATGTGTATGTGTGTGTGTGTGTTCACTAGTGAATCATCTTTTTCTGTAATATGTCAGTGTGGCATGTCCAGGCATTCATAAGTAGTTGTATGCACGTACATGTGTGTAGAGTGTTATAAACGCCAGTGAAGTTTGTGTGTGAGGATATGTTTGTGTGCATGTGTGTGCGATTATTATCCTATAATAGTCTATTTCTAACTGTCTGTCCAGATTTCAAGTGCAGCTTGCCAGGAAGTGCAATTTCCTGCTCAAGAGACTGATTCAGCCGCATCCAGCTGTTGTGTTTGTGTGGAGTGAAAGGAGAACGAAAGGGAGACGACCGCCTGTTTTTTCCATGCAACTACTTAATAGTTGTTTTTCCAGGTGCCACACACCCCCATCCCCACCTTGCCAGCCATTCTCCCCCACCCACCCTTAAGCCCACCAATCATTTCTCCTGCTTCTCCCCAGTTACACTTTAAAGTAAGAAACTCTGGCTCATAATTCCCTCAAGAACCCACTGCAGATCATATGTCGGCACTCTCAGTCTGAGTTGTAATAACCTTTCAATGTTGTTATTTCTTCCTTTGGTTATTCTGAATATCCTGCAACAGGTATGTGTGTCTGTGTTGGCAGTGTTTTGTGAATGCTTAAGAAATCAGAAAAAAATCAGTCATTTGAATACAAGACCTTGACTTCTCCAGATTCTTACTTATTTTTTCTTTTGAAAATCCTTTGTAGATTTGAATGTGCACAGTAAATAAGGCTTATATTTGGATAACTGAAATTCAGATATCCTCACAGTTTTAGTAAATAAAAAGTATGTTTGTATAGTTGGGCTTAAGCTTGACGTTAGGATTGCATGTGTGTGTTTTAGGCTATATTAGTGCCAACTCACTGCAATATTATTGTACATGCATGTGAGGAATTGACCCTGTGGAGGGGAAGGGAAAACAGAAGCAGAAAGAGAAAAATAAATTGGTTGTAAATGAAGACTGAAACTGAAACACAAAGGCAAATCTAAAACTAATTGATAGGGAGGAGAGAGATACAGAGAATGACAGACAAACATAAAAGTGTAGGCGAGAGCTATACAACACAAGAATGAAAGAACTGGGTGTTGATTTACTGCACAATGTGTTTACCTTCTACTCAGGCTCTGTTAGTTCCTGGTATGTGGCATGTTACTGGTATTTACATTTCGCTTGACTTATTTAACTGCCTCCAAAATGAACCCCCCAGAAGTGGAGGTTTATTTGCAGACTACAAAGTGTTGTTTTTTTAAGTTTAAAATTCCAAGCTAAAAATTATTAAAATTAAATTCTCTAAGTGCCTAAATTCTGAAACATGTTTCACTGTCTGTTAGCTTTCAGTTGTAAAAATGTAACATTTAGTTGGATTTGTAGGTCAGCCCTGTGAGGAGTATTTGTTTTATTTAGGCATACAATAAATGGAGCGGGGATGAAGCTCTTTGTTTCACACAGCTGTTCTAGTTGGGAACACATTTATGTATGTCCTTAGGTCACACAACAACTTCTATTTCACTACTTTTGTTGTGTTTGCTTATGGTTTTCTGTCTGTATATGTGTTTGCACTTGTCTGCTTCAACCTTTTTGTTGCTTCTGAAGCACTGAGGAGATAGAATAGAAGAAAATACAGTAGAATGGAAAAATACATCTTTCTTGCCTTTACAAACAGATAGGATTTGTGCAGAAGCACAGTCAACGTGAAAGCAACAGGTGTTTTCTCCTTTCGACACACCTGCTTGTCTTTAACTTAATCATGATTTCTCAGTGGGGTTACAGAAAATTCTTTGTAGCTCTGTTGTAATGAGAGAGGGAGTCACATCTTTTTATTATTTTTCTGTTTAACCTTCTGCACTTCTGTGTCTCCCTTCCTCCCTTCCTTTAGCTGTGTATGTATGTATTTGAGTTTTTTGCAGGGTTTTTCATATTAGCTGTCATCTGAACGATAGCTGGAGGAAGTGTCTTGCTCATCAGTCACACATGCACTCTCCTGCATTTACAGTCACAATGATCCACTTCTTGATAACTGTCTTAATGATTTACTTTCTCTTCCTCTTTCTCTTTCCCTCTCTCTCACCCTCTCTCCCTCCCCTCTCTGCTGACTCACAGGCGGTGTCCTCCTGTCAGAAAAACACACTTCCTCTGACACATGGCTGACAGCGGGAGACGGAAGGGGTGAGAGAGAGTGCGGGACTGACATACACGCACAGAAAGAAAAAGGCAGTCGGCCATCTGTTGTCAGTCCCCTGCTATTCTGCAGTTGCGCTGGAGTCAGAAAACGGTTCACAGCTCCGTCAGGACTACAGAAACACAAAGAAAGTGAGATAAGGGGGTTCTTCCTACATCGTATGATTGCTCGGGCAATGTTCAGGCCTCACTGGTATTGAATTAGGCCCCTGGGGCTGCTTCTTTGGCAAAATGGGTGATACCCCAGCTGGATCTTCTGCTGTCACCATCCTCCACAGCTATCATTAGTGGCTAATGAGCCGCTGCTAGAGAGGAAACGGAGAAGGTGCCTATGGAGAGAGGAGGAACCTTACAGCTGTTATTTAGAGGCCCGGAGATCTCAGACAAGGAATTATTTGCCTCTGCAAGAGAGTGGAACCCTTTCAAGCTCTTTTGGGTGCAAGCATGAGAGGATATCAACTTTGGAAGTCGTTTTTTGGTGTTGATTGCTATTTTTTTGCTCTAGCATTGTATGTATTTGAAAGTTGTCAATATGCAGTTAAAAGACATGTTTTTTCGGCAAGATGATTTATTATTAAGACAGATTACAACAAAACATTCTAATCTGTTAGGATTTTTTTGTTTAAGCTTTGTTTTTTACTTTGATATTATTTTGACCTTCCTATGCCCTGAAGGACATTGGTCACAATGGCAGCAGCCTATCGTGTAGTGGTGAGCAGTGTGAGCTGCTACAACAGTGTGGTAGTGGACCGGCGCACTCACTCCCATGCTGTGCACTACTGCTCTGGGCCATGTGGGGCGCTGTCCCAGGGACTAGACTGTACTGTTGCACACCACGGCACATGCTCCGAGCTGCTTGTTGCACCTGATCCTGCATATACCGACCCAAACTGCTCACTCTTACACTCCTGTAACATGAACAGCCATCAAATTCCTAACCATGGTAAAATGAGTGTTACCATGGATACTAGTTATAATAGTTGTCTAGAGAGGGCAAGCAGCAGTAGTAATTTGTCTGTAGGGGAGGATAGCCCCACGTGGCGTAGTAAAAAGACCCCCAGTGGCGGAGCATCGACTGGGAACCTGAGCTCCTCTGGCAGTCTGAAGGACATTACCGAAGAGGCCATCAACCTGGCCAGTGGTAAGCTCAAAGAGTTTTCTTTTGACAAACTGCGCCTGTCCTCCTCTAGCCACGTCACCTTCAGGAAAGGTCGTAAGGTTCGCCCCGACTCTTTCAGCCGCCGCTCCACTGACCTGGAAATCATCTACGGCCATTTCAGCTCCAACATCACCACAAACGGAATGACTAATGGAATGACAAATGGCATGGCTACTTCTAATGATGAGAACCTGCCACCATTTGTGCCAGGGAAAGGAGCAGGCCTGGAGGAGACAAAGTTAAAGGGAAACACAGGCACCATGTCAGCCATCACCAAGGTTGGAGGTGGATCAACAAGCAGTCTATCAAGTATTGGGTCTTTGGACCAAAGTCTGAACACAGTTGCATCCTTATACCTTAACGCCCTGGGAGAGGAGAACCTGATTGCCCGGTTGCTTGAAAAGACAAGGGCAGAGGCGGGCAGTGGGGGAGCAGGTGGGGAGGACATCCGTGCCTGCCTTGACATCCTGCTTAAATGTTCTGAAGACCTAAAGAAATGCACCGACATCATCAAACAGTGCATCAGACGCAAAGCTGGTGGAGGGCCAGAAGAAGGAGGAGCCAGTCCTGACAGTGTGTATCGGGCCGTGATGACCCGTCTCAGCTCCTATTTGAAGAGACTACCTCTGGAGCTGGAAGGCATTGGAAGTTTGGGAGGCAGTGGACCGGGGGGTCAGGGTGCACCTGGAAGTGGGCACAGCGATCTGGCTGAGCTGGTCAACACTCTTCACTCCATCCAGCAGGGACCTTATTCTCCAATATTTGGCAATGAGCAGCCTCCTCGCTATGAGGATGTGGTGCAGTCACCTCCCATTCAAAAGACTGTTCCTCACTCTGCATCTTCCACTCCCTCTGTTTTATCTTCCACCTCATCTTCTTTCAAATCAGACTCCATCCATACCAAACTAGTCCAAAGCTCCCAGTCCAGAGGTACTTCTCTTACCAATGGACTACAACATCCACATCCTTCTTCTATCACACAACACACACTCACTCCCCCATCTGTCACATGCTCTCCGTCCAGCTCCTCTCCTACACACTCTCCATCCTCTCTTCGCACCTCCCCGACCCCACCGTACACACACACTCCTCCAGCATCCCCCATGGAGGCTCTTTATATTGAGGAGGAGGAAGCAGATGTGGGCAAGACACCAGAACAAATCTCACAACAAACACACACTACCCAGAGCAAAAATGGGACAACATTGGGTCAAGACATGCTCCTGACCCATTCACACACACTCCATAACTCTTCAAATGCTTTGCCAGCCGACACTGGCTACAGCCCCACTTGGCTTTCCTCTGTCTCACTAACAGTTTCAGCACCCAAAGCTGTCTCACACAGAAATGATGACATTGACAAGCTGCTGATGGATTTGGAGAATCTGTCTCAGAGTATGAGCCACCCCAGAAACACCGAGCCTCCACTTCCAGCGAAAACCAGGAAGAGAGAAGGAGGCCAGGGAATCACTTCCAGTGAGACCCTCGCTAAGCCCAAAATTACCCAGTTCCAAGTCCAGAAGCCAGCCAGCCACCTGGCCATGAATGGCCCTAGCTCCAGGACTCCTCAGGGAGAGAACAATGAAGCTGTTGTGGGAGAGGAGGATGATGGGGCACTGCTGCTGAGGATCCTGGAGAGCATTGAGAGTTTTGCCCAGGAGCTGGTGGATTCTGGGGCAGGGAGCACAGGGAGTGCTGAGAGGAAGAGTGGGAAGGAGCGGGAGGTGATGAGGCTTCTGCAAGATACACTGGCCACCACCGGCAGGGCTGACACCCCTCTGGAAAGCATAAACCCACCAGATGCTCCCACTGCTCCATCCATACAAACAAACGCAGTCCCAGCTATACCGGCAAAACACTCCCAGGTAAATACATCTAAAGTTTCAACTGCTCCGACACCTATAACTGCAGGATCTGAAGCTGTGTGCAATGCTGCATCCAAATCTGCACCTAAACCTACACCTGGTGCTGCCCCCACACCTCTGCCTACACCCGTACCTGAACCTACAACTGAGGCTACTGATAAAGTTACAGAAGGCTCTACAGGTGAGACTGATCCAAAATCCATCCCTGCCCCTGAAACACCTGCACCTGCCAGCTTGCATTCCTCCACACCATCAGCGGATCCTGCACCTGTGGCTGCACCTGAAGCTCCAGCCCCTGTTTCCATCCCAGTAGTGGTAGCCACAAGTGATGCTGCCGTTGCTTTTGGCGACCCTGCTGCTGTGAGAGACACTGGTTCAACCCTCCTCATCCAGCAGACTCCAGAGGTGATCAGAGTAAGTGAAAGTCCTTAAAATTCAAACTACTGACAAATGCAGGAGCTAAATCACAGATAGACAACCATTCACTGAACATTGCAATTTCACAATATTGCAGCTGCATCATTACCCATGTATCAACACAACCATCTGAGATTTTATTTTGCACAGTTATTACATTTACAACTCCTCTAGAACATATAGCAATAGGAATGTCAAATACTTAAATCATGACACCTCAGACTAAACTATTATTCTTTGTGTGTTTTTGTTCTTTGTGTCTTTCTCTGGTTAATAAACAAGCGCGCTACTTTGTGGATGACAATGTCCCTTCTGGTATTTGGAGTATGGTAGCATACAAAGCTTCTGCAAATCAGTTAGAGCATACATCGGCAGAGATGGGATCCTTTTTTTTAATTCAAGTCCCATTTAATGATTTTGGAGGATATGTGCATGCTGTGCAGATGAGAGTGTTTTCAGCAACATCTAAATATGTATTTTAAATGTTACTGTTGCCACTTTGTAGAAGCAAATAGATAGAAATAGAGTGAGACTGAGAACAGACAATTTGAAAGAAAGTGCTTTCAATAAATAGTTGCCCAGGCGAGGATTTTATCGCCGTGACACAACAGAGTTAATGCAACTGTCATTGATGGACCGTGATGAATTGTACTCATTAACTGTGATGAACACGCTGATACAGTTTCCCTATCTGTGCTTGAATAAAAAGGATGGTGCTCTGAATCATGAAACAGAACAGCTCATTGAGTTAGGAGTTGCTCTTTGTTGACATTTCCCCGTTTCTAATCTGTGTTATTTACTATGAATGTGTATATTTGAGTGTGTGTGTGTGTGTGTGTGTGTGTGTGTGTGTGTTGGGTCTCCTTTCCATCCAGCGGAATATTTGAAGGTAATTTAGGGTTGTACTACAGAGGGAGAGAGAGGGTGAGGCAAGTGGAGCATGTGTTTCTATGTTTGTGCAGTGAATAAACTTAGAAAGGGGGGTTACCTCAGTGTGTCTCTGATGTGGGTGTTCAACAGCACACTGTAGATTTGGGTAATTACGTATGACAGACAAACACACATTAACACCTACACAGAGTATCAAATTATTTCTGTTGTCAGTTTTCCTCTTTCCCTGTCTCAGTTTCTTTGTTTTTTTTTCTCCCTTACTAATTTTTTTTTCTTTCTCTTCCATCATCCCTCCTTGTCCTCACCAGTCTGCCACTGCTGCTGTTTGTGTGTTTATTTACTGAGCTGTGTAACCTTATGCCCTGCTGATATGTAGGGCACCTATTTATGAGGTTACCATGGTAGCTGCCACAGTCAGAACAGAACAGCCAGCACCCGAACACATCATTATGCGATATCATTCCTCCTCCGTCCTCTGTCTGCCTATCCATCCATCTTTCCATTCTGTTTTTTTCTGCTCCTCTGCCTCCACATTTCTTGTTATCTCTTACCATTCTTGCATCTTTTCTGTCTTTACTTTCTTTCCTGCATCTATGTCCCTTTTGTTTTTCTTCTTAGTGTCCTTTCACCTACAGTCAAGGAGTCAGTCTACGTTGACCACCACTTCTTTTCCTGCCCTGTGATTGGCCGCTATGTTATTTTGGGAGCAGAGAATAACAGTTGTTGCTGTGTGGAGAGCAGAGCAACCCAATGAGAAGTGCTGATTGGAGCACAGCAGGAGCAGGGGAAAGGGCGGGGCGAGGTGGGGTAGGGTGTGGGGGGGCATCTGTTAGCACACTGACTGTTAACGATATCGTTACCCTCCAACCCCCTCCACCCATGGCAGAGCTAGGTGTGATGGAGACCTATATCTGTCCACCCCGCTGTACTATGGCATCCCGCTAATAGACTCACTGTCGCCACAGTGTAAATGGACCTGCATATTTGTGTGTGTGGGTATGTAATGGCGTCCATGTTTATTTGTGTATTGTGTGGGCACCCAGGCTTTCTTAAATGTCCAGGTGTTCATGTATGCGTGTGCATTCACATATGTGTTCATGCATGTGTAAATGCATACAGGTGTATTCATATGAATCCTATTTTGTGAATGTGTGTGTGTGTGTGTGTTTGTTGGCCCGAGGGTAAGTTGACCCAGTGCTACTGTGGGTCACAGCTGAGTTTCGGAATAGCTCTCTGACACCCAATACCAACTCTGGCACTCTGGGAATTATGCTAATATTCCTGAGCGCCAGCCCCACCTCCTGCCTCAGTTGCACATTAAACTGCCAATCAAACTACAAACAAGGCAAGCCCCTTCACATACAAGTGAGAAAATGCCCTTGCACTCTCATACACAACTACTTACGCACTTCACCTTGGAGATTTGTTGCGTCGTTTCCCATGGCACTGCCATGGCTTTGATGGGAAGCTCTTCTAAGTCCTCTAGGATGACAGTGGTTTCAGGCAGCAGCATCCTCATCTGGCGAGGGTGCGTGTGTCACGTTTTAATTGTTGATTCTGCTGCTGACAGACTAATACAGGGCTTTCTGCACCTGTCAGAGCAAACCCATTAATCTCCATGGATACAAGGAAGCCAGCTGATTTAATCAGAAGTAAGACCCCAACAGTCAAACTCAGAGTGGGGAGACGTGGCAGCAGTGATGCTGTGAGTAGTGTCGACTAAATCTGTTAGTGATACTTCAGGTCAATGGCCTTCCTGTGGCAGTTGGTCTGCCTTTATCTTCCCTTCTCTGTGTTTTTTGGGAAATATAAGAATAGATATTTGTAGATATAGAGTGCATTTCCCTGGACATAAATTTGACTTATGTATGTTTCAGAGGGGTTGTTTCTGTACAGTCAATGGTATCATGGTTCACTTCTGGCTGTATCCAGGGCTACCATTCTGATGGCTTAATTAACCCACTGCTGATTTGAGTGTTTTTGTCAACTGCTATAGATGTGTTGCTTGGCTAGAATTGTATGGGCCACTTACAGCTCGAGTTAGGGCATGTTGGAGGGTTTCCCCCAGGAAACTTGTGAGGAGGTGGGAGAGCTTCACTTCACATTTTTTTCAGAATTGTGACATCCTGTGCTGAAAAAATAGTAATTTCTGGGTTATAACTGGTAACATATCCATTTCCAAATTGAAAAATGTCTTTCAGTGGAAATAATTTTCCTTTGTAGCAGCAATACCACAATACCCTGTGTGAGTAAACAGATTTTTTTCTCAGATAACTAAGCAACATACTGGAATGAGGAAATCAGGTTGGCTGAGTCAGTGAACTCTTTTAAGTCCCTTCTTAAAACATACTTTTATAGGAGAGCCTTTCCGATTTTATTTGACTTTATTTTATCCCTTTTATTTCATTCTATTTTACTTATTTTATATTTATCTCAAATGTGTATTTTAGTCTTTTTCAATGTTTTCTTTTATCATGTATTGTTTTTGTATTATTGTCCTTTGTGTATTATTGTCTTTACACTTGTTAAAGCACTTTGTAACTTGTTTTTGAGAAGAGCTCTACAAATAATTATTATTATTATTATTAGTGTTATTACTGTCTCCTAGCAAGGCTGCAATAAATAAAGTAACAGGTACTTTTCTCAGGTCCCGTTGAGCCCCATCATAACTGGTGTGTGCAATTATACCCTCCCCAAAATCAGAAAGATATTGCAGCCAACCCAGAAACAAGGTTAAATAATAAGTCTTTACCTGTAGCTGTGTAATCTTCCGTGTTCCTTTCCCAATTTACTTAATGAAAGTGGAAAGTTTGTAGATAAATCTGTGTTTCATAGTGATACAGTACAACATATTCTCATCTGAAAACTAGAAGGGCACTCAGAGAGCGCAGACCTCCACCAAGGCCAATAGTCCAGTCTTACATAAAATAAAATCTGCAAGTGCAACCACTATAAATGTCTGCCTCACTGTCCCAGCTCTGCTTCAGCCAAGGAGCTGCTGCTGCCCTCCACCTTCCATCTTGTACTTCACCCATGCCAGAAAATCCATCTTAATTAATTCTGATCGATCCATTTTTCCATAAGCCTGCTGACAAACAAACAAACAAACCGAAAATGTAACCTCCTTGGCAGAGGTAATAACAGTCCTCTTCCATGAATCAGTGTTTCTCTTTCTGACTTTTCTTACCCATCTGAGGAAAGGAACTGTTGACCTTTTTAGACCTGCTACTTTTGGCACAGGGAGCCTTGAAAGAAGGTTAGAAGCTATAAAGAAGAGTGTGGCTATAGAAAGGAAATAACAAGAAGACAGGAAAACCGAATGAATGAATGTCTGTGTGAGGAAGCAGGGGGGAGAAGTTTTTTGTTATCTGAGAAGTTGACTTAGAGAAAAGAGGAATTCATCGGGACTTAGCAAAGAAGATGAACAGGCACAGTAAAAGAACGGAGATGAGAAAGAGACTCATGGTGCTGGGGGAGGGGGATGAAGTTAGTTCGGGGTGTTTGCGGGTGGGGTGGGGGGCCTGCACCGTACAGTTGTTGACTCTGGGTCGGAGAGGATGACATCATTCCTCGGCTGCTTCCACAGGAAATAAGGTCACAGCAGGAACCTCGGCCAAGCAGGGAAAGACGCCTGTTTAAACCTAGGTGTACAAGCTCACAGATGAATGCATTAATTTATACACACACACACACACACACACACACACACACACACACACACACACACACACACACACACACACACACACACACACACACACACACACACACACAATGCAATCCCAGACAGGGGCCTGTGTTGCTATGTGTGAGAGGACTTTTCCAATACAGTTCATACGATCCAAGGTTAGCATAGACAATGGGATATTCACCACCCAGCCCTTTCATACACACATACACGCACACACACACATACACACACAGCAGATTTAAGTAAGTGACATCATGATTCACCACTCCCATTGCAGGCTGGGATAGCATCCAGCTGCTGTTCCCAGTGCAGTGTGCGTTGTTGGAGTGTGTGCACTTGCACAGATGCTCGCACACAGAAACATATGCAGAATTACTTTTTTTTTCATGTCACTTTTTCATCTGAAAAGTTTTTAGCTCAGTGGGAGGCATCGCTGTGCAACTCTTTAGGCCTCCCTCTGTCTCACCATGGAAACCACCACAACATGTTTATAAACAGTAGGTAGATGGTGGGACTCCCCTACCCAAAAATATCAGTTGTGCAATCTGATTGGATGATGATTGTCCCCTCACGGAATCATGGTACCAGGGGAGATCAAATGGAGACTGGATGTGTTTTAGGTTTATTTCAGAATACTGACTGTGTTGATGTGGGTGTGGCTGATTGTGCGTACGTGTCTGTATTTGTGCATGCATGCATGCGCGCACGTGTGTGTGTGTTTGTTTCCGTGTGAAAGAGTTTGTCAGTGTTCCAGAACATCATGACTCGGTAGAAGCTTGGATGTCACCCAACCCCTCCACCCATCTCCCTACAGTCTCCCTGTTTAACCCCACCCTCCCTCTCACTTTCAACTCACCCTTTACCCAGCTCCACCCAAACTGGGTGGGGGGTTTTCTCCAGAAAACTGCCTCATTGCTAAGGTGCTCTCACCAGTTCGAGACAAGCATGTCAGATTTATTCTATGAAAATATTTAAATGCCCTTTGTCCTACATTTGAACACATAAAAAGTAATTCAGAATGAATGGAATACAAGCTGTATATGGTTGCAATGTTGGCCCAGTGTTTCTAGTTATTGCACTTGAATCAACATATTCCTTGCTGTGTGAGAAGTCTGCATGCTTTTGTCAAAGTTGTTTGTTTTAAATGATATCTAGAGCTGCAGTTACCAGTTTGTCGATCTATAAGTATATAGCTTTTTTTTCATCATACAAACCTCTAACTCTGTCAGCCAAGGCGATTTCAGGAATTTGTGCCTTGAATAAGATGAGGTAAAGGAGCTGAAGCTGAGAGGATCAAAGGCAACAGAAACCAGCATCTCCTGTCAGATCCAGGCTCACCTGTGATGCTTGAGTGTTGGACAGTTTAGATATGGTTAACAAGCAGAGGGCTGCTACCCTCTAGTGACTCTCAGCCTTACTGTACCATAGGGTATTGTGTCGGCTTTATGAAGAGGATCTATAGCTCCATCTACAGGATTATCTGTGAGCTAACACAAGTGTTGCAGGATCTAAATCAAAATAGTTTTTATTGCCCATGTATGTTTTCACGTTCTTCAGTTTCTTACATGGCTTTAAATAGATTTCCCCCCAGTGATGTAAAGTAAAAAAAACTTCCCAGTTTTGAAACAATGACACAATCTGCCATGATTGTGACATTATGAGTTGACCATTGAGAGGAAAGGGTGGTGCAATATACAGTACTGTACTGGGTCTAAGAGAAGTGTTTCTAGAGGCTGTTATCACATGTTGTATGCCTATAATATAGTTTACTAGGAAAATATTGCTCAAGGTGCATGGGAAAGGGATGTTACGGTGTTTTCTTTGTGCATCTAGGATAGAATCATGACATACTTTTTAGCATTTGTCACTTGTGTGCATTCTTAGGTTTCCTCTTATGTATATTCTACAGTGCTACCTGACCATCTCCTGCTAAGATTTGTTATTAATACCATAGGGCCACTGAAAAAGGGGAATATCTTGTGAAGTGGCTACTTCTTAATGTTGACACATGTCTCCCCCTAACATTCATGTCTATCTTTACTCTTTCTTTCTGAAAAAGAGAGGAAACAGGAACTGATCTGCTCCGCCAGTGGATGTGTGAAGTCACTTACTGCACCCAAGTGACATCTCTCTCACTGCAGCTCCAGGCTGAGGCCTATCACTATTGCTGATGTAGGATTAGCTCACTTACTCTAAATCTTAAGATAGCCAAGGGAAGGTAATGCAAAACCTGCCTTGATAGTCATGTGTATAAATATAAAAAGCCATGCTGGCCAATGAAGGCCTGGAGTTTGTTGTTATTAAAGATTTCTTGTTGACAGGCTGCTGCTCCTGCCAAAGGAGGTGGTTCACTGGCCCATTTTTTGGTGATGTAGCTGGAAAACACTCCCAAAAATAGGCAGTAGAGTGACAGTAAAAAGTTCTGTAAATATTTTTATAGCCTTTTACTTCTGCCATTTTTGAGGCAGCTGTATTGCCTATATTTTCAGACAATATTAGTTTGTCACAGACAGTAAATATGCATCTGCAAAGCAGTAAACAGCAAAAGTGTTTTATTAACAGAATTTTCATGTTCATCAAACGTTTATTTTTTGTGTTTTATATATAGTTAATTTTTGAAAAAAAATCATTTCAATGAAATGCGTAACTGTGCAAAAACTTTAGGCTATTAGATGTGGACAAATGCTGTAAAGTAAGAATGCTTTTAAAAATATACATGTTAATTGATTATATTTATCAATCAAAACAGCATCAATTCTTCTAGGTACACATGCACAAAATCAGGGATTTTATAGGCCTATCATTGTCAGGCGTATAATTAAACAATTATACCAAACAGGTTCTAATGATCCCCAATTCAATATGTAGTTTGAAAAACAATCATTAACTGAAATGGAAAGGGCAGCTGTGTATTGCGGCAAATGAAAGACACATCATGCTTACTTTCCTGTCATAATCGGAAGATGTCCAGCAGTGCCATCAACTGGCAGAAAACAGTGGTGAACCTGGTACACGCATCTACTGTCAAAAGAAGTCTGGTCAGAAATGGCCTTCATGGAAGACTAATGGCCAAAAAGCCATACCTCCAACATGGAGGTATGGCTCAACTCTGTGACTCAACTCTGCAGGAAAGCACAGGAACTGGGCTGCTGAAAAATGACAGCAGGTGCTCTGGGCTGAAGAGACAAAATTGAAAATATTTGGCTGCAGCAGAAGGCAGTTTGATTGCTGGAAGGCAGGAGAGCGGTATAAGAAGAGTGTCTGCGGGCAACCGTGAAGCATAGTGGAGGTTTCTTGCAAGTTTGGGGCTGCATTTCTGCAAAAGGAGTTGGGGATTTGGTCAGAATTAATGGTCTCCTCAATGCCGAGAAGTACAGGCAGATACCTATTCATCATACGGTACCATCAGTGAGGCATCCTATTGGCCCCAAATTTATCTAACTGTAACTGTCATTCACTGTGTTCTTTAACTGTAAACACACATTTGTATAGATTGAACAAATGAGTTATAACGTGTTAATTAGTGAGCTTCAGAGGTGCTGGTAAGCAGATTTTGTTATCTTTATACAGGTGAGCTGCTTTCCCTCAATTATCCAAACATTGAATTTAGTGTTATATTTGAAATTAGCATCAGACAGCTAGTATAATGACTAACTTGGTTAGCACATTTTTAGCAATTGTTTGTGCAAAAACAACATCACTACATTTCTATAGAGATAATAGCACCTACAGATAATGCTCAAACAAGGACATTTGAATAGTGGATCAATGACAATATATGCTTAGTCACAGTTCTGACAAACTGGTGGATTTAAACAGCAAATGCTACAGATTTGTGCTAGCAGTTGTTGCAACTAGCAACAGGATGTCCAGCTCAAACCAACTGGTGGTGGTAGCAAAGTCTCTTTATCACAAAATGTTTTATTACATTATGTACTGATGTTAAAATAAACCAGATATATTATAAAATGTGTATTATTTTCACTACTGGAATTTTGTCTGCTGCGGTACTTGAGCTTGTGGCGTTTTTATTACAGGACAGCCACTGCTTCCACTCAGACAGCCACAGCAGCTGTGTTTTTAACTGTTCCCATGTTGTCCTCCTCTAATTCGGATGTGAGGTAGACCGTGGCCAGCACTGATTCACTTCATCTATCAAGGAAGCAGCAAACTTGAACTCAGTTCATTCTCCGCAGTTTAGAGAGGAGGCTCCCAAGGCAACTTTGTGTGTGTGTGTTTGTGTGTGTACTTCTTGAGAGGAAGTGAGACTGGGAATAAAGAATAGAGCAGTGATGTGAACTGCGTTTCCTGCTGTTGGCACGATAACCCTGAGAGCATTCCACGCACCACTCAATCCAGGGAAAGGGTTATTGCTATGGAGATGGCATTTGGCTGGCCTGGTCTAAAGTGAGTGTGTTTATAATCACAGAGATGGGGAATGGGGAGTAGTCTATTTCATGTGATATCAGGTTCAAGTTTAAACTTCATTTGTCCCAGTGGGCAATTGGTTTCACTGCAGGTATTAAAAATAACAATACATAAAAATATAAGGCTGACATGCCATAACAACACACACTTGCCAAAGCAGTAATGATTACAGTAATCTTCCTTTCTTATTACCTTCTTAAGATTTGACTTATAAACCTAAATAAAATAAAAAGAATCAGCTTTTTCAAAGCATTTTTTTCAATATAGTTATAAATCACATTACAAATTAAAATATATTTAATGATTTTGTATCATAGAGACTTTTTAAATTGGAAAATAAACAATACATGATAGGTTCAATATGGTTGAGCAGACCAATTAAATGCCTGATCACAACCTTAATAAATTAAATTATTCATCTACTAGATTGCATTTTCAAGCTTCCTTCCGAGCCAAGCATGTGTGTGTGACCCGTGTGCTTCCATGTACATTATATGTGTGTGAAGAAGTCTGCCTGGTGCCTGAAGCAGAAATAAACATGACATCGGTGGCTATATTTACACAGATAATTTTACACACTGCGGACAGCCAATTTCACAGAGCAGGTGTGTGTATGTTTAGGAAGTTGTTATGTTCACACTATTTAACTTCTCTGGAAGACTGGAAGACACAGTTCCTCTTAACTGAATCCACTGAGGCATAAGTGCACACCCACACACACCCACAGACTCTCACACTAATGATATGCCTGACAAATTAGACGCATGTATCTATGCTTGTGTGCTAATTAAACCCTTTAGAATGGCATGTGTGCATTTAACAGTTGATGAAGGCGACAGTTGTTGTTGGACAAGTGATCCTCTATGTCAGACCCTCTTCTCTTCCCATCATGTGTGTATTTGATCAATGCTGTGAAGGCTGCTGACTCACATGTTCCTGTAGCAGTGGGGTTGGATCAGGTTTGTCTCGTGGGCGGAGGAAAGCACTTGCAGACATAACTTTCAACACACACTTACAAACACCTGTTGCTCAGCCCATAATCCCCTCATTTGCCTGCCTTTTCTCTCCCTAACTGAGCATCTTAAATGAATACAGTAATTTTTGGGAGGTTATATGTTAGTTAACTAGTCACTTCAAAGACAGACACATGCTTTGGGTCCAATCAGCAATTATCTTTATGTTTTAAATTAATTTAAATAAATAAAAATAAAAAATTATATTATTGATGTAATTCAACACTGAATTTCTCCACTGAGATTATTAGAATCATTCTAGATTATTGAAAATTTTGTGTCTGTTAGGTGAACTGTAGTTTTATTTACATATTATCACCAAGTTGGTACAGAAAGTTATCACACATCAAGCAAACACAGAGCAACATTATCTTGTTTCTGGCCACCTGATGGAACTCCAATGTTCTCTCTGGTCTCCACTGACTCCTGAGGGTAATATCTGGCTCTTTAGCTGCTAAATGCTCCACTTTGTTCACCAGCTACACTGCAAAACCTGAGCTCTCAAAAACAAGAAAAAAAGCAATAAAATGGGGGAAATATATATTAAAATAAGCAAAATTATCTGCCAACAGAACAAGAACATTTCACTTGCTACTTAAGGACAAAAAAACTTGAAACAAGTGAAATTCTCTAACATAAAAGCCGCCTGGTAAGAAATATCTTGTCAAACAAAAAACAAGTATATTTTGCCTTTAATTAAGATAATTAATCTTACTTAGATTATAGTTTTTGCAGTGTAGTCTCTAACTGCGTCTGTCTGCCTTTTGGTAGTGGGTAGATAGCATACAGTGGATTTATAAGAGCCTTTTTTTCTGAAAGTAGCTGCTTGCTTTAGCTGGAAACAGGGTTTAAGAGACCGTTAAGACCAAAACAGTAAAGTTGCTGCCCAAAAAATCAAAACAATGAGCTGAAAGACAATAAAACAGTGGATCTGAGGGGAACTGTGGAGTCAAATGTCTGACTATATCTATACTGAACAAAATTAGAAACTCAACACTTTTGGTTTTGCCCCCATTCATCATGAGCTGAATTCAAAGATCTAAGACTTTCTCTATGTACACAAAAGGCCTATTTCTCTCAAATATTGTTCATAAAATCTGTGTTAGTGAGCACATCTCCTTTGCCGAGATAATCCATCCACCTCACAGGTGTGGCATATCAAGATGCTGATCTGTGAGGTGGATGGATTATCTCGGCAAAGGAGAAGTGCTCACTAACACAGATTTTGACAGATTTGTGAACATTATTTGAGAGAATTAGGCCTTTTGTGTACATAATTAAAATTCCAGTTATTAAGTAAGTTATTACAATCAAGTTGTATGGTTTTAGCATTTACTAAAGCATATGAATAAGTCCTTATGCATTTGGGTGGTGACCGAACTCACCCACAAATCCCTGCTGACCTTATGGATCTCTCCCGTTGGGAACAGTTTGTCCCACAAGTTGTTTTCATGTAACCTGAGCAGACTGCAGCTACTGTCTGTAGTGGAACATCTTAGAATCTTAAAAGGAATTGACTCCCACACCATCCCCACAGTCTTCACATTTTGGTAAAGTAGCAGCATTTTGCCAGCTTAAGTGACACATATTTGAGCTGGAGTGAAGTTTAACACATAAGGTTGAGAGGGTGGTTTTAGGACCAAGCAGAGAGGGCAGGGTTACACCGACTGTCAGCCAGACAGGAAAAGAGCACACAGCTGCCCAATGGCATCTGTTCTGGCTCCCTTTAAACACACTCACAATTATACACTTACATGTGCACACATATCTCTTTATAGAGAGATTTATTATATCACAAGTGTATCGCTGCAGTTTATGAGATGGTGCAGAGGAAGTGGTGGGAACTAACGTCCAGTGATCAGACTGAGCAGCAGAGACAGAGAGAGAGAGAGAGAGAAAGAAAATGAGGGGATGGGATGGATTCAACATGACAGGAAAGGCTAGCAAGATGCCAGTCCTCAAATTGTGCTCATTTATTGATAGACACGAGATAGTGATTGTATAACGTTTCCCCCCACAGCACAGAGGTGATAATTGGCCAGAAAGAAGACTGTGTGTGTCTGTGTGTGTGGAAACAGTATGTGACCTTGGCTTTAGTACAGTGTCAAGTTATTCCAAAGAATTTAGTAGGGCGTACAGGGAACTGAGAGGAGTAATCCAAGGTGACTCACTTATTTTTCTGGAAAATAATTCACGCATGTACATTCAAATGATGAAATGCATAATGACACATGGGTCACAAGGACAACAAGTACAGGGACTCCAGTGGATGAAACAACATAGAAATACAGTAGAAAACATGATGGAAACGAAGTTATAGATAGAAAATAACAAGAAAATATTTAGGATATAGAAGAATACACTCTGGACCAGCATGAAAGTAACGTGTATTGCTGTTGTGGGGAAAACCTAATAGTTTCACTTATTGTTTTTTTTGAAAGTTTTTCAAGGCCCACTATGTTCTCAGACCACTTCATGACCCCAGGAAGTGGAATCTGTTTCCTTAGTTCCCTACTCATGAGACCAGGATAGCACTAGAGGGCACCTCCGTACTGCTCAGAAACACAACCGCAGTGGAATCTGTGTTTACAGATTCTAAAAAATTGACGGTCTCCTTTTCTTTGATAGTCAGCGGCAAACATTGACATACATGGCACAGTATCTGTTAACAGTTATATGGCTGACATTTGGTATAGTGTCTTATTCTTGGAGGGATTTTAGCTGGATAAGTTTAAAATAGATCATGCTCATCTGTCCTGAGGGATCCCCTCTTGCACTGTCTGGCTTCAGATTGGTGTTGCTTGGCACTAAAGAGGTACTGGCCTGATCTGGCATAGCTGGGAGAAAGGACTCTGGGCTTCCTGGCAGATGGAGGATGTTGTATTGTCAGTATAAACAGAAGTGAATGTGAATACATAAAAATAAAAAATAAAAAAAAAATAAAATATATATATATATGTGTGTGTGTGTGTGTGTGTGTGTGTGTGTGTGTGTGTATGTATATGTATATGTATATATATATATATATATATATATATATATATATGTACACACATATCTATTTAGTTTTTTACTTGCAAGTTAAGTTTAATTTTGCACCTGCATATCAAAAGCATTAGGAAATAACCTAAATCCTACTAATGACTTTAGTCTTTTGGCATGTATCAATCAAGAGTAACATTTTATACATCAACCAATTATCCGAGAAAATAATTGTCAGATTAATCATAATAAAAAATTATAATTTAGTGCAGCGTTAATTATGGTGAGCATTTCAAATAATTTGCAGATATTTTATAGACTAATAGCTTAATTGATTATTTAAAAAAAATCATTAACAATAATTGTTAATTTAGCTCTAATCAAGAGTGACTCCTGATTGTTTTTTTTTTAAAGATTTTAATGTTCTAGGAAAAGAGAAAGCTGCTTTAAGTCTCCTAGAAAGTCCTGTATGTCAACAGATACAGTATAACAACAGGTGCTTTGCCCGCTGATTCATCACTCCATCCCAAACTGCCTCTATATAAATATTTTGGCTTTCCACTCATGCTGAAGCACGGACCCAAGCTTCTTCTCTGCATTGAAATTATTCCAATCATACTTACTTTGAGCTGTAACTTCCAACTGGCTAACTTCAGTCAAAGGTGATTGAGGAGGGCTCAGATCCTGCAAAACACTGCACACAGATATGCAACATGGCTGTACCCTACCTCCCCCTCCCCACCCACCAAACAAATGCTCAGGACAGCCGGTTTGCCGTGTGTGTGTGTGTGTGTGTGTGTGTGTGTGTGTATGTGTTGCCAGATCCCGGCATGGCTCATGTTTCTAAGTGCAGTTTGTCAGAGCCCAGCTTGGAGCGGCAGGCACCAGTGAGACTACACCAAATAAATACATCCAGATCTGACAAGGGAACACCAGAGGTTTTCTACCCCAGAGAGAAGCTGCTGTTTGGGGCTGTGATTGGTCATTAAACAGCCCAGTACCATGGTTCTGTCTCCCGGTCTTACAGTAGCACAGAAATCTTAAGGAACATCCCTCTGCACAGATACAGTGCTGGATTACTGCTTTGGGAGCCTGTACACACAAGTGGAGCCTGGAGGAGAGACATTTTGTGAGTGTGAGTGATTGCCAAAGGGGGCTTTTCTTCAAAATCACACACAGGCTTTCCTGACGTGTTGGGGCATTTTTTGGGTTAGTGGATATCTGAGCTGTTAAGTGGACGTCTTTAGTACAGTCCACTCGATTTCCTTTTAGCGGTTAGCCTCTGTAGTCGCCGTGTCAGTAGCCGCACCGGTGGCCGTTTCTGGTGCGGGGTTGCGTCTCTCGGCCCCCACCATGATGATCAAGGAGACATCGTTACGCCGGGATCCCGATCTGAGGGGGGAGCTGGCCTTTCTGGCCAGGGGGTGTGACTTTGTCCTCCCCTCACGCTTCAAGAAGAGACTCAAGTCCTTCCAGCAGCAACAGGTCAGTCGGTGCAACAGGCAGGATGGACACGGTGCCAGTTTGGACGTGCACACAAAATGCAAAATCAGGAGTTAAATGAAGAGAATAGACAAACAAAAAATACACTCAAATCCTAATATTCTCAAAATGTACATCTCTTTCTTCCTTTGTTTTTTCTCCTTTACACACACATGTTCTCGACAGACATAAGCATATGCAGATGTTCCTATTATTATATCATTATACACACGCATACAGTAGATTCATCTAGTTGCTGTCATACACACAGAGTGACATGCCAGGGACGACAAGCTATTCTGAAGCAGATACCAGTAGGGTATTAATAGGGCAGGAGGTGCAGGAATAGTGTGATAGAATGAACTCTGTGAAGGAGAGTGGGAGGGGGAGGACCGCTACAGCTGTCCTGCTCAGTACACACAGTCTGGAGGCCCTCCAGAAGACATACACCAAACACTCCAGGGAGCTCATGCTCGAACGCACAGAGTAATTTTGTGTGAATTAAATTCTGGTTTCAGGTCTTTTTATTCCACTGTGAGAAATCTGCAACTTTTCACATCATCACCCTTAAACTACAGCAAATGGGTATTGTATTGGATTTGACATGTCTTTTCACCTTCTCACTGCTTTTAGTGTGAATTGTATACTTGCAAATTAGATAATGGAGTATGCTGGTCTTCCCGAGCACAGTCCACAATACATAGGTGCATTTTTTTGTCTCTGTTACGTGCTGGGTCTCAAATAGAGATGGACGCCTAGATCTTACTGATGCATTTTCCCTCTCCCTCTTTCCTGCTCGCCATTTCATAAGTATAGACAGCAATCAAAAATTATGGAAATATTGTGAAACAATAAATAGATGTTTTTGAGGACTTCAATTTTCAACCAATTTTTCCCAATCTAAGACAAATTATACTATTTTCACATGCATGCAGGCCCTGTGTGTTGTTTATTTTGCTTTTTAGTTAATCAAGATTCCAGCGATTAGGATAAATTAAGTTAAGCCCAACATGTGTCATATGTCACCTGCAGCTTTTCTTGCCAACCATTTCAATGAGTTTTAAATGCTTCGTATTTTTCTGACCAATTTAGTGACTGATAGATTGTGAAACAAGTCTGTCGTTGTTTATATGAATGTTTATAACTCACCGCGAGGTCCCCCACATCCCTTACATGAGTCCTTATTCATCATGAAGCGATGTTGTGTCTTGTCTACAGTTATGAGGAAAGTACTTATTTTCTTTACTTAGTTGCATCCCATAAAAATAAATATGGAGTTGAAAAGAAATTGATATATAAATTTGTATCAAGTCAAATGCAATGCAAGATTGTAGCTCTGATGTGGAAAAATAAGCCACATCCAGCAGTGTGAGGTGTAAAACTACCGCCACAGGTAATCACCCCCAGCCCTGCTTGCCAGGCTTTTAACCAGAACAAAGAAATATGACCACATTACTCCTATTTTAGCTTCATTACACTGGCTCCCAGTATGTTTTAGAATTGACTTTAAAATTCTATTGATCACTTTTAAAGCTCTTCATGGCCTCTCGCCTTGTTATATTTCTGACCTTTTAGTCCCATACGCACCAGCACGTACCTTGAGATCCTCGGGCAGAGGTCTGTTGTCTGTTCCAGAGTCTCGACTGAAAACTAAAGGGGACAGAGCGTTTGCTGTCAGGGCCCCGAGGCTCTGGAACAGCCTGCCCGAGGAAATCAGGTCAGCTGAGTCAGTGAACTCTTTTAAGTCCCTTCTTAAAACATACTTTTATAGGAGAGCTTTTCCCGATCTTATTTGACTTTATTTTATCCCTTTTATTTTATTGTATTTTACTAATTTTATATTAAATTTTCATGCTCTTATCTT
>NC_060160.1:9827645-9863590 GCF_021292245.1 Micropterus dolomieu | reverse complement strand
TCATGGCCTCTCGCCTTGTTATATTTCTGACCTTTTAGTCCCATACGCACCAGCACGTACCTTGAGATCCTCGGGCAGAGGTCTGCTGTCTGTTCCAGAGTCTCGACTGAAAACTAAAGGGGACAGAGCGTTTGCTGTCAGGGCCCCGAGGCTCTGGAACAGCCTGCCCGAGGAAATCAGGTCAGCTGAGTCAGTGAACTCTTTTAAGCCCCTTCTTAAAACATACTTTTATAGGAGAGCTTTTCCCGATCTTATTTGACTTTATTTTATCCCTTTTATTTTATTGTATTTTACTAATTTTATATTAAATTTTCATGCTCTTATCTTTTTTTTGTATTATTCTTTACACTTGTTAAAGCACTTTGTAACTTGTTTTTGAAAAGTGCTCTACAAATAAGGATTATTATTATTATTATTGTCCATTCCCACACATCATCTCCATTCTGTCTTTTCAGGTCCAGTCCAAACCAGAGAAGAAACCAGGTACACCTCCTCCGGCCCCCGCCCTGGCCACATCTGCACCCACCCCCACACCACGCTCACCCAGCCCTCCTCCGGCTCCAGTGATAGTCACCCCTCCTCCCCCTGCCATCAACATTCCCAGGTTCTACTACCCCCGTGGGCTCCCTGCCGTGGGCCCGGCCACCAACCACGACGCAGCCATTGCTGCCGTCGAGACTGCCTTCACTGAGTTTGAGGAGGAGAAGGCTGACATATATGAAATGGGCAAGATCGCAAAGGTCAGCAGTTTAACAACAGACATTACAGTGTTGATAATTTAAGAAACATCCTTTACCTTTGTTTTGCTTTTAAGTATAATACAAGCTTAAAAGATGAGAAGATCAATTTCAACATTTACTTGCAATCATATGTGAGATTAACATCAGTGTTTTCATGTTTCATCTTGAAGCTACCACACCTATTTATTCCATGAACATTTTCTGGAAACAGTTTTTTTTCTCCAGAAATCATTGCACACACAGCGAGTGGCCTGTGTGATACATTGCCTGGCCTTTAAAGCAGTGTGATCACAGCTTCTAGGTAAAAAACACTGTTGTGATGTACAGTACACCACTGTTTTTCAGGTTAAGGTAATGGTTTTGTTACTTGTGTTTTTGTTCAGGCATGCGGGTGTCCACTTTACTGGAAAGCCCCCATGTTTTACTCAGCAGGTGGTGAGAGGACGGGCTTTGTCTCTGTTCACTCATTCATTGCAACCTGGAGGAAGTAAGACATTCCTCTAAGTTCCCATATTCATCTAAGTCTTAGAAATATGATATCATAACTCAAATCAGGTTATGATATTAAAGATCTCCTCCTCTCCTCTCCTCTCCTCTCCTCTCCTCTAGGTTGTTGCATAGTTGCCACGATGATGCATCAAGGTTTATTTACCTGCTAGCTAAACCCAGCTGTAACTACCTGGAACAGGAGGACTTAATTCCTCTACTGCAGGTAAATGTCTTATCAACAACAACTTAGCATTACACAATTTGTCCTCTGCATTTACCCCGCATTTGTCTAAATTATGTTTGTTTTTTCCCGGTTTCTTCTGTTTGTGTTTGTCTGGTTAGGACATAGTGGATACACACCCTGGGCTCACATTTCTGAAGGATGCACCTGAATTCCATTCCCGCTACATAACTACGGTAAATGGCATGAAATACAATATTAGCTGTCCTTTATATGTTTAGTTATAAGGGTGTATTTTAGTGTAATGAGAAGATCAATACCATTCAGTCTCAAAACACTACATCTAATTTGAAGCTTTTCAAATATATTTTTAGATTTATGAAATATTATAAAGATTAAGCTGTCCAACATGTGCAGGTCAGTTAAAATAAGATCCAGCTAAACCAGCTACAGCAAAACAATAAATATATTTTTTGTGTTTATTTGTTTATTTCGAATTTATGTAAAAAGAACATCCGACAAGAAAATGAAATCAAGTAGACAAATCACAGTGATTAGAATAACACAATAAAAAAAATGAATTAACAATAGTTGCAGCACTTTTAATTGTAATAAATTATGGGCTTTTAATTGTAAATCATGGTGTTGTTACTTTTACTTAAGTGAAAGATCTGAACACTTTGTCCATCACCGCACCGTGCAAAGCATGAATTGTCAAGCTCATCACAATCTATCAATCACTCCTCCACAAAACCACTTCTGTGCACATCTAATAACTTTAGCAACAGAGACTGGGTTGAAATGCAGAGATGCAGAGAAGTCTGTGCTCTGGTTCGTCGTGCAGTGACATCACGGAAACACTGGTGCCCCCTACAGTACGTAGTAGCAGAGGCCCTGACCCTCCACATGCCCATATTAAGACACTTCCTTCAGTTAAGGCCAGCTGACCTGCTACTCTATGAGACATTAGTCCTGTGATGTCAATGTACCAGGAAATGGGTGCTAATCCACTCTTTACGTAAGTGTTGTGCTTCAGGGACAGGGAACCACTGGTTTCCATTGTATGCTAAAGACCTGTCTCACTCATATTATGAATGAGGACAAAAAAATCATACATTGTTGGTAGGTCTACCTCATGGCATGATATGTTTAATAAGTCCAAATGACAGGGCTTGCATAGGTCCCAAGTGAGTTTTATGCTATTTTCATAGACTGAACGCAGAATCCATCCAGCTTGACAGCTCCCATCAGAGTGTCAGACCTTCTGGAGCCCTTTTTAGACTTAACCAAAACTAATGGATGTAAAAAAACATTTCATACCCTCTGCCATCTCTCAGCTTAACTTTGGAAAGGTGACAATAGCACATAAAGTTCATTAAAACCATTCAGATATTTACTCATAATGTAACTTATTTTTAAATTGCTTTAACTTGTGGACTTTTTAATTAATTAATTAATTTTTTACTGATTTCTGTTTTGCATTTTTATGTTTTCATGTGCTTTTTTGCTTTTATCTTGTGTTTCACTATTGCGTAGTAGTGGTTTCCTTTTGGGGACAAATAAAGTGAGTGATTGATAATTCTCCACAGGATTATTATGGTGGTCTTAAGTGCAATTCTGTAATAACCTAAAGACTTTTTGGTTAAGTCTGAGTGTCTGTGTGTGTATCTCATTTGCGGGCTCTCGCTGTTGTGTAATTGTGTTGATTATTTTGTGTATTTTATCAAAGGATTTTCATTTTCTCTCCCCTTTGTAAAATGAATTCACTCATTCTTATCAGTACCATTTGAATACTCTGATGTCCCAGGTGATCCAACGGATATTCTACGTGGTCAACCGTTCGTGGACTGGTCGTATCACCATGATGGAGTTGCGCAGGAGCAACTTCCTACAGACCTTGGCCCTGCTGGAGGAGGAGGACGACATCAACCAGATCACTGACTACTTCTCCTACGAACACTTCTACGTCATTTATTGCAAGTTCTGGGAGCTGGACACCGACCATGACCTCTACATTGACCCAAAAGACCTGGCAAGATACAATGACCATGGTAAGAACAACTCAAAGAGCAGAGGGTTTATTTTTCCCCACGTCCAGTATAAAGTATCAGGAAAGAATTCAGGCCTTGAGGCAAAACAAATATTATTTCAGAATCAAAAACATAACATTTATGTTATGGGTGTCATATGCTGTACAGAGTGCAAAGCCCCTTGAGGCAAATTTGTGATTAGTGATATTGGGCTATATAAATAAATGTTGAAAGTTGGAGCTGAATTTTCTGGCCTCTGGTTTAATATGGATTGGATGCCAATAAAGAATCAGAAGCAGGCTGTCTTTTGATTTGGCACATGCGTTTGCTTATTTTCCATTTGTTTAGTGCAAAAAAACAACAGCCGTTTGTCCTAGGCTTAACACTTTCATGCTGTCTGATATAAAAGCATTACACTGTTAACAGCATTATATGACCACTGAACAAAGATTTAATTCACTGACTCAGTACTTACGCAAGTGACTGTACTGTATGCCCAATGGTTTATAAAAATATCCATCTGGTTCTGTGTCAGAATCACATTTGCTTATTTTTCTCATTCTCTCATCTGACAGCATCCTCAAACAGAATCATTGAAAGATTGTTTTCAGGGGCTGTTACTCGGTAAGTGGAAACACACACATATACACATACACAGAGGAACTGATTATTTCAAAATAATGGCAGTATTGAACGTGAATAGCTCCGTCTCTCCCGTTTCCAGGGGTAACGCTGTGCAGAGAGAAGGCAGGATGAGCTACGCTGAGTTTGTCTGGTTCCTTATATCTGAAGAAGACAAGAAAAATCCCACCAGGTAATACTGTTGCTTGGTTCTGTGTGATTGACAGCCCTTTGAACATTTTTTCTCTCTGAATTTGTCTAATAAATATGTTAAATCCCAGACAGATATCACACGCTATAATTGAAAATGCACTTCTTCCTCTGTGTTTCTGTCTGTATATAGTGTGTAACTCTGTCGCCATTTGTAATTTTCTCTCCAGTATAGAGTACTGGTTCCGCTGCATGGACACGGATGGCGATGGTGTCCTGTCCATGTTTGAGTTGGAGTATTTCTATGAGGAACAGTGTGAGAGGATGGAAAGGATGGGCATCGAACCTCTGCCCTTCCAGGATTTACTCTGCCAGATGCTCGACCTGGTCAAACCTGAGAGCCAAGGTTAGTGCCAGTACTAGCTCACCCTTGGTGTCATCCGTTATTTCTCTTTATTGGGAAGACACATCATGATCCGTTTAATTTAACTATCTCAACTTTACACATGCATATGTTTGTGAATATGTTGTTTTCTCCAGGTAAGATAACCCTTGGTGATTTGAAGCGTTGCAGGATGGCTCACATATTCTTTGACACCTTCTTCAACCTGGAGAAATACCTGGACCACGAACAAAGAGACCCATTTGCTGTGCAAAAGGTATGGATTTGTAACTCTAATATGTAATATTCAGTGTTATTGCAGGAACTGTCCATTTGAAGGGGGTATGGGTTGTTTATTCCTTGTTGCAAAAACAAAAATGGAAAAAAGTCTTAAAATTGTATGAAAACAGTAAAAATACGACTACTGTTTTCCTTGTTGACCTTTGAGATGCACTCTGGTGCCCCCAAAAATGCTACAGTCTCTGGGCTTTCCTTTTTTTAATCCATGTATTTGTATAGTTTTGAAGCTATTTCCATTTTTGTGAAATGTATGAAATTCTCCGTCTTTACTTTTTTGGTTTTTGACGAAACCTGTAAAATGCTGACTCTGATGTGCATGTGTTGTTCCAGGACATTGATAGTGAAGGTCCAGAGCCATCTGATTGGGATAAATATGCTTCAGAGGAGTATGAGATACTGGTGGCAGAGGAGACTGCCAATGAACAACTACATGAGGGGTACGACATACACACACACACACACACACACACACACACACACACACACACACACAAACACACACTTAGATACATGCCTATCAGTCTTTTTAATTTCTCTGCAGCTTTCTGTGCATTTAAAGAAGACACCCCCTTTTAGTATCTGAAGATTTGCATGATTGTCAAGAAAATAAAAGTAAAAGGTGTATTCGGGAAAATATTAACCTGGTCTACTATGTGTGTTGTGCTCCCAGGTCATTTGATGATGATTATGAATCTGAGGAGCTTCAAATCCCTGGAGAGATTGGGAATAAAATGGAAAAACTGGTCATATCAGACCTGTCAGCGTAAAACTCTTTCCCTGGAATTCCTGGGCATTTCTCTCTGGAAAACAAACAGGAACAGAGTGATAGAAGATCCCTTTAAATGGATGCATCAAAAAATACATGGATGTTAAGACAGAGAGATTTTTGGCATCTGTTTATCGAAGACTCTGGAGTCTCCTCAGAACGGACTTTGTTTGTGTGTGTGTGACCGTAAACCAGTACTGTTCTGTAGCTGGTGCAATAATGCATCTGTATTCATGCAGAAAACAATATCGCTGCCTTCAGCTCTTCTCGCCATCCGAAGCAGCACAGCCAGCGGAGGGGTGAGAAGTGTTCGATAAGCTCTAAAAGGAATCAAGAAAGAAAAACTTCACTGTAAAATAATGTAATTACCATTGTGAATTCTCTACTGACAATCCTGCCACAAGACAATCACCTGAATTTGCAGTTGTCACTGTGCTAAAAGTAGACTGTCAGTTACACAAATAGACTCCTAGTTGGAGAAACATGGACACAGAAAGATAATTATAGTTATAGACACTGCCACAGTCACCAAACAGTCAGCTGCTCAATTGTGATACATACAGACAGACACTGCCATCAGAAACCTGCTGCCTGTGCAGCCTGTCACTGTGTTCCTTGTCAAGGAAAAAGTTCGAACTCCTGTCTCTTCAGGGACGAATCATGTTAACAGTTTGTGTGATTGTAACAGCACCTCTCTGTGGTGGGTCTGTGCTACTACATGCCATGCCTGTCAAGCACAATGCATAATGGCTAGCCAACCTTTCCAAGAGGGAGTTGAGTTCATCCCTCCACCTCTGAACTCCATTTGCAGTCATTTCTAAACCCTGGAAATAGAGTACCAGCCATCCACTTCACTGCATTAACTCTCAATCAGGTCATAGGGAAACATATGCACATAAAATTATGCATGTTAACAAACATATCAAACTCTCTGGTAGAGTTGCCCACACATTTCCACCTGTAGCATTAGTAATAACATAATAGATACGCATAAGAACTGTGAGTTGTTCCTGTCAGTCTCATGCAATTATACAGCACATCCCACTGTATGTTTTCTCACATGTTGATTGTGTACAGTACCTTGTAATTACCTTGATCTTTTTTGCCATTTATGCCAAAAATTGTCATATACCATTTGTTCATGAACCTTTCTGATGTCCATTCTCCCTGTAACTCACATACCAAACACGCCATAGGGACTTAAAGGGTCAGATCACCCAAATTATGAACACCTCTAGTGGTATCAAGCCTGCAGATAGTTTTGGGTTTGTTTGCAGAACTTTTATTACTTTGAGATTTTTGCCTCAATCACAGTACAGTGGGAAATAATGGAATTTCAACTGTGAATCCTATAACATTGACAAAGTTTTCATTGGAGCTACTTTCTACCAATGAAGATTCTTTGTGTAAACTTCTGAAAGTGAGGTCTGTGATTCATCCACAGTAACAAGAATACTGGTTCTTGCAAGACAGATTGCTGTTGAATTTATGAAAAAAAAATTTTCCATGCTTTAAGCGCCAGCATACTTCCTTTTACTTTTAATGTATCGAAATGGAGGCAGAAATCTCAAGAGACGTATACCTTATATCCCGGGTAAATAATATCCAAACTTTTTACATAGATAGATTCACTAATTGAGATTTTGTATTTTAATTTGGGTGGATTGACCCCTTAACTCCATTATTACCATGCTGCACTCACAGGGACAGGTGCAAGTGTTTACACTGCCCTTATTGTAATAGCTAGGAGCATGTGTTTGCTTATAAATCACTGATAGAGGGGTGTGTTTTAGGAGCGTGTGATGTGTAGCTATCAGTTTCAGGCTGTTTGTATGTCATAGCTGTTGCCATGGGGATGTGTTCCACGGAGTCTGTGTGTGCGTGTGTGTGCACGCGCGCTTGTATAACTCTTTAATTAGGAATGGGACAGCTCTTGTCCTCAATGGCTTCAAATTCACTGGCATATACCTCCTTTACTGGCACTTACTGTACACAGACACACAGAGACACTTATACACACACCGCACTATAGTTGCTATTGAAAGGGAGAAAGAGAGCTAGTGGATGCTGTAAGGCCTTAAGGACCTTAAGTTTCCCCCTGCTGCTCTAGCTATTGTAAATGTGCCTGACTGTGTATTAAACTATATTAATATTATAATAACAAATAATAAGCCATTATAGATATAACGGCTTTGATTTTTGATGTATTTTGATGGTTTGTACTGCTGTGCCACTGTGTGGCTAGGGATGGGGGGGTAACTTATGCTAGATGTGTGTATGTTTGTGTGTTAGATGCATGGTGGATTCCATCAGCAGAAGTGGGGGAAGCCTCTGGAGGACTGATCTGACACAAAATATGAGATACATCTCATATAGAGACCTCTCGATGTTTCACTGCTGTGGTCACATACACACACACTCTCAAGGAGACCCATTCATCCAGACAGTATTGTAGAACTGTTGAAGGCAACAGGATGTCTCTGGTTGATAACTTCCTGGCTCTGTGTAATGTATCCTGGTGCTCGCACATTCAGCATCAAGCAAGGAGAGAAGCCATGCAAGACTTTTATTTTGAAGTGAGTCTCTACTGTGAGAGGTAGAGAGGAAAGTTTTACTTTGACATACTTCCTCTGTGCAGAGGAGACTTGAGCAGGCTGAAATGCATTCAGATCCTAAAAGTTATTGTATTGGCATGGGTTTCTTTCTTTCTCTCTCTCTCTCTCTCTCTCTCTCTCTCTCTCGTTATTTGTTGCTTTTATCTGAAGTTTAAAAGTAAATAAATATGTTCCAAGAATATAATTTCTCCTTGAAGATTCTTTACAGCAGTGGTTCTCAAACTTTTTCTCACAGCTTCAGAAACCAAAAAAAGTCCATGCCTGCCCACCCCAGCAAAAGTGTATTTTTTTTATTAACAATACAGGCCATTTAAATAAAGTCAGGTTAGCAAAATAGCCTTTTGTTAGTTTATGTCACCACATGAATCATATTCATGCAACTTTAGGTCCACTCAACATCCACAACCCCCCTGAAGTGGCTCTACACCCCAATTTGAGAACCACTGCTTTACAGTTACCCACATACATCCTCCTCCTACCCCCTCAGACAAATGTTCGTCATCATTCCCTCCTTTTGTACACACAAGTGTGTTTGTCTGCACTTGTGCTCAGTAGAGTGTACTTTACAGTCTTTTGAACTGCTGAGTACCTTATCTGAGGTTGTAACCTTTTTACACTTCTAATTTTTCTGTACATGTGTTGAAAATAGGTGTTATAATGTTTTTTAAATCAGCATTCAGCGAAACTTCAAAGTCAAAAAATGACATTTTATTTGCTGTTCGTTAAACATCTTATTAGTTCAAGGTAACTGAGGTTTTGGGCGTTTGTCTTCTCCTCAAGTGCAGGGAATGATTTGATGCCAGTTCAGTTCATTAAGGGTTCTCAGACCCACATGGCTTGGACGGTGACTGGCATACATGACGTAAGTAGCTCTGTACTGAATCACTACTGATGGCGTCACTGTTGTCATGACAAACATGTACCAACACAGGAAGTGTCTGGTGAGTGTGACATTTAGGAGATAACCAAACTAAAAGTAGTCAATGATCCCACATTGACTGAGAATCATCGGACTTGTACAATTAAATTATGTAACTTTCCAACGGGATCCACTCTGGTACCCCCAAATGGGATGCATAGCCTACTGATACTGGTTATAATGTCAGTCAGCTAATTACCTATTCTAAGTATGAGAACCTTTCTCTCATCTCTAATGGTCTTCAACCTCTCCATCCAGCTTGCAGTGACATCTCTGCTGGTGTTTGCCTTTGCATTGACAGCAAAATTCACAGACATGCTAACGGCATGCTCACAATGACTGCAAACATTCTCACGTTAAGCATTTGCTAATTAGCACATGTTAGTTTACAGGTACTTAGTAACAAACCAAAATGTTTAACCTGATGATGTCACTAGAGGAATAGTCAGCGGATCACCAAACTTATCAGGAATCATTGTCTGGGAATTATGAGTTTTCCTCGCCAATCCATGTAGTAGATAGTGAGATATTTGACACAATAAGTGATAAGTATAATTCACCCTCTAGGCACCATAGATATCTGTAGAAAATGTCATGGCAATGATAGTTGTTACTAAAGGCCAAAAATGTCAACCCGCTAATGGAACTAGAAGAAAAGTTAGGAAATCACCAAAGTTAGTAGGCTTCCTCCTGTTGGGACTGTGGATGTTGCAAAATTGGATGGCAAACCATCCAATAGTGAAGATATTTAGTAGCATTGCCATCCATGGAGCCATGCTGATAGCATGGCTAAAAAGTAGCCCTTACTTTTAAAATTGTTTTACTTTTAAGCTGGTGATCATCTATGTTTTTAAAATTTGGACTCATGACTTTCAGATAGCATAGTTCCCTCAACTGACAGCACTGAAGCCATCACATGTTCTGGTTCCCACACTCCTATCTGTCTGTGGTCCTCCAAAAATATGCATTTGTTTATGTAGGACTTAAACAAACTTCTCTTACATTTTTTCTTAGGGATGTACTTCATGGCAAACCAAGGATGATTGTATGCAGGAGATTCTGCTGTGGGCCTATTGTTCTGAATAGAGAGGATTGTCCTGGGAATGGTGTAATAGTTGGCATGCCACCATGTTGTGATTTGTACATGAGCAATTTGCCTCCCATCGAAGGTCAAAGTTGACTAGTCATTGTTTGAAATGGCACTCTGCTTGTTTTCCACAAATGTCAGGGACAAAGCAATTACCCGACCAGATCGCAGTCCCACCTCCTTGAGTCACAGGCATTCCACTGCCATGATTGCCAACACCCACCATCCTCTGGTGGTGTGACCCGGCCTGTGTGATGTCATGACTGGAAGGTGTTCTGTAAGTAGGAACACATGACGTGACTGGCAGTTCTGGAACAAACACAGGTATCCACTCAACACAGAGCTTTAGATAAAGCTGTGCTGGGAAACCCCAGAAAAGAGCAAGGAAGCAACTGGAACCAATTCATCATCAAAGAAGGAAAGACGGAGAGTTGAGTCCAGACATACCAGTAATACCAGAAACATGAGCTTTGGATAAAGCTGCCTGGAAAAATCCTGAAAAGAGCGAGGAAATAAATGGAACCAATTCATCTTATCAAAGAGAGACAGAGATGTCTTGGGCACAGAAGGATTTTGAATTAGATATCCTGCTTGTTCCAGACATACAAGAGATATTGGATATATATACCAAATAAGATACCAAACATTTAAAGCCACCATGTATAGATGATTTAGCCATGCTAGCAGCGTGGCACTAGGGATGGCATTGACGGTCGGTTGGTCAGTCTGTCAGTCAGTCCACCACTTTGGTCCTGACTGAAAAATCTCTGCAAATACTGGACTGACAAACAGTGATGGTGGCCACAGGGTGAATGACTGACTTTTTCTCGGTCGCCACCAGCAGGTTGACATATTTGGTTCGGAGTGAAATGTCTCCACTATTGGATGGATTGATTAAGTACAGACATTTGTGTCCCTCTCAGGATGAATTGTAATAAACCCCCACACACATAGACCCATCATCAGGTAAAAATGTATGTATTGAATACATTTGTTCCTAATAATTGTCAACTCTTTTTTTGTCCTTTAAAGAGGAATATAATGTGATGTAATGTAATGTAACATATTGTAAAGCGGAGTATTATGTAACTGTATTTTTATTGTTATAGGAGGTGATGAGTAATAGAATCACAATAGCTGATCACGTCCTAAAATAATATCCAGCTTCCTTTCTTGTCTTTTTCCAGACACATGTACACACACATACAATTCAGGGCATGCATATACAAACACACACACACATCACATGAGTAGGTGAAGTAAGTGTTTGATGGACCAACCAGCTGCATTGCAGAACTCTAAGACAAAAAAAGAATTTTTTGGGGGGTGAGAGAGGTTGACAAAGAGACAAAGACACAGAGAGAGAGAGAGAGAAAGAAAGACAGAGGCATGCCTACTCTTGTTGGTGTGCAGAGGGCTTTGAGTTGACTCCTTTGAACTCATGATGAGCCAAATTCCATCCTCACATCTATGGGGGGAAACACCTCACACACACAAACGCATGCACGCACCATCGTGTTCCATCCTGGTCTTCTCTGCTGCCAGACGACGCCCATTATCATCTGTCACCTGGTGTCACAGACTAGCCTTTCAGCGAACACATGCGCACAAACAGATGGACACACATCATACACACAAAAATACATACATGAACACACAGGCATGTAAGATCGGAGCGAGGGCATAATTAACATCTAGAAAACCACACCGAAGAGCTGGCAGCACTCCAACAATCTCTTTTCCCGCTTTCTCTGCATTGCTTTCTCTGTGCTATAAGAATATACATACTATCTTATGGCTGGACACATTCCACTTACTTCAAAGAAGTCTGGTGAACTGAGTGTGCATGATTACAGGGAGGGCTTGCTTTAAAGGTCCGCAGAGAAAAAAAATCTAAGAGGGAGAGATGGGGAGAAAGAAGGGGAGAGAGAGAAAGCAGCTGGGTTGGTGGTAAACATCTGGTGGTTTTGGAGGCCTGGCCCTGAAATACACGGGAAATAGCTGCATTGCTGTTCCAAGATCTGCTCCCTCCAGTCTTTCCTCATCCACTTTCCTCCACAGATCTAATCTAATGTGACTGGCTGTCTGTAAAGGTCTAATCCATCACTCAAGGTTGCCCCTTTGTTAACATATTTATTTGAATTTGTTAATTTTATTCAGACACCAAATATACAACATTTTCACTGCACAAAATCGTGGGAACATCTTCTTCCTGATATTGAGTTATAGCCCCTCTTGCACAACAATTAGCTTCTCACTTGCGTAAAAAGTTTCTATGCCCTTCCCTAACTCATCTGTTTCTCTTTATCGACATCTTCTCCTTTGTGATTAATACAGATTTTAACAGGGAGATCAATAAAGATTTTGACATAGATTTACCTCATTAGTGTATTGCATAAACAATTATAATATTATTTTTTAATCTTTTAAACCAACAGGGACAAGAAGTCCTTAAAGTGCTCAAAAAAAGAGGAAATTTCAACATCCATATTTCCATAATAACTGGGCAAATTCCATCTGCTGAACATCATGTGGTATGCTCAAGAAAAGCTACTGTACTACATGGACCATGAGCTGAGATATTGTGTTGTGTTGTTTTATTATTGTGTTGTGTTGTTTTATTATTGTGTTGTGTTGTTTTATTATGAATAGAAACAGCAAACTCATATGTAATTATACTCCAAGTTGAGATTAATTGACTTGTAACCTTGTTATAGTAGCAATATACAATGAACAATGTAGTTTATGTCCTTGCTACTTCTTCTAATCTGTGAAAGAACGTGGCCAGAATCTTGGACTACAATGCAACATCAACAATATAAACCTGAATATTTATATATATATATATAACTCAAACAACCTTGTTATGTGATTTTATTTTCATTGATTAATTTTTATTTTTGCTCAAATATTACTTTTTTTAACAGCATAAATAATAGACTTTAGTAGTGTTTACAAAAACATTTAAACATTGTTTAAAGGCTTTACAACATTAGACTGATCCCAAACAATAGAACAGCTACAAACTGTAAAAACTAAACAGTTCGCATGGCCATTAGTGGTGGAATAATGCAAACAATAAATCAAAGCTAAACCAATGTCTTATTAACAGTGGAAGTTACAGAAAGCAGTTGTAAGCATACTGTCCAGTGACAATGCCAAGCCTCACGTTGCTCACTTTTATCACACACATAATGTAGATCTGGTTATTTAAGCAAATCCTGCATCAACCTGACAATATTATACTGACATTATAATATATATATTATAATATTATATAGACAGTAAAGATTTGTTAACTGGTACAGATTTTGCTATGCAGTTTCCACTACGGACGTTATTCCTTAATTATTTCCAGTTGAATTAGGCCAATGCAGGCAATATTGCAAATGAATGAGCAGTTCCACTTTGTGCTTTTTCATCACAATGAAGTTGTGGCCTGACCCAGAACCACCTGTAGTGTGTGTATAAAAAAGAATTAAAATCACGAACAAATAGGAGATTACATACCATTAGATACCATATTGCAAATTAAATCTGGAAGTAACAGTAGTTCTTTAAGTGGTATCATACACTATCTCTGCAGTTAGGGGGCTCCACAGTCTGTCTGTGCCCACTGTATATAACCTGAGTTGTACTTTTGGTGTGAGAGCATTATTTTTCTGCCTGCCACATCAGTTGCCCCTTGAGGATGATTAGCGTTTATTGAACTGAACTGAATTGAATTTAATCCCTTACAGGCACACTGTCCTGATCCAGGGCCATTTTTCCCCTACTGGTTTAGAATTACACCAGTGGCTGTTTTCTTAGTGTAGTTGCAGGAATGTGTGTGTGTGTGCCAGTTGAGGGAAATCTAGAACTCAGGGGCAATGAGTATATTTGGCTGAGTCTGCTTGCTTGAAAATACAGGAAGAAAGAGGTCGATTACTATTGGAGACAAACACATACATACCTGACTGAAACTAATTTAACTTGTTGCTTGTTTTTGTGTTGCTTGCACTCACTCTTTACTTACATGTAGCTTGTAGTTACTGTATATGAAATACTGATCTGAAAAGGGCAACAATTAAATGGTCCAAGGTTTTGTCATGTCTGAAGGATTCATAGTTTTCAGTCTGAGGCCAAATTTGAGAAATTCAGTGCTGGCTGTCAGTGTGTCTGAGGGCAGTTTTCTCCTGAGTGGAATTTAACTCTCCATACTCATCACTCAAAAAATATGTCGGTTTGTAATGAAACTATTCATATTACTTCTTTGGCAACAAGACACTAATGCTCTGATTCTGACATGCACCTGTTGGCATTAATGTCTTAATTTCAAGCACCAATATGCCCAAATACTCTCCTCCAATACCCCTCTGTGTACACATGTAACTATGTTGTAATGTGTCCAGTTAAAGAAAGCTGATTTGATACAGTGTACAGTTAGTGTCTGTGCAGTGTAGATACAGTCTCTTATAGTATCGCTTGCCCTGTAGAGTACACATAGCATTGTGGTCCTTTTTAAACACCAGATATAGTTGGACCTGTAACTCTCAGCTGAGAGATGCCGGGTTTCAGTGCAACCACCAGAGGGACTTTGGTCTGTTGTCTAAGTTGTTTTGGAGGCACTGGGACAAAGATTTTACCCACCTGACACACTTAAAAGTATCATAAGATTGTTTATCATAATAAAGTTAATATCTGCAAAACTGATTTGTGTTAAATTTTTTGTTGTTGTTGTGATAGTGGATAAAATTTAAGTGACTTGTGTGAGCATGGTGACACGGATCAGACCAGGTCATTTGCTGGTGCTGTTGTGTCATAATAAAAGATAAATGTAAACCAGCCTAAACTGGATTCAGCTTGCTTTTTTTTGCAGAAGAGTGTGCCTGACGCCCGCCTTTCTGGGCTGACATCCCTTAGGACAGAAATTCTTTGGGACACAACAACTTTTAGGCCATGTAAGACATGAAGATGATGGTCTTTTAAGTAAAATCTAAATTTCTCCTGAAAATTATGCTGAAAGTTGTAATGTAATTGGGATTCCCAAATGGACGTTCATAATAACATTTTCTACGTCTACCTGACCAGTGTCCATTACTAATATAATGCAATAACACAAAATGTGTTAATATTAGGCTTATGAATCATAAACTGGATCAATAACAGTTTAGAAAGTAGGCTATCTAAAATCATATTTTTGATTCCTGTTGTTGAGGCTTGTAAAATTCCTACCCTGCTTGAACAGTTCTGTAAACAAGCCTGCTGATTGCTTCCGTCACATAGGTGAAGGAGAAGCTCTGCTCTGTTGTGGCTTTTTTCAATGCGCAGCGTGCATTACGGTAAATGGAGGCGGGCTCTGACTACATGTGCGTAGCTTTTTGATTGACATGGCGGAGTATCACAGTACGGTTTGCGCCGCGCCAGCAGACAGTCAAGACCCGACCCTGGGAATAAAAAAACGCGCAGCCCCGTCTGTTTGAAGATAATTTTATTGCAGCGAGGTGAGTTCTTTTACACATATTTGTACAATACGAACCACCCTACAAAGAACGGGAATGGAGGCCAATGGAGTCGATGTTGAAAAAGTTTTAGAAGTGCGTGTCTCTCTGTGTGTGAATTTGGAGAGCTGAGCGCTGACGCCGGCAGTCTGGGCCACTTGGCCAGCGCAAAGGAAAAAGGAAAACTGTTTCACTGCTGCGAAGAGAGAGGGGGGGGGGGGGAAATCGAAACTTTTGGGCAATTTTACTCGTTTATTTTGAAACAACACGGGAAAAGCAAAAGAGCGGGGAGTATCGTTACTGGGGAGTTAGTTCTTTACACAAGTCGAGTGAATGTATCGGGTTTGTGCGTTTGAAGCCTGCTCTTTGTGGTCCCGATTTCCCAGCTTTCACGAAAGAATGTGTTTTTGTCTCTGAGGACTTCGGATGGAGTGAGTGCGCAACAGGAGAAAACCTTTTCTCCTTGGTTTGTTTCTGCAAAATATCACATTTGTCGCGCTGCGACATGCATTCTGTAAATAGTCGGTTATGTTGTAGCTGCTCAAAATCAGGAAATGAGCACTTTTATAGCTGGAAAATAAATTGGAATGGAAGATGCTGAGACAGTCAGATTTGACAGGGGGGTTGCGAAATAATTGAATTGAAACCATAGGGGGTTGTTTTGCATTAGATAACTTTTGAGAAAAGTTAAAGGGGCTGTGTTATAGCGACTTTCCGTAGAGTTTGTGTGCGATTGTAGAATGCAGGAAAAAAGGTTTTGGAGAAGAAAAAATCTCAACTCCAGCATATCCTAGCATTCCTTCTAGCCAGTCTCTCTCTCTCTATCTCTCTCTCTCTTTCAGAAACGACTACGTGTCTGTCTGTTTGTGCAGGGAAGACAACTCTCTCTCTCTCTCAGCCTCCCTGATGCAGACGTGGAAATCAAACATTGGTCTCCTGCTTGAAACGGTCGAATATCTGCCCTCCACGTACCTACATGAAAAAACAATACGGTATCACAAGCCGTTTAGTTCATCAGTGAGGAGGAGACAAGAGATATGGCAGCAGTTAGGTCGGAAAAAATAAAGATGCAAAAGATGACTTAAGATCCAGATTTTTGGTGGTTGTGCGTCATTTTTTTCAAATTTAATAACAGGACTGGGTTAATTGTCATTCTGCATGATTAGCAGTGGAGGGGGGTATAAGTGGGACTGTGATTTGGGGATCGCATACCCCCATGCTGTTGGCTCTGGATCCAGTGGGCACGTTGGAGAATATAGGCTAGGGGAAGAATAACCCAACACATCACGCGCGCGCGCACATACTCACACGCATGCGCTTACTTTTTTTCAGGGGAGAGAGAAAGAGAAGGAGGAAGAAATCCGATCCCAAATACATGACGTCAGATGACATTCCTTTGGTGAAGGCTGATGTGGCTATACTTTTTTGAACTGATATCCGACTTTTGGGGGGGGGGGTGAAATGATTGGCTGCCTGCTGAAAAGGTGTGTTTAGGTGAAAGCAAAGGAATTCTCTCTGCAATGCATGAATGGGCAATCTATTTTGCTTCCACAAGTCAGAGGCATCAAAGAGTCTTAGCGTCAGACGTTTAGGCCAAGGTATGGAAAGATGACTAGCCTAATTTACATCATTTATGTATTTTACAGAAATCTCCCTCAAGTGTAGCTTTCTAGATTTTCTTTCTTAAAATTGTTCAAAATTTCACATTTCTACATCTGTCCCATACTCAGTTTTCAACTCTGAGCTCTACAGCCCCAAGACTTTTCTTTTTGCTTCTTTGGTGTCAAGGTTGTTATTCAAGGCCTTCAACTAGGGTTGAGTGTGTTACGTGTGAAACAAATGCTGAAGCCACTATAGGATCGAAGGATCCTTGGTGGAAAGGTTGTGTAGGTCCTACCAGTGTAGTCTGAAGTTGAAGTGCAATCCATATTTTTCAAAGTAAAATCTTTTTTTTTTCCACGGGTTAAGCGCTACACCCATATCCCTCTTAACACAAGCTGAATGAGGTTTATATCACTGTACACTGTTCTCTGAAAGTTAAGCCTCTTTGGCTTCAACATTTATACACAATAAGAATGTAAACAAAGCTCATAGGCCGGCATTTGAAAAGTTATGAAAGCCCTCTTATGTTCTTGTATTCACAGCAATTTCAATAAGACGTTTGGATGAAAAGTCTTATTTCAGCATTTTTAATGACAGACTTTTTGAGTTTTTATGTTTTTTCTACTTTATATTTGTGTTAAGTTGGCTGTGTGGAGAGCCAGGAATGTGCTGCTGGAGGATGTACAACAGCATAATGTAAGCAGGGATTTTCACTCAAACTGATGCAATTGCAAGCAAGTGACTTTTCCCCCCAGTTTTAGTCCACCACTTGTAAAACTCCCTTTTTTAGTTTTTTTTTTAAATCGAAGACACTGCAGTTATATAACCGAATAGAAAGAACGATGTTTAGACTGGAGTCAGGTTGAAGGAAGGTAGCCATTGTTGCTTCGGCCTTTCCCTGTCTTTCCAATGAATAGCCAATGGGTTGAATAATGCTTTATATCAGTTAACAACCTGTGTTCTGTAACCATTACAGCTTTGTTACACAGGTACACTCAGTTGTGTTGGTCCGAATGATCAAGTGCGTCAATTCCTATACACAGCTGCTTTGTTTAAACAGATTATCAGTTTGTTTTATGCCACTAAAGTAGTGCCAAGACTATATCATTTGAAAGTCAATTTATTGTGCTTTCTTTGACAGACAATTTACCGCATATAGACCACATTTTCTAAACAGGTAACATGTTTCAGTTTCCTCCTCCAGCAGGTGAACATTCTTTAGAATGATCTATAGGAACCCAGGTTTGATGGACTAGTTGTGTTTAGGTGGAAAGTGTAAGATGTTTAGTCTGCAATAGTCTGAAACAGGTTATTCTAAGAGCAATGAGGAAGTTGTTCCCATGTTTCAGGAGGACTCGTGATGCCAAGAGCATCTTTCTCTATCTAACCTCAGGCATAATCTGGGGTCTCTGCTTTCTACCCGCGCAGGATTGCGGTTCCCTCTTGGCCTAGTAAAACTTTCAGGTACGCCTGGTCCAAATGGGGTCAGGGAACGGCCAGGATGATGCTAGCCATTGTGTGTGCGTGTTTGACTGGTAACCTAGAACATGTTATCCAAGGGGTAGTGTTACTGAACAGTGCTTGTGTATCAAGAACAGAAGCTGTAGCAGCTTATAGAGTTACACAGACAATACAATGTAGCTCTGGAAAGTGTTTGTGAGCATGTGAAATGGAGGCAAAGAACAAGAAGAGAGCTTCAAATAAACCTCCTCACTATTTGTTTCTTGTTACGTTGTTTTTCCAGGAGTTAAACCTTATTTAACTGGACCGTTGTGTTAGTGCAGGTTGTGGCTGCTACTGCCAAACCTATGTGCTTTAGAATATACTGTATATATCTGAAAGCATTCATTGCTATTTCTGAGAAAAAAAGGCTTTATGTTTTTAATTTGTCATTTTCTATCAGGTACAATTCACATTGTGGATGGAATCAAGATACACAAAAAGCAAAAATACCAAGCAGTAACTAGCTTCTTAAATCTAAAGGTTTTCCCGCTTTACTTACATTGTTTAGTTTGTTTTTGCAATACTAAATTTTGGGTTTTTTACCTCAATTTGGCATTACCTTGGCCTGTATTATTTTTCTACTTTCAGACATTTAACAGACCAAACAAGTAATCGATTAATCCAGAAAATAATCAAAAGATGAATCGATAATGAAAATAATTGTTGCTTGCAGCCCCAGTCAGTATTGGACAGTGGTGATTTAGCTGATGAAACAGGTGCATAAGCACTGGAAGCTTTAGAAAATAATGAGACACAATATGATCAGCCTTTGTAGATATAATTATCTAGCATTCATCATTTACAATTTCTGCTATGTCTTCAAATAATCACCCATAATTACCCTTTTATTTACTGATAATGACAACGATTGAAATAGCCCACTTGGTCCTGATGAGCTACCCATATTTGGAATATTGGAATGCCTTATCTAAGTACGGTATTAAACTATGTCTGCAGTTTACATAAAGTCTGCTATCAGTCATACCATCTGTTTCTCCAAATGCAACAGGTGTGCTTCCCAGAAAGGTTGCTGCCTTCAACTGTACCAGATGTGTGGTTTGGTCAAGTGAATGAGCTGCTTCCTGCTTCCTTGCCCTGTGATAGGAGATTTTCTTATTGGCGGGTCTGATGTGTGGAGGTATTCCCATTCTTTGAGGTAAAGGGGTCGACACCTGGAGTGCAGGACAAGGGTTTCTGCAGTTTCTCTTCCTATTGTTGCTGTAACTCTTCTGTCCTGGTGATGCACAGTAAAGCGCAGAGGTTCTCCATGTGGCAGAGCAGACCAGAATGTTTGCTTTGAAAACCGTCTCTGCTGCAGCTGCAGTGAGATGGAGTGCAGCGGAGGGTACCCCAACCTCAACTTATGTGACCCTATGTTTTGTTTATATTAACAAAAAGTGGCTTTTATACGCTGACAGAAATTGTAATGCAATATATTCACTATCCCTTTATAAATAGTAGAGTAGAGTATTTTGTTAATGATAAATCTGTCATTTATTTTCTTGATGAATCAATTAAACATGCTTATTTTATTTACAATCATATGTGACAAAGAAAACCAACAACTGGAAGTAAGTGAAACCAGCAAATGTTTGGATCAATGATCTGTCGATCGACAGATCATTGATGATTAAGGAACTTTTTAAACAATTTCTTATTTTTTCTTAGCACTGACATTGAGTTTGAATTACTTACTGTTTGTATATATCAGTGAGTGTTGATACGTCAAAATGATACTGCTCCCCTTATACACAGTAAATAGGACTGGCTTTCTGTCCAACCTAACACACAAATAGTAGATTGTAACGAAACTTCAAGGCCTCATTTAGAAAGTGACATAATGTACAAATTTGCAGTGTAAGTTTGGCAATGTTGAAAGATGTTGTAGTGAGCATATGTAGGTGTGGGTAAAGATCTTGGTTTGATTTAGTCACATCCCGGTCAATTTCTATGCATATGAGTGAGCAATGTGTCTTGCATTAGCAGCTATGGTAATCTCCTGTTTCATTTTAATTACGATTTGGTGACTCGTGAGGTTACATTTTGGTAAAACTAAACCTGCAGGCTGCGTTACACCAAAACTAATACCAAGTCCAAAAAAACCAAAACGATAAAACAAACAAAAAACGTCACACACACAAACGTTGTCCTATCTCATGACAGCAGCTGCTTTTCTGCTGCTTGATGCTTTCACTTTCCATTTCCCAGCTTTTCCTCTGCGTCTCTGCTGGTTATCTGTCCCTCTCTGTCTTGCGAGCTCTCTCCCTCTGTTTCTTGCCGTCTCTTTCTCTCCCATATGAATGGTGGGTTTTTGTTGAAGTATCCCAGCATCTCATGTTTGCTTGGCACAGAGCTGTAATGTTTACCCTCCTCCTCTCTTTCTTTCTTTCTGCCTCCCTCCCCCTTTCCCTTAATCTCTTGTTCTCCAGAGCCCTGTCTCCCTTTTTTTTGTCTCCCTTGATAATTTCCTGCATTGTTGACAGTTGATTTAGAAGAAGATAAAAGAAGCCTTTCAACTTCTTTCTCCCTCCTCCCCTCTCCTTTCCTATTGCCCTCTCCTCTACCCTCCCCTCCTCTTTTCCTCTCTTCTCTCCTGTGTAGCATAATTTTTTCCTCTGGCTTTACAAGTTTCAGGTCATCATGTCTGACGTTTAGAGAAATGTGATGCCTACTTTGACAGACAATCATTTTAACACTGGAATTAAATCTAAAACTCCCCAAGGACTGTCATCGAAGGTCATCGAAGTTCTCAGCTATCCTAAACTTGTTGCTAAACAAAATTGTTACAAAATTGTAACAGTCTTGAAGGGATAACAAAATTTCAAGTGAGTAAGTAATTGACTTATTTGATGAGTAGGGCTGCAACTAATGATTGTTTGCATTGATGATAAATCAGTTTTTCATTTTTTTTTTTACTAATCAAGCAAAATCTCCATCACAGTTTCCCAGAGCCCTAGGTGATATCTTCAAATTTCTGTCTAATCAACAGTCCAAAACCCAAAGATATCAGCACTACCTTTGCTTCTGTTTTAAAATATTCATATGACATAATGTTTCATTTGCATAGCATTTTGTAATGAAAGCATGTGCGCTGTATTGTGGCAATGAAAGGCGATATTAAATAGTGTATTTCATACACATTGGCAATTCAGTGCGCCTTACATATTACGTATAACAGAGGAAGATGGATAAAATATCACATTTATATATAAAAAAGATGTAGAAATATACAGTATATCCGTCATAGGCAATACTGACCATGTAAGTTTTAGGTTTAGATTTAAACATGGTCAGAGGTAAGCAGCACCTTAGGTCATCCAGGAGGTTGTGCAGTATAGTAAAGAACAGAACAGAACAGTACAGCATTGTATAACCCAGTGAGGATACAGTAGTTTTTTTGTATCAGCAATCAAGTATCAGCAATATTTGTACAGCTTTGATTCATTTGAATACACCCCATTGTTGACACATGATGCAACGCCTGACTTCACCAAAAACTTTCACTTCTCTTGTTGGTGATTTGAGTTTTCATTGCTCGTCACTTGGTGTCATTTGAAAGGTCTTGACAGAAGCTATATGGCTGCAGTAGAGATGACAGTGAAAGGGAAAGGCAGAGTGACATTGGAGGACGAGAGCGTGATTACGACAAAGAGATAAAATGTTTGGAATCCAGAAATTAGGCTGTCAAGTTTCTCATCATCGTTTTTGTGGATACATGAGCACAGAAAATCTGGTGTGATTCTGATTAGTTGTGAGCCCTGCCCTGCTCATGCCCTTGCACAGCTCCTCTGGGGTATCATCCATAGAAATAGCTTGATGAAAAGCTCCCCACTCGTGTGTGTGTGCGCGTGTGCATGTGCGTGGTCAGCTGGCTGAAGGGATCAAGTGTGCACCTGTGTACACACACACACACACACACACACACACACACACACACACAGACACACACACACACACAGACAGAGTTAACGTTACGTGCCTGCATTAGCATGCCAGGCGTGTTGATGTTGCTAGTTGGCAGGCCCATGGAAAGTTCCGCCAGTCGTTAATGGCTGTTTTTATGCCTGACTGTGAGTGTGTATCTCAAGTGTCTGGAGTCTGCTGTGGGCTGGGGTTTTTTCTCGTGTGTGTTGGAGTGGGGAACTGAATGTGTAACTGGTTATATTTCTGATTATTATATGGCTGGAACTGGAATTGGAAACGGTACATGTACACATTTTCAAGTATGCTTCTGTCTTTGTGTGTGAGCACCTGCGTTTGTGTATGTACTGCATGTGACTGTGTGTCTTGGACACACAGTCACATGTTGGCAGGTATGCAGTGCCAGAGATGAGGGTTCTGCTCAAGGAGGATGTAAAGGAGGAACTAGGTGTTTTTTAATGTGAAGCCACATGTTTTATTGCTTTTCCTTGTTAAAAAAAGTAATGTTTTTAAATTCACAAAATGCATTTTTAGAATTTTCTGGCTTGGTGTGAATACGGCCTCCCCTATTTCCCTTCACTTCTCCCCTCCTTGCCCTCAAGCTGGACCCCCCACAAATCACTGAAACATCCCAAACACACATTGACCCACCCACACATGCAGGCAGGCAGAAACACACACTACTGCACTCACACAACCACATCCCCGAACTAGTGTGTGAAATCCTGAGGCTGATTGAGGAAGAGGAATGTAACCCTGTGACCCCAGGCTGTGGGGAGGGGTGTTATAAGTGTGTGTGTGTGTGTGTGTGTTTGATCTTAGGGAGCAAGTGATTGTATATACACTTTCCACTGGCTTGCCATTCCCAGAAGTGTCCTATCTCATTTTTCAGTCCATTTCAGTTTTCTTCTAATGGATTAAACACTGCTGCCTGCTCACTAGACATGGAAACACACACACACACACACACACACACACACACACACACACACACACACACACACACACACACACACATTCACACACATTCACACAACACTTTCATAAGCACAACTAGGAGTTAGTCATGGAATTAGGCATGTAAAGAACCGTTCATTCATGATTTGCTTGCTCTGTTGTGCATTCAAAGGCTGTGTGCGAGTAAATCTCTCAGACTCACAGTTGTTGTCTTGTCTGCGAGAGAGGAGACAGGTTTCTCATGTAGGTGTGACTAAATAGTCTTTCTCTCTCAGCACCCACCCTCGCACACACACACACGTCCCACTGAGCAAGCTTTTTCATGGCCCATAAAACTGATGATTTGAATGTCTCTTGGTGGTATGTCTGCGTCTATGTGCTCGTCCATCTGAGAATGTGTGTGTGTGTGTGTGTGTGTGTGTGTGTGTGTGTGTATGAGAGAGAAGGGGGGAGTAAAATTAACTTCTTGACTTGGCATAGCTGTCTTAATTAAGGCTCATGGCATGCAGCCCTGATGGAGCTCGGTAGTAGTGGCAGAGGCATGCTGTGCGTGCAGGCCTGGACGACAGCAGGTCCACTGGCAGTGAAAGTTGGCTGATTGTCTGGACTCTGTGGTTGTCCTCCTTTGCTCCTCTTTACTAGCTGCTTGTAATGTAGAGCTGATTATGGTGAGTGGAGGTCATTGCGTTAAAATACTCGGTAAGGAAGAAGTCTTTGAGTCAGACAGACGTTAGGTAGGTCTTGACAGCAAACTTCAGTAAAACATCAAAAGTTATAAAAATAGTTGCAGATGAATCAGTTCATCGACCAATCGTTGCAGCACTGGTGTATTCTGAATATTTTCAGGAACTTTGTGTTTGTTCTAACTTCTAAATTAAACCTTTAAAAGTCCAGAAAATTTGGTTCATTCAATTGGTTGCTGTAAAAACGTTTTCTGCATTGCTCATATTTGCAATCCCCCAAACAACTTTAAGGTAATATATTAACACAATCACTCTGGACACATTCTCCACATTTTTATCTGTCCCTTCCTGGACACACAAACAGGACTGGACAGGACACACACACACACACACACACACACACACACACACACACACACACACACACACACACACACACACACACACACACACACACACACACACATTGTGCCCAGGGTTTGATCCCTGAGTCTTATTCTGTGGTACAAGTTTGGGTTTTGGGGTTTGACTCAAGGGACCCATTACCTGAGATGTTTATTGTCAATTGTACACTTAAAGCCCCACAAAAGTTTTACTTTTTGAAGTCTGTGTAAACAGATGCCAGATCGTACACTAAATATACTGAAAATGTAAGTGGAATTGTCCTTCATGAGGAACTATACAATAAGTTATCTTCAGTCCTGTGGTGTTTTGGTGTGGAGTCTGGGCTCAACTGTGAGTTTACTGGCTGGAGTGCAAGACTGAAGGCATTGTCCGCTGCCTGCCAGGGTATACAATGTATTGTGTGTATGTGTGTTTATATATGTGTGTGCATGCTTATTTTTGTGTGATGGAGTTCAAGCATGCCTGTGCACCCAATTGGTGCGTGTTTATGTGGGGGTGTGCCCGCCTGTGTCTGTGTGCCGATGTGCGCAGTGAGGGGGAAGTGGCTGTGTTTGTTTAAACTAAGCACGCTCAGCCATGTGGGACAATTTAGCGGGAATGAGAACTCTGCACCCCCATCCCCTCCTCTCACCCTTCCCTAAGCCTGCGCCACTCTCCTCCCCCAACCTATCCTGAAATCTTCTGAATGGGCGGCTGTCTTTTGAAGGCTGAGGGGTTGTTAGGGAAATAAGGCCAATAGTGTGGGGGTGAAGTTAAGGGGGAGCAAGCGAGGAAGAGGCAGGGAGGAGAGTGCACAGGTTAAAGCTGGGACATAGGTGCGGTATAGGATGAGATGAGGGAGTAGGGGGAGTTGTGGAAGAGGAGGAAGGCCTGGTGCTGGTCCATAAAAATCAAAGTTGAGTGTTCAGAAATGCGCCTATAAATAAAATGTAGTATTATTATTATTATTATTATTAAAGTGTTCATTAGGCATTGGTCCTCTCTTGTGAAAACCATGCAACCGCAAAAGTCATATGCAGCACACACGCTGCCTTATCTGAACCACCAGATGAAAGGGATCCAGCTCTGCAGGCAAAGCCACATATTTACACTAAAGGACGGTATTACATGGAACCATCTGCATTTCATAGAATTAAATGAACGACTGAAACGAGGTGGTGCGTGAGGACATACAGAGGAGAAATGAGTGGGGAGATAATGCAAAGCTAGTGCTGTGTAATGCCAATGTCATTTTTGGGATAAAAATGTTTGAGGCAAGTGTGAGCCCTCCTGGTAGCCGACGGTGTGCATCATTTTTCGAGAATATGTGTGAGAAAGAGAAAAGGGCAAACAAAGAGAGATTGTTTGAACCTGATCTGAGTTAGTCCCCTCTTCATATCTCCATGGTGATGAGGAAAAATTACTGTGTTTGTATGTATGTGTGTGTATATATATGTATATGTATATATATATGTATATGTATATATATATATATATATATATATATATAACCTTGTATGTATAAAATCAATCACTGCCTATCTTTTCTCCCAATATATTTCTGGTTTTCTGCACTCTGTCTTTCTACCTATGTTGTTATAAATGGCTTGTTTGCATGTCTGTCTGTCTTTGCTTTTCACTATCATTGGAAGTTAAATAAAACACTTACGTTGCCTACCACAACTTTTCAATCTAAACACGCACACCAGAATGCATACACATCTTCAGTACTTGGTCAATAGGTTAAAGATCATCCGGTTCATTGGTGCTCTACCAACAAAACATGGGCTTGGGGCTAAAGATATTCCTAAATCTTTAACAATCCTTGAATAGTCAGTTATCCTATCTACCTACCAGTCAGTCCAACTCAGCCTTTAGTCTGCTGGCTTGTAGAACTAGCCTCTGTGTGTGGCCAGACTGAGACTTGGAGATCCAAGGTGTTAGGGAGGGGTTTGCTGTGAGCTCTCCTCAAGCTCAGTGCTCCATTTTGGGCTGCAGAGCACTCAGCCCTTAGCCTCTCTGGATCTGATGACGAAAAGTCTGAACTAGTAGGGATGAGAGGGAAAAGAGAGAGACAGAGAGAGAGAGAGAGAGAGAGAGAGAGAGAGAGAGAGACAGATGAGGAGGAGGGAGAGAAAAAGACAAAAGGAGAAGAAAAATCTGGAAGCGCTGCCATGAAGAACAGTGAGTCATGGTCATGTACTTGTGGGAGAATAGCAACTTCCTCTGAATCAAACACACGCAAACATCAACAAAAATATTTTCTTAAGGCAGTCTGGCACATTTACAAGAATAATGAAGATGTTGGCAGCACCAGTCATGAGGATAGCAGAGATGTCTGACTCATTGATGAAGCTGATAGAAGTAATGAAGACGACAACGACACCAGTTGACGATGATGATTAGGGCGGGGTGGGTTTACGTTTGTGCTGGTCTGTAAACTATTTTGTTGTGTGTGTGTGTGGTCACCAGTTTGTGGAAGCCGGCCACGAACATCTGTAAGTCAAAAGAGCTCTCAGTTGGAGGAAAAGAGCGGGAGTCTGGGTGTCCTGGCTGATGTAATCGGTGGAAACGTCAGTGTCTGTGACTGGGATAAATGGTATCACAAAGTCACTTTGTCTCTGTATGTTTGACTGTTTGCATTGCCTCTGTATATACTCCGACTCCCACACAATGACCCACATTATTTCACTTGATTCTTTTCTCCCTTGTGCTTGCTTTTTCTCATACACAGGAGGCATAGAGAGAATATAGATCTCCTTTTCTCTCCTCTGGTGTTACGTCGCTGCTACGTGGCAAGCATTGGACTGTAAAGGCCTCTACTGTGGGTTTACTGCCTGCTGGCCCCCAGCCCAACCACACACACACACACACATACGCACACAGCCAGCCCACAGCCGCACAGCTGCAGGAGGGAGGGCTTGCTGGCAGATGCACACATCTGCTGGAGTTGGCTGTGCTGTCCTAATGTGAAGCTAACGGCTAACACAGAGCTCCCAGTGCAACACAGAGCTGATTGTTAACGCTCTGCCTTCATGAATAGCCAGGAAAAGGTGGAGAGCATGTTTCAAACTCTCTTAGCTTGACTCTTTATTTGCCAAACTCATTCAATTATCTCTCCCTCTCTTTCTCTTTCACACACACACACACTGCCTGCTGTCTGTGGTATGACAGGCAGGACTAATGTTTGTTCTGGAGCAATAACACAATTAAGATTCCACACATTTCTCTCTCCACACACACTCAACGTGCGCCCCCCCCTTACCCATTTTCTTCCTTCTCCTCTTTCCCTGTCTTCTTTACTTTCCCTCTTCCTCCTCCTCCTCCTCTTCCCATCTTGCCTTCCTGCCCTTCTCTCATTGCTGTCAATTCTTCCCTGAGCCAACAGGCAACAGATAATATTGATTTAAAAACACCAAGTTATTTTGTTTTTGACAAAACTACAGGGCTGTGTCAGTCACGTGTTTGTGTGTGTGTGTGTGTGTGTGTGTGTGGGTAGGTGTACTTTCTTTTTGGCACAGTTCTCCTATTTGGTCCACTGCTCTTCCGCTTAGGGTTTGATGCAGGTGATCTTCCGCCATACACCAATTAACCTTTCTCTCTCGCTCTCAATCACACACACTGGAACTGCTCTCCCACAGCTCCTGACCTGAGCGTAAAATAGCCATTTCCTCTTCATTTTGTTCACAAGGAAAACTGATGCCTTACCTACCCCTTCCTCTGTCTTTTCCTCCCCCTTCTCAACTCTCCTCTCAGTCTTCTTTTCTTCACTCCGTTTACTGTCTCTTTACCTTTCTTTCTCTCTGACCTTGTTTTGTGTTACACTGTGTGTGCTGGGTGTTGTCTTGATCCTGTGTGTCTGCGTGTGTGTGTGTGTGTGCACACACAGTTATGTAACTATATCTCTCCCTGGGAATGGGCTGCTGCTTCTTTGAGCTCCGCTTTTACTTACTCCCGCCTACTGCCCTGGCAACAGCCTATAAAGGGAGCTGATGGCTTCCCGGCAGCCAGTGGAAGAGGGGAGCTATGTTTTGACAGGGTAGTGGAATGTGAGGAAGGCGGGGCCTTTCCAGGAAGTGGATGGCAATAGAGTCAGATCCTGGACTCTTTGGCTGAGCTACTTATTTGGCACCCTGGACAACAATGAATGTCGAGACACTTTTTGGTGTGGAAACAAGATCAAAGCTGTTAGAGTTTTGTTTTTCAGTTGCCTTTTCTATGTTTTGATCATTTAAAGTTGTCCAAAGGGAAAACTGGACAGACAACACAAGCATTACTTAAATCTTAACAAGGCTAACTATGAGAGAGAGAGGCAAAGGAAGGGAGAGGCAGAGGGAAGGCTGACTTGAAGTCACTGGGTCATCTGTTTCTGGCCTGTGTTCCTGGAAGCCAGGCCCGATGAGAGGATTGGATGGGTGGGGAGATGGATAGATGGGAGGATGACAGGGGAGAAAGCTTTTGCCCAGGGTGCTCATTTTTGTGTGTGTGTGTGTGTGTGTGTGTGTGTGTGGAGGGTGAGGGATGGACGAGGGGAGAGAGAAGTGCTGAGCCTGTCGTTTGCTAGGCTGAGTCCGGACTTGTCGGCGCTCTGGCTGCACACAATGATCTGCAGAATGCCTGGCATTTACAGGAAAAAGGAGATGAGGGAGAAGGAGAGAGAAAATTAAAGAGGAAGGATAGTTCTGTGAAAGAAGTGATCCATGGTTTTATGATCTAATCTGGGATTAATTAAATGCAGCATGACAGTTTGACATTTCATCAGACACTGACATCAAGATTAGGGGTATTCCTGGAAGTGCAAATTCTTAATACCTCCACATCTACCTCGAGTTATGTGCAAGATGCAGGCAACCGACTGCAGTATAACCTTGGAGACTCATTTGCATTCTGTAAATTTGGAGAAATGCTTGTTCATGCAGCGATTATGGGACGTGGCAATGACAAAATTTCTGGCAATGAAGTGCTTCTAGTTTGAATCCCAGACTGTTTGGGGAAATTTTCATTTGGTTTCTATGTTGTATATTATGTTTGCACTGATGTGTTCATCCTATGCAGATACAGATACAGGTTTGAGTGGTTTGGCTGTGATGAAACGGATCAAAGAAGGGTCCTTGAGCAATACAATGAACATTTAACTGCTAATTCATTGTAAGTTTACTCCACTGAATTAACAGTTTGCTAAATGCCCAATAAATGAACGTTTCTAACTAAGTGTTTTGGAAATTTAAGCAATGTTACCTTCAAATGAACAAATTTACCTGGTCCTTTCTTTTATACTAGGGAAATTGCCTGCTTGAAAGTTTTAAAAGTGAATTGAAAGCCATAAGCAGCAGCTGGTTGGTTGCGGCTGTTGTTCACCATCAGATGTGGTTTCTTGAGGTGCAAGATCTCATCTGTTTGGGGGGAGACTTCAGTCCAGGGAGTTTAGAGAGGAGCTTGTTCATACATGGCTTGCAAGTGGAACTTATGTGGTCGTTTGTATGTGTCCATTGCATTCCACTCCACTGGTTCTGAGTTCTTCTTCATGGATGACATATCATTACCGCAATTAGAGGGCAGGAGGACTTCGACCATAGCCACGCACGCACGCACGCACACATAAAGGAAATGCACAAATGTATGCACACACATATGCGAGCCAAATGCATCAAGGCAAATTGAAGAACAAGCTGAAGCTCTGAATTTAGTTTCATACACTTTGTCCCTGTCTTTCAGTCTCTCAATTCCCACCCTCTCTCTCGCTGTCTCTCACTCTCTCTCTGTCACACACACACACACACGCACACCCATCAACTACATATGTGCAGAAAGCTGCCAGCCGACGTGGGAACCCAAAGAGGTTCCATCTTTTATAAATCCCCTCTCTGTCTTTTCCAAATGTGTGTGTGTGTGTGTGTGTGTGTTCACGCTCCCCTCAGAGTAAGCACAAACACAGCATTCCTCTTTGCCTTCCTCTCCACCCTTCTTTCCCTCTTGCCTCCCTCCCCCCTCTCTCCTTTTCTGCATCTCCCCCTTCTCCACTCCACCTCCCTCTCTTCTGGTAAAAAGGTACTCTCTCAATGTGTGTGTGGGTGCATTAGAAAGAGGGTGAGTGAGAAAGAGAGACCAGGTCCCTCCTAGACTGAATACCTTTTGTAAAAGGAGCTGGGGTTGAATGGGAGTGGTGTTGGTGGCAGTTTCCCACCATATTTAGAAGCTACCCTCCTTTCTCCAAACACACACACACACACACACACACACACACACACACACACACCCACTAATGTGTGTGTATTAAATGCCAGCACAGATTGAAGTTGTCAGTTGATAAGATGGGTTTAAAAGGACTTGGATCAATCTCTGTCGTGTTTGGCATATACTGTGTTTGTGTGCATGTGTATTTCTGTTTGTACTGCAGTGAATAGATAGCCATTCAGTTCTGAGCACTGACACCTGAGAGCATTCCTCACTGCTTAACACACCCAGGATGAGGAAAATGATACCTACGCTTGTGTCTCTTTTTCTCTTTCTCTCACTGTTCTATCACTGATCTATCCCCTTCTGTGTCACTACAATTACATGCACATTACAAAGCAGGTACAGCAATGTTTAAAAAAAGCTTATAACAGTGTCTGTCATACTCCATTAATACAGGAAATGTATGTATGATGAGCGTCTACTAAGCGTGTTTGACATATTCATGAGACCACTGTCCTCGGCTCTGTCTCTGAGATCCAGTCTACAAATGTAGTTCCATACTCATGACTGTTAAATCACAGAATTACTGAGAATGACATTACCTAAGTACCAAATAAAGTTCAGTTTCAGCTCTCTTTCTTATGCTCTTGTTTTATCTTAGCTCAAAGTAACCTTCCCTTCCCATCCCTGATTGAAATTAGGAAGTTACTGACCCGCGTTCAGCCCGAGTCACAAAGCTGGGTAAAATGCTGCATGTTACATATTTAGACTGACAGCATTGGTTAAACCAACCATACCTTTTCTAATACAAAATTATAATGTGTTATTTTTCTATTATGTTTTGTTACTTTTCTTTTTCTTTGCCTCTTCTCGAATCTCCTGCGTTTCTCTTCCCCCTATTTTGTTTCATTTTCTCTATTTAACCTTTGTCACCAGAAAAACTCCAGAAACTAGATGAACAATTTTGGGGGTTTTACAGAAATAAGTTGTTGTGTTCACTTTCTCACTGTGCCATATGAGCTGTGAATATTGGGCAAAATAGGAGGTATTGTTAGGTTAAGCACACAACAAGACAGTCAGTAAGGCAAGGCAAGTTTATTTGTATAGCACAATTCAACAACAAGGTACTTCAAAGTGCTTTACATAAAACATAAAAGCAACAGGTAAATATAAAAAAAGTTTAAAAGCAACATAGGGAAATTGAAAAAATGCACATTAAAAAATAATTAAAGTAACAGTGCAGTGTAAAATATTTAATTAAAAGCAATGGAAAAAAGCTATAAACAAAGAAAAAGAAAACAATACAGTAAATGTTACAGTGCAGTGTAAGTTATCAATCTACTAGTTAAAGACAGTGGAAAAAAAGAAATATCTTAAATATTTAATTAAAAGCAATGGTAAAAAGGAAAATCTTCAGTCTTAATTTAAAAGAACTGAGTTTCAGCAGACCTGCAGTTATCTGGCAGTTTGTTCCAGATATACGGAGCATAATAACTGAACGCTGCTTCTCCTTGTTTAGATTTGACTCTGGGGACAGTAGAGTACAGTAGTATGAGGGATCACAATAGCGGCAGTTTTTTTTAATACTTTCTTGCTTCTCTGTTTTTTTAATCACGTGGTTGCTGGTATTTAAAAATGGTGGTTGTGTAAGATTGTTGCAATGCTTGTTCATGAGCAGTCAGCAAAGCTCAGTTGTCCAAACTTAACCCCAGTATTTTGCAGCCCAATGAAAACTAGTAACTTGGTTGCAGAGCAGTTTTTTTGTGGTAGAAACAAAAATCAGAACCAGCTTTAAGTTCCTAAAAGAATTGCCAAGATCTTGGAAAAGTTGGTGTGCTGGATCAACGGGCTTAGGTTCCTTCTTTATCTCTGTCAGTGGCTTTTAGTACATTAAGCTAGTTATGGTTTCTGTGTTAAACTTTTATCCACGACAGGAAACAATGATTCCTTTTGGTGTACTCTGCACAGTTGACCAAAATGCCAGGCTCAAGCTTCTCATGAAGCCATGTTTTAATCAAGATGTAATGCTCTGACATAATATGTTCTGCATATCAGTGTGTTTTGTTTATCGGTTTGATATCAAGACATGCATATTTCTGTGACAGCATCTGTTAATCCAAATACCACCAGACAAAACAATGAGCACTTGATACAACCAATCAAATTTGCAGTCAAATATATCACATTTAAGAAATAATTTCTTTTCATACCATGTTTCTTATTCTACCATACAGGACGTAGCATTGATAGAAAAGCACTATCTTGCCTGTGTGGAACTCACACTGGACACATTCCTCTGACAAAGAATAGCTGTTGCTGACTTTTCTTGCAGATTAGATCTGTGTGGCTCCCAAAGTTAAACTTGCTTTTGCCTGAGTTTCTAGACTTTTATAGATTTCCATCATCTTGACTGCCTGTCCCTATAGTGCTTCGGGGGACAGCAGGATTACATCTGAAATCAATGTGTATCTCTTTTTGTGACACATTCACTTCTAAGAAAGACTTGTCACATTGGTCATGTGTGAACCATGTATCATGATCCTCCTCTAAAAAGACTAACCAAAAGCTAAAAATTTTTAGCTAATTTTAGAATAAATCAGTTTGTAATGTCTGTGACATCCACCAGTGTTCTGTGGATTAAAGTTTCAGCCTGAAGATTGGAGCTGAATTGTGGTAGCAAACAAACGTTAGCCTAGTTATGAATCTTAATACCTAAGTGTGCATAAAGTCGAGAGGAGTTGGAATAATGTTATGAACAGCCCTCTCAGCCCTAAAGGCAAACTGCAAGGGAAAGCTTTAAGGCTGCTTTGTTCATGGAAATGGAACTTTACTGGACAAAACTTTTATCAGTATATGATTAGTCAAAACATTAATATGTGTGACTGAGTAAAGAACGTAATTACAATTAGACAAAACTTTCTGAAATTAAGTGTTAAGTTAAGCTAAATTAAGTGCATTTTAAGCTTGAAACATGTTTCAAACTCCCAAACACAACCTTCTGTACTATGTACAGTACAGTTGACAAAGCTCTCTGTCATTAACAGCAGAGGAAAAATATGAAGTGAGAGTCAGACTGGCTCATGTGTTGATTCACCAATACACTGCATGACAAATACCAGGACATGAATTACTTTGTTCTCCCCAGCTGCAAGATGTAAAAATCAGTCAACTTGTGTAGAGTAAATAAATACATATACGCCAATTAGCTAATGTTAGCTGTGGCTTCTTTCGCTGTGCTGGCAGTAACTGCATGCTGTCACTGTGTTTTATTTTTTATTTTTACATCATCAACAAAATCTCTTTGAGGTAGAAGAAGTGGGGCCATGTGATCAGTTCCACACTGTTTAGCCAGAGGTTTTGTTTTTATGAATAATTCATTCATTTACAGAAAAGGAGAAGTACAAGTTGGTGAGAGCCTTTAAGATCATGTGAATTTTATATGAAAAATTCAAGATTAGTTTCCAAGACATAATTTAATCAGAACAAGGAATCCCAGTCTCAAGAGGTTTTGGCTGTTTGGAGGTTGCTCAAATGTGTGTGTGGTTTTTGTATTTCTATGGCTGTGTGAATGGTGGTGGGGGAAAAAGAGGTGTGAAGCAATCGACTGGAAGTAAGTCAGACAGTCTGTTAGGTGGTTGTGAATATCCAGGATGCTTTATCAGGATGGACAAACTAGAGTCATTGGGTGTGTTTGTGTGTGTGTGTGTGTGTGTGTGTGTGTGTGAATGATGAATGGCTGTATGAGTAATGACTCTCATGTTATTAGGTCAGAGCTGCCCCTGAATATCTGGGGCTTCTGTGTGTGTGTGTGTGTGTGTGTGTGTGTGTGTGAGATATCTCGGTGTGTGTTTTTACTCTATGCATCTTTTATGGTAGAGAGGCAGTTTCCATGCTTACACAGTGCTTTCTGTCTAATGACAAAGACACGTGTACATGCACACACACACATGCTGCACACTCATGCTCTTTCACACACACACACACACAAACATTCATACACCACCCGCACAAGTGGGTGATTGTTTTCTGGATTCAACATGGAATTTTTCATTTAACATTTTATCCTTGCTGGGAATCGACACCTTATTCCTCCCACATTCCACAGTGGAACGGAAACCACTGTGTGTGTGTGTGTGGTGATGTCTAAAGCTATCAACAGCAGCATCCATCTGGTAATGATTCCACTGGAAAACAAAGGTCATTATTCATTCATTGATACATTACATTTCCAGATATGTGCATTAAATCCTGTAGGAAACACACCACAGATAACAGCTGCAAACCAAAAAGTGCATCTGCATTTAACTTCCATCGAGATTGAGCCTTACAAGGCAAATAGTCACAAAATCAGATGTCTGTAGACAAATGGATTTTTTTTTTGGATTTCTTAAAATTGCTTCTGCACTGTACAGTTGTACTCATCGGTTGTTCCAAATTGCAGTGAAAGGTAGGGTGCTGATGTTTAGCTGAAGCCAATGACAAGAAATTATATAACAAAACAAGACAGACTGGTCGATCATTGATTTAAAGGAATAGTTAGACATTTTTGGAATCATTCTTATACAAGCGTAAGATGAGCAGACTGATACCGCTACATATCTGTCTGTTTAAATATAAACCTACAGCTAATAGAGGGTTAGCTTAGCATAAAGACTGAAAGCAGTGGGAAACGGCTAGCTTTGAAAGAAGCCAAGAAATAATTTGACACATAACCCCCCTAAAACTGCATTGTTTTTGTTTTGCTTTTACACATTTTTTTGTACTAATTAAACAAATGAGAAATGATATGATAATGACTATGATAATGACTGAGCTTTGGAGGTTTTGTTATCTTTGGACAGAGCTAGGCTCGCTGTCTCCCCTTGTTTGCTAAGCTAATCCTAAATGATCACAACAGTGGCATTGATCTTATGTAAATATCATAAAGAAACGGAATGAGTGCATATATATATATATAT